>NC_034184.2:9343675-9716175 GCF_002021735.2 Oncorhynchus kisutch
CCTTACTGTAGAAGAGGAGTGGAATGGTGGACTGGTTCTAAGCCTATGCAGCTGACACCAGTGACATTCGGTTGGGTCGGTGGCTTGGTAGGCGCGGGCTATTATCAAAGACAGATTTTCTAAAAAATAAACCTTGGTCAGCATACAACAGATATAACCATCAACCCGGGGGTGCCAGGCTATTACACCAAAATTGGCAAACCAATTTTCACCAAAGTAAATACCAATGTAGCGAAGTTATACAATCAATAGCCTCCGAGGGCGCCTATTTAATATTTTCGGACCAAATGACACTACTCAGCTCAGCTGAGACAGACAGATGTAGGTAGCATCCAAAGTTACAAACCAATAGGTGGAACTAACAGACAGATATATGGAGACATTTTAGGTGGTACTAACATACCAACATATGGAGAAATTATAGATGGTACAAACAGACCAATATATGGAGACATCATAGGTGGAGTAGGTGGAGGTGGAGTCATCACTGGAAGCCATCATGACTCTCAAAAGCCGTGACAGACGCTGTTAACTTCTGAAGATAACTTTAGTGCCATCTCTAAAAAACAGATTCAAATTCGACACAAACCTTCAAATAGGTTTATAATGAGACGTTATATAAACTCTGTATAGTGTTTTATTTACATTTCAGAGGTGATAACATGGAAGACAGATCGGGTGAAAAATGCAGGATTATTTTGCCCCGACAGAGCTCAGAGACATCTTCAATCATGCAGAGACAGGCAGCATGAAGATCTAGTCATTGATTATGCCTGGAAAGGGAGGAAACTGTGCTTTACAATAGTATTCATATTGCGGTTGACCTGGGAGAATTACATTTTTGGGAGCTAAAATAAGGTAAATTGTACGTTACCGAGCTATTAACAAAAGTGTGTTAGCTACTAACTACAGACAACAGCCAGGCAAAATGTTCCTCAACCATGTACAGTAGACTAATGCCAGGCAAAATGTTCCTCAACCATGTACAGTAGACTAATGCCAGGCAAAATGTTCCTCAACCATGTACAGTAGACTAATGCCAGGCAAAATGTTCCTCAACCATGTACAGTAGACTAATGCCAGGCAAAATGTTCCTCAACCATGTACAGTAGACTAATGCCAGGCAAAATGTTCCTCAACCATGTACAGTAGACTAATGCCAGGCAAAATGTTCCTCAACCATGTACAGTAGACTAATGCCAGGCAAAATGTTCCTCAACCATGTACAGTAGACTAATGCCAGGCAAAATGTTCCTCAACCATGTACAGTAGACTAATGCCAGGCAAAATGTTCCTCAACCATGTACAGTAGACTAATGCCAGGCAAAATGTTCCACAACCATGTACAGTAGACTAATGCCAGGCAAAATGTTCCTCAACCATGTACAGTAGACTAATGCCAGGCAAAATGTTCCACAACCATGTACAGTAGACTAAAGCCAGGAAATATGTTTCCATACCACGTACAGAAGACAACAAGCTATATGTTACTCCCCATGTACAGAAGACAACAAGCTATATGTTACTCCCCATGTACAGAAGACAACAAGCTATATGTTACTCCCCATGTACAGTAGACTACAGACAATATGTTCCTCTACCATGTACAGTAGATTACAGGCAATATGTTCCTCCATCATGTACAGTAGACTACAGGCAATATGTTCCTCCACCATGTACAGTAGATTACAGGCAATATGTTCCTCCACCATGTACTGTAGAATACAGGCAATATGTTCCTCCACCATGTACAGTAGACTACAGACAATATGTTCCTCCACCATGTACTGTAGAATACAGGCAATATGTTCCTCCACCATGTACAGTAGATTACAGGCAATATGTTCCTCCACCATGTACAGTAGACTACAGACAATATGTTCCTCCACCATGTACAGTAGACTACAGACAATATGTTCCTCCACCATGTACAGTAGACTACAGACAATATGTTCCTCCACCATGTACTGTAGAATACAGGCAATATGTTCCTCCACCATGTACTGTAGAATACAGGCAATATGTTCCTCCACCATGTACGTTAGAATACAGGCAATATGTTCCTCCACCATGTACAGTAGAATACAGACAATATGTTCCTCCACCATGTACAGTAGACTACAGACAATATGTTCCTCCACCATGTACTGTAGAATACAGGCTATACAAAGGAGCTGGTCTTGGATTATAGTAAAAGGAGGACCGAACAGGCCCCCATTAACATCAACCGGACTGAAGTGGAGCGGGTCTAGAGTTTGTTGGTGTCCATATCACCAACAAACTTTCATGATCCAAACACACCAAGACAGTTCTGAAGAGGGCATGACAACATGTTTCCCCCTGAGGAGACTGAAAAGATTTGTCATGGGTGCCCAGATCCTCACAAAGTTCTACAGATGCACCATTGAGAGTATCCTGACCGGTTGCATCACTGCCTGGTATGGCAACTGTTCGGCACCTGGCCGTAAGGCTCTACTGAGGGTAGTGGGTACGGTCCAGGACATTACTGGGGACAAGTTTGCTTATATACTCATGTACTCCCCTCCCATCCTTTTGTACTCCCCTCCTATCCTCCTGTACGCCCTCCCATCCTCCTGTACTCCCTCCCATCCTCCTGTACTACCCTCCCATCCTCCAGTACTCCCCTCCCATCCTCCTGTACTCCCCTTCTTTCCTCCAGTACTCCCATCCCATCCTCTTGTACTCCCCTCTCAACCTAATGTACTCCCTCCCATCCTCTTGTACTCCCCTCCCATCCTCCTGTACTCCCTCCCATCCTCCTGTACTCCATCCCATCCTCTTGTACTCCCTTCCCAACCTAATATACTCCCTCCCATCCTCTTGTACTCCCCTCCCATCCTCCTGTACTCCCTCCCATCCTCCATCCCATCCTCTGTACTCCCCTCCCAACCTAATATACTCCCTCCCATCCTCTTGTACTCCCCTCCCATCCTCCTGTACTACCTCCCATCCTCTTGTACTCCCCTCCCATTCCTAATGTACTCCCTCCCATCCTCCTGTACTCCCCTTCTTTCCTCCGGTACTCCCATCCCATCATCTTGTACTCCCTCCCATCCTCCTGTACTCCCCTCCCATCCTCCTGTACTTCCCTCCCTTCCTCCAGTACCTCCCATCCCATCCTCTTGTACTCCCCTCTCAACCTAATGTACCTCCCTCCCATCCTCTTGTACTCCCCTCCCATCCTCCTGTACTCCCTCCCATCCTCTTGTACTCCCCTCCCATCCTCCTGTACTCCCTCCCATCTCTTGTACTCCCCCTCCCATCCTAATGTACTCCCTCCCATTCTCCTGTACTCCCCTTCTTTCCTCCTGACTCCCTCCCATCCTCCTGTACTCCTTCCCATCCTCTTGTACTCCCCTCCCATCCTCATGTACTTCCTCCCATCCTCCTGTGCTCTCCTCTTATCCTCTAGTACTCCCTCCCATCCTCTAGTACTCCTTCCCATCCTCCAGTACTCCCCTCCCATCCTCCTGTACTTCCCTCCCATCCTTCTGTACTCCCCTCCCATCCTCCTGTACTCCCCTCCCATACTTCTGTACTCCCCTCCCATCCTTCTGTACTCCCCTCCCATCCTTCTGTACTCCCCTCCCATCCTCCTGTACTCCCTCCAATCCTTCTGTACTCCCCTCCCATCCTCCTGTACACCCCTCCCATCCTACTGTACTCCCCTTCTTTCCTCCTGTACTCCCCTTGCATCCTCGTGTTCTCCACTCCCATCCTCCAGTACTCCCCTCCCATCCTCCTGTACTCCCCTCCCATCCTCCTGTACTCCCCTCCCATCCTTCTGTTCCCCCTCCCATCCTCCAGTACTCCCCTCCCATCCTCCTGTACTCCCCTCCCATCCTTCTGTACTCCCCTCCCATCCTCCTGTACTCCCCTCCCACCCTTCTGTACTCCCCTCCCATCCTTCTGTACTCCCCTCCCATCCTCCTGTACTCCCTCCAATCCTTCTGTACTCCCCTCCCATCCTCCTGTACACCCCTCCCATCCTACTGTACTCCCCTTCTTTCCTCCTGTACTCCCCTCCCATCCTCGTGTTCTCCCCTCCCATCCTCCAGTACTCCCCTCCCATCCTCCTGTACTCCCCTCCCATCCTTCTGTACTCCCATCCCATCCTCTTGTACTCCCTTCCCAACCTAATGTACTCCCCCCATCCTCTTGTACTCCCCTCCCATACTCCTGTACTCCCTCCCATCCTTCTGTACTCCCCTCCCATCCTAACGTACTCCTTCCCATCCTCCTGTACTCCCCTTCTTTCCTCCAGTACTCCCATCCCATGATCTTGTACTCCCCTCCCATCATAATGTACTCCCGCCTATCCTCTTGTACTCCCTCCCATCCTCCTGTGCTCTCCTCCCATCGCTCCTGTGCTCTCCTCCCATCCTCCTGTACACCCCTCCTATCCTCCTGTACTCCCTCCCATCCTCCTGTACTCCCCCGATCCTCCTGTACTCCCTTCCCATCCTCCTTGTACTCCCTCCCATCCTCCTGTACTCCCCTCCCATCCTCCTGTACTCCCTCCCATCCTCCTGTACTCCTTCCCATCTTCGTGTACTCCCCTCCATCTCCTGTACTCCCTCCCATCCTCCTGTACTCCCTCCCATCCTCCTGTGCTCTCCTCTTATCCTCTAGTACTCCCTCCCATCCTCTGAGTACTCCCTCCCATCCTCCTGTACTCCCTCCCATCCTCATATACTCCCCTTCCCATCCTCCTGTACTCCCTCCCATCAACTTATACTCCCCTCCATCCTCCTGTACTCCCTCCAATCCTTCTGTACTCCCCTCCCATCCTCCTGTACTCCCCTCCTATCCCTCTTGTACTCCCTCCCATCCTCTTGTACTCCCCTCCCATCCTCCAGTACTCCCCTAACCCATTGCCTCCTGTACTCCCCTCCTTCTCCCTTCTGTACAGTATCCCCTCCCATCCTCCCTGTACTCCCGTCCCATCAAACGTTACTCCCCTCCATCCTCCAAGTACTCCCCTCCTATCCTCTTCGTACTCCCCTCCCATCCTTCTTTGTACTCCCCTCCCATCCTCCAGTACTCCCTCCCATGCTCCTCCAGTTACTCCCCTCCTCTCCTTCTTGTACGTACTCGCCCTTCGCCATCCTAATTGTACTCCCGCTCCCATCCCTCTTGTACCTCCCCTTCCCATCCTCCAGTACTTCCCCTCCCAATCCGTCCAGTACTCCCCTTCCCATCCCTCCTAGTACTCCCCTTCCCATCCTCCAGTACTTCCCCTCCCATCCTTCTTTTACTCCCCTCCCATCCTTCTGTACTGCTCCTCCCATCCCCCTCTGTCCCCCCCCTTCCATCCTCCTGTACTCCCCCTTCCCATCCGTCCAGTACTCCCCCTTCCCATCCGTCTGTACTTCTCCTCCCATCCCGCCTGTACTCCCTCCCTCCTCCTGTACTCCCCTCCATTCCTCCTGTTTGCCTCCTGTTCTCCTGTTAACTATCCCTCCCATCCTTCTGTACTTCCCTCCCATCCTCCAGTTACTCCCCTCCCATCCTTCTGTACTCTCCTCCCATCCCCCTGTACTCCCTCCCATCCTCCTGTACTCCCCTCCCATCCTCCTGTTTCCCTCCTGTTCCCTGTACTACCCTCCCATCCTCCTGTACTCCCTCCCATCCTCCTGTACTTCCTCCCATCCTCCTGTACTCCCTCCCATACTCTTGTACTCCCTCCCATCCTCTTGTACTCCCCTCCCATCCTCCTGTACTCTCGTCCCATCCTCCTGTACTCTCCTCCTATCCTCTTGTACTCCTTCCTATCCTCCTGTACTCCCTCCCATCCTATCCTTCTCCTGATAGAATAAAATGAGCATGCCTTTAGAGCTCACCTGTCAGTCAGAATCTATGACGTGTCCATTTCTCAGGTTGTTTTTGCTAGCTAGCTAACTTTTTCCAGTTTAAGGGATGCAAGAACCAAACTATGTAGATACTCCCAAATGCGCAGATCTTACCCCGGGCTTACCCACACAACATGTTTAGGAAATACGCATGAACAAAATATGAAATTGGCACAATGCATCAAATGAAGCTGGGCAAAGCAGCGAGGCATATGCTGACCCTGTCCATTAACAGTGACTGGACTCAGGAACGGCCAACGATTTGTCAACAATTTGATTGGATGGGAAGGAAGGCATGCATACCCTGGCAGATTTCCTGAGGTTTTGAGGTACCCCCTGTATATAGCCTTGCTACTGTTATTTTACTGCTGCTGTTTAATTATTCATTAGTTTTATTTTCTATTTTTTTTGTCTTTGCCTTCATGCAGCCTCTGGATGCTAATTCTTGGTGGACTTGTCACATTCTAGTAGGCTCTGTATAGCATGAGTGACAGCTGAGGAGTCCGCGGTTCCCATTTTTACGACTCAGTATAGTCCACAGACCTCCCCTTCCCCAGTGTCAGAGCCAGATGTGCAGAGGAGGAAAGGGAAAATGTGCTCGCTAAGAAAGTTTGGTAAGTTGAGAAAGGATACACTTCCAATGTGTCTGCGCTGCTGAAACGTCACGCAGACCATCTCTGTTAACTTTTTTCGTAATTTGTAAATAAATATAAATACAGTGCCTTGCGAAAGTATTCGGCCCCCTTGAACTTTGCGAACTTTTGCCACATTTCAGGCTTCAAACATAAAGATATAAAACTGTATTTTTTTGTGAAGAATCAACAACAAGTGGGACACAATCATGAAGTGGAACGACATTTATTGGATATTTCAAACTTTTTAACAAATCAAAAACTGAAAAATTGGGCGTGCAAAATTATTTAGCCCCTTTACTTTCAGTGCAGCAAACTCTCTCCTCCAGAAGTTCAGTGAGGATCTCTGAATGATCCAATGTTGACCTAAATGACTAATGATGATAAATACAATCCACCTGTGTGTAATCAAGTCTCCGTATAAATGCACCTGCACGGTGATAGTCTCAGAGGTCCGTTAAAAGTGCAGAGAGCATCATGAAGAACAAGGAACACACCAGGCAGGTCCGAGATACTGTTGTGAAGAAGTTTAAAGCCGGATTTGGATACAAAAAGATTTCCCAAGCTTTAAACATCCCAAGGAGCACTGTGCAAGCGATAATATTGAAATGGAAGGAGTATCAGACCACTGCAAATCTACCAAGACCTGGCCGTCCCTCTAAACTTTCAGCTCATACAAGGAGAAGACTGATCAGAGATGTAGCCAAGAGGCCCATGATCACTCTGGATGAACTGCAGAGATCTACAGCTGAGGTGGGAGAATCTGTCCATAGGACAACACTCAGTCGTATATTGCACAAATCTGGCCTTCATGGAAGAGTGGCAAGAAGAAAGCCATTTCTTAAAGATATCCATAAAAAGTGTTGTTTAAAGTTTGCCACAAGCCACCTGGGAGACACACCAAACATGTGGAAGAAGGTGCTCTGGTCAGATGAAACCAAAATTGACCTTTTTGGCAACAATGCAAAACGTTATGTTTGGCGTAAAAGCAACACAGCTCATCACCCTGAACACACCATCCCCACTGTCAAACATGGTGGTGGCAGCATCATGGTTTGGGCCTGCTTTTCTTCAGCAGGGACAGAGAAGACGGTTAAAATTGATGGGAAGATGGATGGAGCCAAATACAGGACCATTCTGGAAGAAAACCTGATGGAGTCTGCAAAAGACCTGAGACTGGGACGGAGATTTGTCTTCCAACAAGACAATGATCCAAAACATAAAGCAAAATCTACAATGGAATGGTTCAAAAATAAACATATCCAGGTGTTAGAATGGCCAAGTCAAAGTCCAGACCTGAATCCAATCGAGAATCTGTGGAAAGAACTGAAAACTGCTGTTCACAAATGCTCTCCATCCAACCTCACTGAGCTCGAGCTGTTTTGCAAGGAGGAATGGGAAAAATGTTCAGTCTCTCGATGTGCAAAACTGATAGAGACATACCCCAAGCGACTTACAGCTGTAATGGCAGCAAAAGGTGGCGCTACAAAGTATTAACTTAAAGGGGCTGAATAATTTTGCACGCCCAATTCTTACGTTTTTGATTTGTTAAAAAAGTTTGAAATATCCAATAAATGTCGTTCCACTTCATGATTGTGTCCCACTTGTTGTTGATTCTTCACAAAAAAATACAGTTTTATATCTTTATGTTTGAAGCCTGAAATGTGGCAAAAGGTCGCAAAGTTCAAGGGGGCCGAATACTTTCGCAAGGCACTGTATAGAGAGAAACTGGCTGTACATTTTCCTTCATTACATTTCATTGAATTGCGGATTCTCTCAGAGGGCAAAACGTAAAGACATCTGCAACTCAGAGTAATTTATTTTCACATCTTCTTTGCGATGAATATTATCATTTTAATATTAAAAGTTGGCAAACACTGGCAGTTAGTCATCTTTAGGGACTTTTGCTGGGCAAGTGGGAGCAGTTCATATTGATTCTCCTGCAACAGATAGCAGGTGGGTGTGTACCGATAGCTGGCACGACTGTTTGTCTCTGTCTCTGACTGGGAGGGCGTAGAGATACTCAGCGGCTTCTCGATTGAGGGACCTTACAGATAATTGTATGTGTGGGGTACAGAGATGAGGTAGTCATTCAAAAATCATTTTATCCACTATTGTTGAACACGGAGTGAATCCATACAACTTATTATGTGACTTATTAATTAAGCACATTTTTACTCCTGAACATATTTAGGCTCGCCATAACAAAGGGGTAGAATACTTATTGACTGAAGGCATTTCAGCGTTTCATTTGTAGTTAATAAACATTTCAAAAAAACATAATTCCACTTTGATATTATGGGGTATTGTTTGTAGGCCAGTGACAAAATGATCTCAATTGAATCGATTTTAAATTCAGGCTGTAACACAACAAAATGTGGAAAAAGTCAAGGGGTTTGAATACTTTCTGAAGGCACTGTATGCCTTTTGTACTTTTTATCTAATGGTTAAGTACTGCTTGTTGCTTGATATTCCTGTGTTGGCTTTAGATGCAATCACTGTACTCTGCTCTTGGGTGAGCTTTGCATTTCTCTCCACTTGGCTCTTATGAGACATAGGTTTAGGTCAACAGGTTAAGTGAACAGGTTAGGTCAACAGGTTAACTCAACAAGTTAGGTAAACAGGTTAAGTCAACAAGTTAGGTCAACAGGTTAAGTGAACAGGTTAGGTCAACAGGTTAAGTCAACAAGTTAGGTAAACAGGTTAAGTCAACAAGTTAGGTCAACAGGTTAAGTGAACAGGTTAGGTCAACAGGTTAAGTCAACAAGTTAGGTAAACAGGTTAAGTCAACAAGTTAGGTCAACAGGTTAAGTCAACAAGTTAGGTCAACAGGTTGAGTGAACAGGTTAGGTCAACAGGTTAAGTCAACAGGTTAAGTCAACAGGTTAAGTCAACAGGTTAGGTCAACAGGTTAGGTCAACAGGTTAAGTCAACAGGTTAGGTCAACAGGTTAGGGCAACAGGTTAAGTCAACAGGTTAGGTCAACAGGTTAAGTCAACAGGTTAGGTCACCAGGTTAAGTCAACAAGTTAGGTCAACAGGTTAAGTCAACAGGTTAGGTCAACAGGTTAAGTCAACAGGTTAGATCAACAGGTTAGGTCAAGAGGATAAGTAAACAGGTTAAATCAACAAGTTAGGTCAACAGGTTAAGTCAACAGGTTAGGTCAACAGGTTAAGTCAACAGGTTAGGTCAATAGGTTAAATCAACAGGTTAGATCAACAGGTTAGGTCAACAGGTTAAGTGAACAGGTTAGGTCAACAGGTTAAGTCAACAGGTTAGGTCAATAGGTTAAATCAACAGGTTAGATCAACAGGTTAGGTCAAGAGGATAAGTCAACAGGTTAAATCAACAAGTTAGGTCAACAGGTTAGGTCAACAGGTTAGGTCAAGAGGATAAGTCAACAGGTTAAATCAACAAGTTAGGTCAACAGGTTAAGTGAACAGGTTAGGTCAACAGGTTAAGTCAACAGGTTAGGTCAACAGGTTAGGTCAACAGGTTAAGTCAACAGGTTAGGTCAACGGGTTAAGTGAACAGGTTAGGTCAGTTAGGTCAAAAGGTTAAGTCAACAGGTTAAGTCAACAGGTTAAGTCAACATGATTTGTTCGGCCGTGAAGAACGAAAACAAAAAAAGAGTAGAAAATATAATATTTTCAATCCATACTGAGGCAAAAACTAGATGTATCTACTCCACTGTACCTCTTCTCTAGCACCTGTTATCATCACTATAGGGATAAGCATTATCCGGGAAGTTTATTCCATTCAACAGCCAGAAATTACAACATAAACCAAGTACATTTTTACTAAATTAAAGGTCCCCCTCTCAGCTGCATTGAGGAGAATCAATCCCTGTCTGGACAACATGGGGTGTTTCCTGTCTAGACAACATGCAGATGCTGATCCTTGGTACAGCGATCTGGACACAGTCTAAATCAATAGAATAAGGATTTATCAGTGTCTCTGAGAGAGGGGTACCTGTCAGAGCAGCAGAGCAGAGTGATTCTACCCAATAACAATGAATGAACTACAGGTAAAGTCATGTCATGTTTTGTCTCCTTACCTCTTTACAGGTTAAGAATGAACTCTTTGACCCTGAGGGGCTTAATCTAGGTTTGTGGGCGTACACGTACATACATGTGTGCATGTAAGCGTGCATCTGTGAGTGTGTTCGTATGCATCTGTACTTGTGTCTGCATCTCCATGTGTGCCCGGCTCCAACGAAACGGCAGGAAGCTGTCTATCTCCCCTGTGAACTGTACTGACATTGACACACACACACACTTCTTCACGTCCCTTTGCGCCAACCTGAATGTTCATTTAAACATGCCTCTGCCATCCATGCCCCCTGATCCCTTCTCATCCTGCCCCCTGACACACGTGTGCGTGCACACACATGCACGCACACATAAACATCTTATCAGTGGCTATCTTCACTCTGCATGTTTTATAGGAATTGGAATTTATAGGAAGGCTCCTCTGGCTCGTATTAAGACCTGTGCTGTTCTGTGCTGTAATTCATACATAATTCATGTTCTGTGCTGTAATTCATACACAATTCATGTTATGTGCTGTAATTCACACATAATTAATGTTCTGTGCTGTAATTCATCATGTTCTGTAAATGATACATTATTCATGTTCTGTGCTGTAATTCATACATAATTCACGTTCTGTGCTGTGATTCATACATAAATCATGTTCTGTGATGTAATTCATACATAATTAATATTCTGTGATCTGTTTTGTGCCGTAATTCACACATAATTCATGTTTTGTGCTGTAATTCATACATAATTCATGTTCTGTGCTGTACTGTGGAATGGAAGGAGGGAATGTGGGGAGGGAGAGGAGGAAAGAGAAAAATAGAAAACCAAGACCGTGTAAATGAAAGACTGAGGAGGAAAGAGAAAATGGATTAAAGGAAAGTGAGGAAAAATGTTGTGTTCCAATCATGAAAACTTACATAAACACAAACACAATCACTGCCAAATCAACATATGTTTGACACCTCCGCACAAATACCAACTCATAGCACCAAATGATCTGCGGAAGAATTGTAAAAAGCTGACAACAGGTAAACAATATGTTGAGTGATAGAACCTTTCCACAACAGGAACAACAAGAATAACAGGAACAACAAGAACAAAACAATATACAGGAACAACAAGAACAACAAGTAACACATGCACACAGGAACACAGACGAGGTCAGTGAAGGTGCATAGAAGCTGGGACCGAGACACTGAAAAACAGCTTCTATCTCAAGTCCATCAGACTGTTAAATAGCCATCACTAGCACAGAGAGGCTGCTGCTGATATATACACTTGAAATCATTGTCCACTTTAATAAATGGAACACTAGTCACTTTAATAACGTAACTTTAACACATATCTTGCATATCTTGCACTCACCTCATATTTTAGATACTGTATTCTATACTATTTCACTGTATCTTAGTCTGTGCCGCTCTGACATTACTCGGCCATATATTTATATATTCTTAATTCCATTCCTTTACCTAGATTTGTGTGCATTGGGTATAAGTTGTGAAATTGTTAGATATTACTTGTTAGATATTAATGCACTGTCAGAACTAGAAGCACAAGCATTTCACCACAACCGCAATAACATCTGCTAAACACATGTATGTGACCAATAAAATTTGATTTGATTTGAGCAACTGCAAGAACAACAAGAAACACAGGAACAACAAGAACATTTCCATTCTCTATTTGACAGGCTTGCCAGTTTTAGCTGTGTGTGCGTATTGATAATCATTCCAATAACCACGGGATTACTCTGAATTGCATTCAAGTGAACTGAAAAGAATTTCAGAGAGAGAGAGAAAGAGAGCGAGAGAGATTGCCTGGGCACTTTCTCTTTTCTGTTGTGCTTTCCCTCCAGGGTTACAAAAAAATAGCTTCAACTTTTATTGTGGTGAGCAAGCAAAGAGAAGCTTACATTGTTTGGTGGTGGGCCTTGTAACGGGAGGGAGTAAAAGGACAAGGCTGTTTTTTCTCGCTCTCGCTCCTTTTAGTCTTTAAGCAGAACTCCACTGTTCCCTTCACAGATACTCTATTGCACTGCAATTCAAATCTGAGCCTGTATCTCCAAAGTGTCAGAGTAGATGTGCTGATCTAGGATCCGTTTAGCCTTTTAGATCACAATGCATAGATTAGATAAACAGATCCTAGGTTAGCACTCTTACTCTAAGATGATATGTTGGATATAGGTCCTGGTCCTCAAAGCCAGTTCTACTGCTTTTTTTAAAAAGTTTTTTTTTGGGATGGGTGCAATTAATTACCAAGTAGAACAGAAAACTCCAAAGTACTTTGGACCTCGTAGGGTAAAATTTGAACTTCTCTCCTGTGTTCAGGGAGTTCTCCATTACCACACATTGCAGAGCATTAGACAATATGGTAGGATCCTCCCTGGATAACCAACCAGGTAGTTGGGGACTTAAAAACATAATGTTGCGACTCTTGGGCAGTATTTTCAATTCTTATTTTTTTTTTTTTTTTAACAGGATATTTTGTCAGGACAAGATGCTAGAATATGCATATAATTGACAGCTTGGGATAGAAAACACTCTAACGTTTCCAAAACTGTAAAGATATTGTCTGTGAGTATAACAGAACTGATGTTGCAGGCGAAAGCCTGAGAAAAATCCAATCCGGAAGTGCCCCATATTTTGAAAGCGCTGCGATCCAATGAGTCCCTATTGAGCTGTGAATGTGCTATCCACCAGTTTACACTTTCTACGTATTCCCCAAGGAAGCATTGTGACGTAGTTTTATGCATTTATGTTAAAGAATAGCCGTAGGCGCTACATTGCGCAAGTGGTCACCTGATGGCCCCAGAGAGATTCTCGCGTAAAATACAGAGGTAGCCATTACTCCAATCGGTCCGACTGAAAAACTAATTGTCCCAATGGATATATTATCGAATAGATATTTGAAAAACACCTTGAGGATTGATTATAAAGAATGTTTGCCATGTTTCTGTTGATAGTATGGAGCTAGTTTGGAATATTTTTCGCAGTTTTCGTGACCGCAATTTCCGGGCGATTCCTAAGCCAGAGCAATTTCGCCTACAAAAATAATATTTTGGGAAAAAAGGAACATTTGCTATCTAACTGGGAGTCTCGTGAGTGAAAACATCCGAAGCTCATCAAAGGTAAACAATTTAATTTGATTGCTTTTCTGATTTCCGTGACCAAGTTACCTGCTGCTAGCTGGAAAAAATGCCATGCTAGGCTATCGATAAACTTACACAAATGCTTGTCTAGCTTTGACTGTAAAGCATATTTTGAAAATCTCAGATGACAGGGTGATTAACAAAAGGCTAAGCTGTGTCCTAATATAATTCATTTGTGATTTTCATGAATAGGAATATTTTCTAGGATTATTTATATCCGTTGCGTTATGCTAATTAATGTCAGGCGATGATTACGCTCCCGCATGCGGGATGGGGAGTCATTAAAGGTTTTAAGGTAAATATCATTAACTTGGCCCCCATTTCATCCCAGTTAGCATCCCCCTCAATGAACTGCCATACAGACAAAACAAGGCAGCTAAATCAATGTCATGAGAATTATAGACTTACATAACATACTCTCATAGATCATTTGGCCTGTGTCCCAAAATGGCACCACATTCACTTTATAGTGCACTATGGGCCATGGTCAAAAGTAGTGCACAATACAGGGAATATGGTGCCATTTGGGACACACTGTGTTTCTTTCAAATAAAATCTAATTCATTGTTAGCGAAATGCTTGTGTTCCTAGCAACAGTGCAGTAACATTTATCAATAGACAGCAATACACACACATCTAAAACTAAAATAATGGAATTAAGAAATATAGATAAATTAGGACGAACAATGTCAGAGTCCGGAGTGTATATATATATATATATATATATATTTGATGGAATGTATAGACATTATGGACAGTATGTGGATAGAATATATAGTATATCTAAAGAATACGTGGATAAAATAGTATATGTACAGCAAACGTTGAATAGGATAGACTTGACTACAATACAGTATGAACACTATATATGCAAAAGTACGTGTACACCCCTTCAAATTAGTTGATTTGGCTATTTCAGCCAAATCTGTTGCTGGCAGGTGTATAAAATCGAGCACACAGCGATGCAGTCTACATAGACAAACATTGGCAGTAGAATGGCCTTACTGAAGAGCTCAGTGACTTTCAACATGGTACCCTCATAGGATGCCACCTTTCCAACAAGTCAGTTCATAAAATATCAGCTGGAGGTGCCCCGATCAGCTGTAAGTGCTGCTATTGTGAAGTGAAAACATATAGGAGCAACAACAGCTCAGCAGCTCAGCCGCAAAGTGGTAGGCTACACAAATTCACAGAATTGGACCGGCGAGCGCTGAAGAGTGTAGAGCATAAAAATCATCTGTACTTGTTTTCAAAACTCACTATCGAGTTCCAAACTGCCACTTGAAGCAATGTCAGCACAATAACTGTTAGTTGGGAGCTTCATCAAATGGCTTTCCATGACCGAGCAGCCACACAAGACTAAGATCACTATGCTCAATGGCCAGCATCCCGGAGTTGCCTCTTCACTGTTGATGTTGAGACTGGTGTTTTGCGGGTTATATTTAATGAAGCTGCCAGTTTAGGACTTGTGAGGCGTCTGTTTCTCAAACTAGACACTCAAAAGTACTTGTCCTCTTGCTCAGTTGTAGACCGGGGCCTCCCACTCCACTTTCTATTCTGGTTAGTGCCAGTTTGCGCTGATCTGTGAAGCGAGTAGTACCCAGCATTGTACGGTATCTTCAGTTTCTTGGCAATTTCTCACATGGAATAGCCTTCATTTCTCAGAACAAGAATAGACTGATGAGTTTCAGAAGAAAGGTCTTTGTTTCTGGCCATTTTGAGCCTGTAATTGAACCCACAAATGCTGATGCTCCAGATACTCAACTAGTTTAAAGGCCAGTTTTATTGCTTCTTTAAATCAGGACAACAGTTTTCAGCTGTGCTAACATAATTGCAAAAGGGTTTTAAAATGATAAACTAGCCTTTTAAAATGATTATCTTGGATTAGCTAACACACCATGCTATTGTAACACAGGAGTGATGGTTGCTGATAATGGGCCTCTGTACGCCTATGTAGATATTCCATTGAAAATAAGTTGTTTCCAGTTACAATAGTAACTTACCACATTAACAGTGTCTACAGTACACTGTATTTTGATCAATTTGATGTTATTTTAAAAGACAAAAATGTAGCTTTTCTTTCAAAAACAATGACATTTCTAAGTGACCCCAAACTTTTGAATGGTAGTGTACATAGGGCAGCAGCCTGTAAGGTGCAAGGTTGAGTAATAGGGTGGTAGCCGAGTAGTGACAGTGACTAAGTTCAGGGCAGGGTACAGGGTGGAGACCGGCAAGTGATGGCTATTTAACCGTCTGAGGGCCTTGAGATAGAAGCTATTTTTCAGTCTCTCGGTCCCAACTTTGATGCACCTGTACTAACCTCGCCTTCTGTATGATAACGGGTTGAACAGGCCGTTGTTTGGGTTGTTGTTGTCCTTGATGATCTTCTTGACCTACCTGTGACACCCTTAGGCAAAGGAGGGCAGGTAGTGTGCCCTCAGTGATGCATTGGGCAGACCACACCACCCTCTGGAAAGCCCTAAGGTTGCGGACAGTGCAGTTTCTGTAGCAGGCGGTGATACAGCCTGACAGGATGCTCTCAATGGTTTATCTGTACAGGTTTGTGACTGTCTAAGGGGCCAAGGCAAATATCTTCAGCATCCTGAGGTTGAAGAGGCACTGTGTGGGTGGACCATTTCAGATCGTAAGTGATGTGTATGCCATGGAACTTGAAGCGTTTCACCTTCTCTGCTGCAGCCTGTCGATGTGGATGGGGGTGTGCTCCCTCTGCTGTCTCCTGAAGTCTATGATCAGCTCTTTCCTTTTTGTTGACGTTGAGGGAGAGGCTATTTTTCCCGGTACCACTCCGCCAGGGCCCTCACCTCCTCCCTGTCGTCATTGTTGGTAATCAGGCATACTAGTGTAGTGTCGTCTGCAAACTTAATGATTGAGACGGAGGCGTGCATGGCCACGCAGTCATGGGTGAAGAGGGAGTACAGGATGGGGCTGAGCATGCACCCTTGATGGGCCCCGTGTTGAGAATCAGCTAAGTGGAGGTGTTGTTGCCTACCTTCACCAACTGTGGGCGGCCCGTCAGGAAACTCCAGGACCCATTTGCACAGGGCGGGGTTGAACAGCATTCTTACATAGGTATTCCTCTTGGCCAGATGGGATAGGGCAGTGTGCAGCCTGCAGTGAGGTGCTGATCTGTTGCACCCTCTACAACCACTGGGATAATTATTTGACCCTACTTATCATCTATGAACAATTGAACGTCTTGAAGAACGAACTGGCCACTCCTCAGAGCCTGGTTCCTCTCTAGGTTTCTTCCTAGGTTCCTGCATTTCTAGTGTTACCTAGCCACCGTGCTTCTACATCTGCATTGCTTGCTGTTTGGGGTTTTAGGCTGGGTTTCTGTACAAGCACTTTGTGACATCTGCTGATTTTAAAAGGGCTATATAAACACATTTGATTTGATTTTGATTTGATGCCAATTGCATCAGCCGTGTATCTATTGGGGTGGTAAGCAAATTGCAGTGGGTCTAGATTGTCTGGTAAAGTGGAGGTGATAAGATACATATTTATCCTCTAAAAAAACTTCATGATGACAGAAGTGAGTGCTACAGGGCGATAGTCATTTAGTTCAGTTACCTTTCTTGGGTACAGGAACAATGGTCTTGAAGCAAGTGGGGACAGCAGCCTGGGATAGGGAGAGATTGAATATGTCTGTAAACACTCCAGCCAGCTGGTCTGTGCATGCTCTGACGACGCATTTAGTGATGCCGTCTGGGCCGGCAGCGTTAACACGCTTAAATGTCTTACTCACGTCGGCCACGGAGAACGAGAGCTCACAGTCCTCGTGGGTGGCCCGTGTCGGCGACACTGTTTTATCCTCAAAGCGGGCAGAGAAGGTGTTTAGCTTGTATGGGAGCAAGACGATGTTGTCCGCGATGTTGCTGGTTTTCCCTTCATAATCTGTGATTGTCTTGAGTCCATGCCACATACGTCTCGTGTCTGAGCCGTTGAATTGCGACTCCACTTTGACTCTGTACTGACAGTGTGTCTGTTTGATTGCCTTACAGATTACATAATTGGACTGTTTGTATTCAACCATATTCCCAGTCACCTTGCAGGGACACTTTAGTATGCTAAATGCATCAGCTACAGTTTTCTTCTCTATTAGTGTCACGTTCTGACCTTTATTTCCTTTGGTTTGTATTTATTTAGTATGGTCAGGGCATGAGTTGGGTGGGCAGTCTGTTTGTTTTTCTATGATTTGGGTATTTCTATGTTTCGGCCTAGTATGGTTCTCAATCATAGGCAGGTGTCATTAGTTGTCTCTGATTGAGAATCATACTTAGGTAGCCTGGGTTGCACTGTTTGTTTGTGGGTGATTGTCTATGTTGATTGCTTGTGTCAGCGCAGTTTGCATTTAGCTTCACGGTTGTTCTTTCATTTATTGTTTTTTGTATAGGTTTTCAGTGTTCAGTTCTTTCTTTAATTAAACATTCAACATGAACACATACCACGCCGCATTTTGGTCCTCTGATCCTTCTCGCCTCTCCTCTTCAGATGAAGAGGAGGAAGACCGTGACAATTAGGATGTTTTGGAAAGGATTTATGCAGGGCCTTTTCTTGAAATGAAATGTAATTCATTAATAATTAGAACAATTATTTTGGGGAAAATGTGGTCCCCAGAAAGTCTGGGAAAAAGATGGTGTCCCCGTTTGAATACCACTGGGTAAGTAGCAAGGCATCACTGAGTAGGACAAGGCTCTGAGAAGGTTTAATAGGGGTGTCTGAACTTCACCATGGTATTAGTTTATAACATATCTTCTTGACAACATTTGTCCATAAAATTATTTTTTAATACTTAGTTATTCTGTCAGTCTGCATACAGAACATTGCTACATCAATATTTAATCTAGTTTTTCCATTTTTGTTGACCCAGTTATTGAGAAAACATTATACACCTGCACAATCATTACGCTACACCCGCAATAACATCTGCTAAATATGTGCATTTGACCAATAAAATTGTATTTGATTTGATATCATGTATTTATCCATTTATTAATTACTTCTCCTCCAACATCAAACAGACTTAGTAGAAGAGGCTTTGTCATATTATATATTTGTCATATTATATCGACACAAACCATGTTTTCTCTATTCAGAGAATATTAATTACATTACAAATCATTTTTGGAGGACAATAATAAGGACATTTAATAAGATAGAAAGATTAGACCAAAAGGAAGAAAATCATAGAAGAAGTCTCACAACACTAACATCCCAATATTATACTCTACAGAAGATGTTTATGCATTATCGAGGGTGACCACGGTCATGCTAACATATGGACCATTATTTTCCATCTTTTTCTACGAATGCCTCACTCTAAAGACTGTGTCCTAAATAGCACTCTATTCCCTTTATAGTGCACTACATGTGACCAGAGCCCTCTATAAAGGGAATAGTGTACCATTTGGGGTAAAGACTATGTGCAAATTGCAAACAATTTAGGAGAGTGTTTTCAGCAATGTTTTCATAATTGCATGAGAGGAAAACTGGGAAGTAGTTTACTAAAAAATATATATATTTTTAGATTAAAATAATTACTGTTCTGGTAAAATTTTGCAATTACCTTCAGGAGTCGTCCTTCAGGATTCACACAGACACACATGCGCACACATACACACATGCACAGACACGCCTTTCAGAATCAAAGAAAAGCTATTTCTGCATGGCTGGCAAAACTATTTATTGGCATATTCATACTAATTGCATGAAAATGAGCATCTTAATTAATGCTGTAAAACATTTAAATCTGACTAAGGGAAAATGGTGATGATTTCATTTTTATAGGCTATTATTCCACTGACTATAAACAGCCCCCTTGACTTTTTCCACATTTTGTTAAGTTACATCCTTACTCTAAAATGAATCAAATTGCCTTGTTTCCCTCAGCAATCTACAGACAATACCCCATAATGACAAAGCAAAAACAGGTTTTTAGAAATGTGAGCAAATGTATAAATAAATAATAATACCTGATTTATCAAAAAACCTCTTAAGGATCCGCTGCTTTTTTCCAATTCTCGCATTAAAATGACATACCCAAATCTATCTGCCAGTAGCTCAGGACATGAAGCAAGTATCTGCATATTCTTGATACCATTTCAAAGGAAACACTTTGAAGTTTGCGGAAATGTTACATTAATGTTGGAGAATATAACACATTCGATCTGGTAAAAGATAATACAAATCTTTTTTGTACCATCATCTTCGAAATGGAAGACATAATATATTATTCCAGCCCAGGTGCAATTGAAGTTCTGGCCACTAGATGGCAGCAGGGTATGTGCAAAGTTTTAGACTGATCCAATAAACCATTGCATTTATGTTAAAAATGCTCTATCAAGAATGCCCGAATGTGCCTAGTTGGTTTATTAATACATTTTCAAGTTCATAACTGTGCACTCTCCTCAAACAATAGCACGGCATTCTTTCACTGTAATGCTACTGTAAATTGCACAGTGCAGTTAGATCAACAAGAATGTAAGCTTTCTGCCAATATCAAATATGTCTATGTCCTAGGAAATGTTCTTGTAACTTCCAACTTCATGCTAATCACATTAGCCTATGTTAGCTCAACCGTCATGCAGAGGACCCACCGATCCTGTAGAGGTTGTATTCAAACCCTTTGCTATGAGCCTCGAAATTGAGCTCAGGTGCATCCTGTTTCCATTGATAATCCTTGAGATGTTTCTACAACTTGATTGGAGTCCACCTGTTGTAAATTCAATTGATTGGACAAGATTTTGAAAGGCACACATCTGTCTATATAAGCTCCCGCAGTTGACAGTGCACGTCAGAGCAAAAACCAAGACAGTTCCGAGACAGGATTGTGTCGAGGCACAGATCTGGGGAAGGGTAACAAAACGTTTTTGCAGCATTGAAGGTCCCCAAGAACACAGTGGCCTCCATCATTCTTAAATGGAATAAGTTTGGAACCACCAAGACTCTTCCTAGAGCTGGTCTCCCGTCCAAACTGATAAATTGGGGGAGAAGGGCCTTGGTCAGGGAGGTGACAAAGCACCCAATACTCACTCTGACAGAGCTCCTGAATTCCTATGAGGAGATGGGAGAACATTCCAGAAGGACAACCATCTCTGCAGCACTCCACCAATCATGACTTTATGGTAGAGTTGTCAGATGAAAGCCACTCAGTAAAAGGCATGGCAGCTCACTTGAAGTTTGCCAAAAGGCACCTAAAGGACGCTCAGCCCATGAGACACAAGATTCTCTGGTGTGATGAATCCAAGATTGAACACTGTGGGCTGAATCCCAAGTGTCACATCTGGAGGAAGGAAACCTGGCTCCATCCCTACAGTGAAGCATGGCAATGGAAGCATCATGCTGTGGGGATGTTTTTCAGCTGCAGGGACTGGGAGACTAGTCAGGATCGAGGGAAAGACGAGCAGAGCAAAGTACAAAGAGATCCTTGATGAAATCCTGCTCCAGAGTGCTCAAGACCTCAGACTGGGTCGAAGTTTCACCTTCCAACAGGACAACAACCCTAAGCACACAGCCAAGATAATGCAGGAGTGGCTTCGGGACAAGTCTTTAAATGTCCTTGAGTGGCCCAGCCAGAGCCCGGACTTGAACCCGATCTTACATCTCTAGTGAAATCTGAAAATAGCTGTGCAGCAACGCTCCCCATCGAACCTGACAGAGCTTGAGAGGATCTGCAGAGAACAATGGGAGAAACAAATACAGGTGTACCAAGCTTGTAGCGACATACCCGAGAAGACTTGAAGCTGTAATCGTTGCCAAAGGTGTTTCAACAAGTACTGAGTAAAGGGTCTGAATACTTATGTAAATGTGATTTTTCAACGTACTTATTTTTATACATTTGCAAAAATGTTTAAAAAACATGTGGGGTATTGTGTGCAGATTGATGAGGAAAAAAACGATTTAATCCATTTTAGAATAAGGCTGTAATGTAATAAAATGTGGAATAAGTAAAGGGGTCTGATTACTTTCCGAATGCACTGTTTGTGCATTATATGTAGCCTACGGTTAAAATAAATAATTGAAAGAAATAAAGAATGTGATCAAGTCGTAGATAATGATTCAACTTCCATTCTACCTTAAAGGGATGGCTTTACCACTGGAATAAAAAATATATAAGTTGATTACAGAAATAATTGAACTGAAATCTGGACAGACATACAAGACTTATTTAAGAAACCAACCCAGCCACCCACATAATGCACTACCACAAACACACATCCCCTAACACCAAACTGCACAAACATAGAGTACAAACACATTGTCGGGCATTTTACTACCACACACACACCATATACTGTAATCCATCCACCCACCCATCCCCGCTGCATCCATCCACCCATCAGCGAAACATCCATCCACCCAGCCATGCTGCATCCATCCACCCATCAACGCTGCATTTATCCACCCATCAACTCTGCATCCATCCACCCATCCATCCATCAACACTCCATCCATCCATCAACGTTCCATCCACCCATCAATGCTACATCCATCCACCCATCCACACTGCATGTATCCACCCATCAACGTTCCATCCATCATTGCTGCATCCATCCACCCATCAACTCTGCATCCATCCATCCACTCATCAACACTTTATCCATCCATCCACCCATCCACTCTGCATCCATCCGTCCACTCATCAACACTTTATCCATCAATCCTTCAACACTCCATCCATCCACCCATCAATGCTGCATCCATCCACCCATCCAGTCTGCATCCATCCACCCATCCATGCTGCATCCATCTGTCCACTCAACACTTTATCCATCCTTCAACGCTCCATCCATCCACCCATCAATGCTGCATCCATCCACCCATCCACTCTGCATCCATCCACCCATCCATGCTGTATCCATCCATCCACTCATCAACATGTTAGCCATCCACCCATCCAAGCTGCATCCATCCACCCACCAACACTGCATCCATCCACCTATCAATGCGGCATCCATCCACCCATCAACGCTGCGTCAATCTACCCATTAATGCTGCCTACTGTCGACTACTGCCCACACACAGCCCACACACACACGCAGGCCTCTCATACAGCGTTTTACTCTACATTTAACTACTACTCCTGCTTTCTCTCTCTTCTATCCATCCCTCCACTTTATGCACATCTCTATCTTTTCTGTACATTTCCATGCCCCCCCCCCCCCTCTGTCTGGCTGAGTCCTTGATGTCTGTGAAAATGCACACTCAGACCATGTGAAGTGTCTGTTTCAAGTTGAAATGGAGATGATGTACCATTGTAGACATTGTTCTAGTGCCACTTTACATATCAATGTGGATATACCATTCCTCAGCAGCATGACCTTATTTGAAAAGCTCTTTCCCCCAAAATGATTTTCAGTCAAATTCATTAATTATTTAAATTAATGTAGAGATGGAGGAGATATAGAGGCCCAATATGTCTGATCTTTGATAAGGAACTACTCTGTTCTCACTACTTTAACTTATTCAATTAACTAAGCTTTCATGCCCACGCTACTTCTACGTAATATGGTCCTACCAGTGCAGCATACACTGAGTATACAAAACATTAAGAATAACTGGTTATTTCCATGGCATTGACTAACCAGGTGAATCAAGGTGAAAGCTATTATCACTTATTGATGTCAATTGTTAAATCCACTTTAATCATTGTAGATTAAGGGGAGGAGACAGGTTATATACGGATTTAAAGCCTTGAGACAATTGAGACATGGAGTGTGTATGTGTACTATTCAGAGGAAGAATGGGCAAGACAAAAGATTTAAGTGCCTTTGAAAGGGGTATGGTAGTAGGTGCCAGGCTCACCAGTTTGTGTCAAGAACTGGGTTTTTCACACTCAACAGTTTCCCATGTGTATCAAGAATGGTCATTCAAAGGACATTCAGCCAACTTGACACAACTGTCGGAATACTTGGAGTCAACATGGGCCAGCATCCCTGTGGAACGCTTTTGACACCTTGTAGAGTCCATGTCCTGACAAATTGAGGCTGTTCTGAGGGGAAAGGGGGCTAGGGGGTGCAACTCAATATTAGGAAGGTGTTACTAATGTTTTCTACACTCAGTGTTTAATAATTGTGGACTGTGGGAAACATTTTAGGTGAAACAAATATGCCTTTGCGACTGATTGTGTTGTACTTAGACTAAGACTTTGATGATAATGGTGAGTTGGTATCTGTTTTGAAGGCAACTCTTACTGAGAAATTAAAACACAAACTGCCTCTGCCTGAATGCTATGAAGTAATATCCTCTCTCTGCACTGTGCTTTGGCCAACACAAGACTAGCCAAAGTCAAACACTTTGACAGTACTCTAGTCTTCTGCTATCACACAACGCATGTCATCATGTTACCCTACTGGTTCCCATACCACCATCATACACTTCCTAAAGGGTTTTCAGCCACAGTAATCCCATATTAGGACTTTTCCTGGATCAAAAAGGGATTTTGGTTGTGGGTGTGCCAGGGGGCTGCCATAGGGCGTGGCAATTCTACACATTTCTCCATGGAGATGAGAAAAGTTGTTTCAGTTTTAAAACAGATTTCCAGCAGTTTTATGCCTTTTGCCATGGTTAATGCTGTGTTATTTTGCTCAAACATTATAACAAAAGCAATACTGCTAAATTCATTGTTTTTGGAATTCAGACTGACTGTCTAGCTTTTATTTTTGTGATTGTTAGTTCTCACAGATTATATAATACAAAAAAATCATAGGTCCATTATCTTTTCTACATACTTCATATCTGGTTTTAGTTGTTTAAGCTTACACTGAAAGTTTTTTTTCCATCCTGAAAATGTATAAAAAGAACAAAGCATTTCAATGGCAGAAAAATCCCTGCATATCCAGTGCTCAAATTGGCTCCAACCCCAGGAAGAAGTGAGATCTGCTCGGTCGTGGATGTGCTGTTTGAAAACAGGGAATCTGACAGCTAGAACAGAAAGCAGAGGAGCCATGGTGATATTCTGTTAGAAGCCCTGGCTTTGCTCAGCTCTCCTCCACAATAAGAGGGGGAGAAGAGGAAAAGAGAGGAGAGAAAGAGAGAGAGAAAGACAGTGAGACGGAGAGAAAGTGGGAGACTGAGAGAAGACAAAGAGAGGAGCCATGTGAACCTTAGCAAGGAGAAGCGTTTTCTTCTTCCGGGCGTCAATTAAGTGGAGCTCTGCTACACCTGCCTGTGGAACCCCAGCCCAGCTCGACCCAGTTCAGCTTTACCCAACACCAACACCAGCCCAGCTCTACCCAACATTAACTCTTTATCCAACACTAACCCCAGCCCAGCTCTACCTAGTATTTGGTTTTAAATGTACTTAAAGTATCAAAAGTAAATGTAATTGCTAAAATATAGTAAAAGTCAAAGTATAAATAATTTCTTATTAAGCCAATCGGACAGCACAATTTTCTTGTTTTTTAAATTTATGTATAGCCAAGGGCAAACTCCAACACTCAGACATCATTTACCAATAAACTATTTGTCTTTAGTGAGTCCACCAGAACAGAGGCAGTGGGATGACCAGGGATGTTCTCCTAATAAGTCTGTGAATCGGACCATTTTCCTGTGCTACTAAGCATTCAAAACGTAACAAGTACTTTTGGGTGTCAGGGAAAATGTATGAAGTAAAAAGTATATAATTTTCTTTCGGAATTTAGTGAATAAAAGTCAAAGTTGTCAAAAAGATAAATAGTACAGTTTATTTATTTTATTTCACCTTTATTTAACCAGGTAGGCAAGTTGAGAACAAGTTCTCATTTACAATTGCGACCTGGCCAAGATAAAGCAAAGCAGTTCGACACATACAACGACACAGAGTTACACATGGAGTAAAACAAACATACAGTCAATAATACAGTATAAACAAGTCTATATACGATGTGAGCAAATGAGGTGAGATAAGGGAGGTAAAGGCAAAAAAGGCCATGGTGGCAAAGTAAATACAATATAGCAAGTAAAACACTGGAATGGTAGATTTGCAATGGAAGAATGTGCAAAGTAGAAATAAAAATAATGGGGTGCAAAGGAGCAAAATAAATAAATAAATTAAATACAGTAGGGAAAGAGGTAGTTGTTTGGGTTAAATTATAGGTGGGCTATGTACAGGTGCAGTAATCTGTGAGCTGCTCTGACAGTTGGTGCTTAAAGCTAATGAAGGAAATAAGTGTTTCCAGTTTCAGAGATTTTTGCAGTTCGTTCCAGTCATTGGCAGCAGAGAACTGGAAGGAGAGGCGGCCAAAGAAAGAATTGGTTTTGGGGGTGACTAGAGAGATACACCTGCTGGAGCATGTGCTACAGGTGGGAGATGCTATGGTGACCAGCGAGCTGAGATAAGGGGGGACTTTACCTAGCAGGGTCTTGTAGATGACATGGAGCCAGTGGGTTTGGCGACGAGTATGAAGCGAGGGCCAGCCAACGAGAGCGTACAGGTCGCAATAGTGGGTAGTATATGGGGCTTTGGTGGCAAAACGGATTGCACTGTGATAGACTGCATCCAATTTGTTGAGAAGGGTATTGGAGGCTATTTTGTAAATGACATCGCCAAAGTCGAGGATTGTTAGGATGGTCAGTTTTACAAGGGTATGTTTGGCAGCATGAGTGAAGGATGCTTTGTTGCGAAATAGGAAGCCAATTCTAGATTTAACTTTGGATTGGTTTGTTTGATATGGGTCTGGAAGGAGAGTTTACAGTCTAACCAGACACCTAAGTATTTGTAGTTGTCCACGTATTCTAAGTCAGAGCCGTCCAGAGTAGTGATGTTGGACAGGCGGGTAGGTGCAGGTAGCGATCGGTTGAAGAGCATGCATTTAGTTTTACTTGTATTTAAGAGCAATTGGAGGCCACGGAAGGAGAGTTGTATGGCATTGAAGCTTGCCTGGAGGGTTATTAACACAGTGTCCAAAGAAGGGCCAGAAGTTTACAGAATGGTGTCATCTGCGTAGAGGTGGATCAGAGACTCACCAGCAGCAAGAGCGACCTCATTGATGTATACAGAGAAGAGAGTCGGTCCAAGACTTGAACCCTGTGGCACCCCCATAGAGACTGCCAGAGGTCCGGACAGCAGACCCTCCGATTTGACACACTGAACTCTATCAGAGAAGTAGTTGGTGAACCAGGCGAGGCAATCATTTGAGAAACCAAGGCTGTCGAGTCTGCCGATGAGGATGTGGTGATTGACAGAGTCGAAAGCCTTGGCCAGATCAATGAATACGGCTGCACAGTAATGTTTCTTATCGATGGCGGTTAAGATATTGTTTAGGACCTTGAGCGTGGCAGAGGTGCAGTTAAGTACAGATACTTAAAAAAACTACTTAAGAAGTACCATGAAGTATTTCTAATAAATATATTACACTACTGAGCTTTACCCAACACTAACCCCAGCCCAGCTCTACCCAACACTAATCCAACCCAGCTCTACCCAACACTAACCCCTGCCCAGCTGTACCCAGCATACTGCTCGACCCAACACTAACCCCAACCCAGCTCTACCCAATACCAACCTCAGCCCTGCTCTACCCAACACTAACCCCAGCCCAGCTATACCCAGCACACTGCTCTAACCAACATTAACCCCAGCACAGCTCTACCCGACACTAACCCCAACCCAGCTCTACCCAACACTAACCCCAGCACAGCTCTACTGAACACTAACCCGAGCCAAGCTCTACCCAACACTAACCCCAGTCCATGTTTACCCAACACTAACCCGAACCCAGCTCTACCCAACATTAGCCCCCAGCCCATCTTTACCTAACACTAACCAGAGCCCATCTAAACACTAAGCCCAGTCCATGTTTACCCCCAGCCCATCTTTACCCAACACTAATCCCAGTCCATGTTTACCCAACACTAACCCAAGCCCAGCTCTACCCAACATTACCCCCAGCCCATCTTTACCCAACACTAACCCGAGCCCATCTTTACCCAACACTAACCCAGTCCATGTTTACCCAACACTAACCCCAGCCCAACTCTAACACTAGCCCAGCTCTACCAAGCCAGCACCTGCCCTGGCCAGCCCATAATGAGGAGCTTTGTGGGGAAGATGTGGCCTGTCGTACACACACCTCTACTCAATGGCTCTGGGCTTCCACCTCTCTCTCTTTCTCTCTCTCTGTCACTCTCTCTCACACTCTCTTTCTCTCTCTCACACACTCACACTCACACAGTCTCTCACACAAACACACAAACACACACACACACACACACTTCACACACTACACATGATCTCTATATTTCCCTTCACTCAGCTTCTCTTTTGTCCCTACACAGCATATTGTACTGACTAGCCGAGGAATGTAGATTTGGGGTTGTTCTGTGGTTTAGAGTTGGATATGTGAGGTTTATCTCAGGTAGCACACTTGCGTGTCTAAATTAGACTATACAACTGTTTTACTAAAACAACTACTACTACAAACTAATTGTCAAAACTAGTACTAATACAAGTTAATTTATTCAAGTATTGTAAAGTAGTAAAAACAGCGTCCACTATAAGTTAATGTACTTACAATGAGGTACTAAGAGCTATTGTTTGAATTTCTAGTTTTATTGTCATATGCACAGGATACAGCAGGTGTCAAACAGTGAAATGCTTAACTTGCGAGTTCTTTCTCAACAATGCACATTAAGGTTAGTAAATTAGATAGGAAATGAAAAGAAATGGGACTATGTGAGAGGAAAAACAAAAAAACACAAGAGAATGCAGTTATATACATATTGTCCTATCAAAGAACTGTATGGCTAGAGTCCTGTAGCCAAACCCTACCAGCTCTCACAGTCTCACATCAGCGTTAGACGTTCATCCATGTTTTTCAAGCATCAAACTTCGAAGTTGTTCCAAACGTCAAATTCCAAAGTGTTTAAGGTTAAGTTTAGGCGTTAACTGAACATGTTTAAGGTTAGAGTTAAGTTCAGGCATTAACCCCAAATTCTTAAAGGTAACAGGGCTCACTGTTTCCCCTAGTGGCCGGTTTCCACATCATCTACCAGCATCCTCGGATATGGATGAACGTTGAATGCTGACTTGTGTCACGGGTGACCAGGCTGGCCACACCACAGCAAACAATAAACCAGCAACAGGCCATTAGCCTGATGAACAGCCAATATCATGGACGCTATCCAAGAGGAGTGATATATAGTGATTCAGAAGAGTTAGCCACTGACTTGTTGTTCCACCGGCCTGTCGGACAGGGCTCAGTGAAGGGCTTAGTGAAGGGCTCTGTGAAAGGATCAGTCAAGGGCTCTGTGAAGAGCTCTGTGAAAGACTCAGTGAAGGTCTCAGTGAAGGTCTCAGTGAAGATCTAAGTGAAGGGCTCTGTGAAAGTCTCAGTGACGGGCTCAGTGAAGGGCTCAGTGAAGGGCTCAGTGAAGGGCTCTGTGAAAGGTTCAGTGAAAGGTTCAGTGAAGGACTCTGTGAAAGGCTCAGTGAATGTCTCAGTTAAGGGCTATGAAGTACAAGATGTGTCATTGAGAATGTAGTCAACAACAGTAACGGAGTGTGGCAGGGAAGTAACAGCATTCGGTGTATGGGAAACAACATAACAAATAATAATTCACAACTCTTGAGAAGCGCTAGAGCAAGTAGATCTCTTTGGATTTGAAAAATCAGACTTTCCCTGTCAGTCTATCTGCATCCCTTAAACGCTATGAAGCTCCAGTGAAGGGACAGGCAATGACATCTCAACAGCTACAATCCATATGCTTTATCCCTCATCCCTCCTAACTCTGCTGAAACTCACAGAGAGACACACACACACACGTGTAAACGCACAGCACACAGACGCACACACCAATAAAAACAGTACACCTACGCTTTTACTTACAGTCAGGTGTTTTGGGGTGGATATTTCTTGATTTTGTGTTTGTTTGTAGATGTAAATACGTTTTAATTAGCGCTAGAAAGATAAACCACAAATACCTGCTTGTCTCCATCTCACCCTGTTTTAATCTCTTTATTTTATTTCTCTCCCCCACTTTGAGCAATTTAATTCCCTGAATGGCTTTTCATAAAGACTTGAAGATACAAACTTTCTCTCAATCCTCAAATATGGGTAATATTATAGCTAATTTATATTTTACCTTTATTTAACTAGGCAAGACAGTTAAGAACAAATTCTTAATACTTACTAAAAACACATACTGTGAACTAATCACACTACATACTATTTAGAATGTTCTGTTTAGTAAAAACATGTGCAGTAAGCAACACATATCAGAATACTGAAAATGCCTCTTCTAATGTTCAATTGCCTGGATTTCCATCATTCATTCATTCATTTTGGTACAACGTGTTCCCTCAGCTGAAAATCGGCTGTTGTCAAGACACGTGGGTCTCGAAATACGATTCTCTTCCTCAATTGTGTGCAGCGAATTTTACTAGATGAAAAGCCTAAATGAGTATGACATCCTGGCATTGAAAGCATTCTCAATTTTCGACATATCACATACTATAAAATGCATTTAGAACGCAAGCACTAGTATTCAACGTGGCCAGTGTATATAAAAGCAATTCAATACACACCACAAAACAACACATACTGTGCAACATGTATCAACTAACAGACATGTATCAACTAGAATACAATTTGCATCAACTAGCATACAACATGTATCAACTAGAATACAACATGTATCAACTAGCATACATCTATCAACTAGCATACAACATGTATCAACGAGCATATAAGGCCAACAATAAGGAAATTTAAGAGGCAGTACTCATACTCAATATGTGCATGAAGATAGAACAGCACGGTTGACAGGACAATAGACAAATGCTAGAGACTAAGCGAGTTATCAGACAACATACAAGAGTAGAGGAGCGGCAGTACAGTCAGTCTAGTCATGATAAATCCATGTGTCCCAGCCCCTCTTCTTTCTGACAGAATGCCATTATCTCCCCTGGTGTAGAACAATAATTTCTCTCCACAAGCCATTAAATCTGACAGGGGCAGGACCGTAGATGAACCTGAAAAGGCAATAGACATTTAGCTGTGAATCTGCCAGCAGCAGGACACACCAGTAGCACACAGCACACCAACCAACCAGACATGGGGCGTAGAGCAGGGATCACCAACTAGATTGAGCAGCTGGCCAAATTTTTCTTGATCGGATGGTCGGCCGGCCGGGAACATAATACAAATAATTGGTAAACTGTAAATTAACTGTGAGAAGCCCAAACAGATATAATATTTGACTGAAACAAAATCATGTTAAACCTTGTTTACATTTGTATATGATCAAATGTCTCTCTATTATGCGTGGACATACTTGCGAAATGATTTATTTCACTTGGAGCTGATTTCCTGGTGTTTTCACAGTCAATGTCCAACAATTAAATTTGATTAATAATAATGATAATAATAATAATAATAATAATAATAATAAAACCGTCCGCATAGACAATTCATATAAATAATATGAAGGTCTGATATCTCTTGCTCTATGAGGAGGTCTGATGTCTCCTGCTCTATGAGGAGGTCTGATGTCTCCTGCTCTATGAGGAGGTCTGATGTCTCCTGCTCTATGAGGAGGTCTGATGTCTCCTGCTCTATGAGGAGGTCTGATATCTCCTGCTCTATGAGGAGGTCTGATGTCTCCTGCTCTATGAGGAGGTCTGATATCTCCTGCTCTATGAGGAGGTCTGATGTCTCCTGCTCTATGAGGAGGTCTGATATCTCCTGCTCTATGAGGAGGTCTGATATCTCCTGCTCTATGAGGAGGTCTGATATCTCCTGCTCTATGAGGAGGTCTGATATCTCCTGCTCTATGAGGAGGTCTGATGTCTCCTGCTCTATGAGGAGGTCTGATATCTCCTGCTCTATGAGGAGGTCTGATGTCTCCTGCTCTATGAGGAGGTCTGATGTCTCCTGCTCTATGAGGAGGTCTGATATATCCTGCTCTATGAGGAGGTCTGATATCTCCTGCTCTATGAGGAGGTCTGATATCTCCTGGTATATGAGGAGGCCTGATATCTCCTACTCTATGAGGAGGTCTGATATCTCCTGCTGTATGAGGAGGTCTGATATCTCCTGCTCTATGAGGAGGTCTGATATCTCCTGCTCTATGAGGAGGTCTGATATCTCCTGCTCTATGAGGAGGTCTGATATCTCCAGCTATATGATGAGGTCTGATATCTCCAGCTATATGAGGAGGTCTGATATCTCCTGCTCTATGAGGAGGTCTGATGTCTCCTGCTCTATGAGGAGGTCTGATATCTCCTGCTCTATGAGGAGGTCTGATGTCTCCTGCTCTATGAGGAGGTCTGATATCTCCTGCTCTATGAGGAGGTCTGATATCTCCTGCTCTATGAGGAGGTCTGATGTCTCCTGCTCTATGAGGAGGTCTGATATCTCCTGCTCTATGAGGAGGTCTGATGTCTCCTGCTCTATGAGGAGGTCTGATATCTCCTGCTCTATGAGGAGGTCTGATGTCTCCTGCTCTATGAGGAGGTCTGATGTCTCCTGCTCTATGAGGAGGTCTGATATATCCTGCTCTATGAGGAGGTCTGATATCTCCTGCTCTATGAGGAGGTCTGATATCTCCTGGTATATGAGGAGGCCTGATATCTCCTACTCTATGAGGAGGTCTGATATCTCCTGCTGTATGAGGAGGTCTGATATCTCCTGCTCTATGAGGAGGTCTGATATCTCCTGCTCTATGAGGAGGTCTGATATCTCCTGCTCTATGAGGAGGTCTGATATCTCCTGCTCTATGAGGAGGTCTGATATCTCCAGCTATATGAGGAGGTCTGATATCTCCAGCTATATGAGGAGGTCTGATATCTCCTGCTCTATGAGGAAGTCTGATATCTCCTGCTCTATGAGGAGGTCTGATATCTCCTGCTCTATGAGGAGGTCTGATATCTCCTGCTCTATGAGGAGGTCTGATATCTCCTGCTCTATGAGGAGATCTGGTATCTCCTGGTATATGAGGAGACCTGATATCTCCTACTTTATGAGGAGGTCTGATATCTCCAGCTATATGAGGAGGTCTGATATCTCCTGCTATATGAGGAGGTCTGATATCTCCTGCTCTATGAGGAGGTTTGATATCTCCTGCTCTATGAGGAGGTCTGATATCTCCTGCTCTATGAGGAGGTCTGATATCTCCTGCTCTATGAGGAGGTCTGATATCTCCTGCTCTATGAGGAGGTCTGATATCTCCTGCTCTATGAGGAAGTCTGATATCTCCTGCTCTATGAGGAGGTCTGATATCTCCTGCTCTATGAGGAGGTCTGATATCTCCTGCTCTATGAGGAGGTCTGATATCTCCTGCTCTATGAGGAGGTCTGATATCTCCTGCTCTATGAGGAGGTCTGATATCTCCTGCTCTATGAGGAGGTCTGATGTCTCCTGCTCTATGAGGAGGTCTGATATCTCCTGCTCTATGAGGAGGTCTGATATCTCCTGCTCTATGAGGAGGTCTGATGTCTCCTGCTCTATGAGGAGGTCTGATATCTCCTGCTCTATGAGGAGGTCTGATGTCTCCTGCTCTATGAGGAGGTCTGATATCTCCTGCTCTATGAGGAGGTCTGATGTCTCCTGCTCTATGAGGAGGTCTGATGTCTCCTGCTCTATGAGGAGGTCTGATGTCTCCTGCTCTATGAGTTCTGATATCTCTTGCTCTATGAGGAGGTCTGATATATCCTGCTCTATGAGGAGGTCTGATATATCCTGCTCTATGAGGAGGTCTGATATCTCCTGCTCTATGAGGAGGTCTGATATCTCCTGGTATATGAGGAGGCCTGATATCTCCTACTCTATGAGGAGGTCTGATATCTCCTGCTGTATGAGGAGGTCTGATATCTCCTGCTCTATGAGGAGGTCTGATATCTCCTGCTCTATGAGGAGGTCTGATATCTCCTGCTCTATGAGGAGGTCTGATATCTCCTGCTCTATGAGGAGGTCTGATATCTCCAGCTATATGAGGAGGTCTGATATCTCCTGCTCTATGAGGAAGTCTGATATCTCCTGCTCTATGAGGAGGTCTGATATCTCCTGCTCTATGAGGAGGTCTGATATCTCCTGCTCTATGAGGAGATCTGATATCTCCTGCTCTATGAGGAGATCTGGTATCTCCTGGTATATGAGGAGACCTGATATCTCCTACTTTATGAGGAGGTCTGATATCTCCAGCTATATGAGGAGGTCTGATATCTCCAGCTATATGAGGAGGTCTGATATCTCCAGCTATATGAGGAGGTCTGATATCTCCTGCTCTATGAGGAGGTTTGATATCTCCTGCTCTATGAGGAGGTCTGATATCTCCTGCTCTATGAGGAGGTCTGATATCTCCTGCTATATGAGGAGGTCTGATATCTCCTGCTCTATGAGGAGGTCTGATATATCCTGCTCTATGAGGAGATCTGATATCTCCTGCTCTATGAGGAAGTCTGATATCTCCTGCTCTATGAGGAGGTCTGATATCTCCTGCTCTATGAGGAGGTCTGATATCTCCTGCTCTATGAGGAGGTCTGATATCTCCTGCTCTATGAGGAGATCTGGTATCTCCTGGTATATGAGGAGACCTGATATCTCCTACTTTATGAGGAGGTCTGATATCTCCTGGTATATGAGGAGGCCTGATATCTCCTACTCTATGAGGAGGTCTGATATCTCGCTATATGAGGAGGTCTGATATCTCCTGCTCTATGAGGAGGTCTGATATCTCCTGCTCTATAAGGAGGTCTGATATCTCCTGCTCTATAAGGAGGTCTGAGTTACCCTGCTCCAGGAGGTCTGATATCTCCTGCTCCATGAGGAGGTCTGATATCTCCTGCTCTATGAGGAAGTCTGTTTCTTATGAGAAACTATCCTTACGGCGAGGATAGCTGTGCTGCAAGCCCAGCTTCAGACGCAATCGTTAGGCAAGGGTAATTTCAGTGTAGGAAAGGATGAAACAGCGTCTGTGGCACCAGTAAGTACAGATAGTAGTGTAAATCCCCTGGCACAGTCCCCGCAGCCGGACAACTTTCTCACGGTTTCTGGAAGGAAATGCTGTAGGAACGCTCAACCGGTGTCGCTCATTCAGCCGACAGAAACTTTCAACCGGTTTTCCCCATTAAGCAGCGGGTTGGAGTAAGAGGCCGATTCTTCTCTGGTCTCTACTCCTCCCGTTACGGGGTCTGAGACGCCGAAGCTTCCCACCATTAGCTCTGACAAATTGAAAACTCTAGTCATTGGCGACTCCATTACCCGCAGTATTAGACTTAAAGCGAATCATCCAGCGATCATACACTGTTTACCCGGGGGCAGGGCTACCGACGTTAAGGCTAATCTGAAGATGGTGCTGGCTAAAGCTAAAACTGGCGAGTGTAGAGAGTATAGAGATATTGTTATCCACGTCGGCACCAACGATGTTAGGATGAAACAGTCAGAAATCACCAAGCGCAACATAGCTTCTGCGTGCATATCAGCTAGAAAGATGTGTCGGCATCGAGTAATTGTCTCTGGCCCCCTCCCAGTTAGGGGGAGTGATGAGCTCTACAGCAGAGTCTCACAACTCAATCGCTGGTTGAAAACTGTTTTCTGCCCCTCCCAAAAGTTAGAATTTGTAGATAATTGGCCCTCTTTCTGGGACTCACCCACAAACAGGACCAAGCCTGACCTGCTGAGGAGTGACGGACTCCATCCTAGCTGGAGGGGTGCTCTCATCTTATCTACCAACATAGACAGGGCTCTAACTCCTCTAGCTCCACAATGAAATAGGGTGCAGGCCAGGCAGCAGGCTGTTAGCCAGCCTGCCAGCATAGTAGAGTCTGCCATTAGCACAGTCAGTGTAGTCAGCTCAGCTATCACCATTGAGACCGTGTCTGTGCCTCGACCTAGGTTGGGCAAAACTGAACATGGCGGTGTTCGCCTTAGCAATCTCACTAGGATAAAGACCACCTCCATTCCTGTCATTACTGAAAGCGATCATGATACCTCACATCTCAAAATAGGGCTACTTAATGTTAGATCCCTTACTTCAAAGGCAATTATAGTCAATGAACTAATCACTGATCATAATCTTGATGTGATTGGCCTGACTGAAACATGGCTTAAGCCTGATGAATTTACTGTTTTAAATGAGGCCTCACCTCCTGGCTACACTAGTGCACAAAAAAAAAGACATTTTCGTCTTTTGAGCTTCTAGTCATGAAATCTATGCAGCCTACTCAATCACTTTTTATAGCTACTGTTTACAGGCCTCCTGGGCCATATACAGCGTTTCTCACTGAGTTCACTGAATTCCTATCGGACCTTGTAGTCATAGCAGATAATATTCTAATCTTTGGTGACTTTAATATTCACATGGAAAAGTCCACAGACCCACTCCAAAAGGCTTTCGGAGCCATCATCGACTCAGTGGATTTTGTCCAACATGTCTCTGGACCCACTCACTGTCACAGTCATACGCTGGACCTAGTTTTGTCCCATGGAATAAATGTGGTGGATCTTAATGTTTTTCCTCATAATCCTGGACTATCGGACCACCATTTTATTACGTTTGCAATTGCAACAAATAATCTGCTTAGACCCCAACCAAGGAACATCAAAAGTCGTGCTATAAATTCACAGACAACACAAAGATTCCTTGATGCCCTTCCAGACTCCCTCTGCCTACCCAAGGACGCCAGAGGACAAAAATCAGTTAACCACCTAACTGAGGATCTCAATTTAACCTTGCGCAATACCCTAGATGCAATTGCACCCATAAAAACTAAAAAAATGTCTCATAAGAAACTAGCTCCCTGGTACACAGAAAATACCCGAGCTCTGAAGCAAGCTTCCAGAAAATTGGAATGGAAATGGCGCCACACCAAACTGGAAGTCTTCCGACTAGCTTGGAAGGACGGTACCGTGCAGTACCGTAGAGCCCTTACTGCTGCTCGATCATCCTATTTTTCTAACTTAATTGAGGAAAATAAGAACAATCCGAAATTCCTTTTTAATACTGTAGCAAAGCTATTCCCCAAAGCAGCATTCCCCAAGAGAGGATGACTTTCACTTTAGCAGTGATAAATTCATGAACTTCTTTGAGGAAAAGATTATGATTATTAGAAAGCAAATTACGGACTCCTCTTTAAACCTGCGTATTCCTCCAAACCTCAGTTGTCCTGAGTCTGCACAACTCTGCCAGGACCTAGGATCAAGAGAGACGCTCAAGTGTTTTAGTACTATATCTCTTGACACAATGATGAAAATAATCATGGCCTCTAAACCTTCAAGCTGCATACTGGACCCTATTCCAACTAAACTACTGAAAGAGCTGCTTCCTGTGCTTGGCCCTCCTATGTTGAACATAATAAACGGCTCTCTATCCACTGGATGTGTACAAAACTCACTAAAAGTGGCAGTAATAAAGCCTCTCTTGAAAAAGCCAAACCTTGACCCAGAAAATATAAAAAACTATCGGCCTATATCGAATCTTCCATTCCTCTCAAAAATTTTAGAGAAGGCTGTTGCGCTGCAACTCACTGCCTTCCTGAAGACAAACAATGTATACGAAATGCTTCAGTCTGGTTTTAGACCCCATCATAGCACTGAGACGGCACTTGTGAAGGTGGTAAATGACATTTTAATGGCATCGGACCGAGGCTCTGCATCTGTCCTCGTGCTCCTAGACCTTAGTGCTGCTTTTGATACCATCGATCACCACATTCTTTTGGAGAGATTGGAAACCCAAATTGGTCTACACGGACATGTTCTGGCCTGGTTTAGATCTTATCTGTCGGAAAGATATCAGTTTGTCTCTGTGAATGGTTTGTCCTCTGACAAATCAACTGTAGATTTCGGTGTTCCTCAAGGTTCCGTTTTAGGACCACTTGTTTTCACTATATATTTTACCTCTTGGGGATGTTATTCAAAAACATAATGTAAACTTTCACTGCTATGCGGATGACACACAGCTGTACATTTCAATGAAACATGGTGAAGCCCCAAAATTGCCCTCGCTAGAAGCATGTGTTTCAGACATAAGGAAGTGGATGGCTGCAAACTTTCTACTATTAAACTCGGACAAAACAGAGATGCTTGCTCTAGGTCCCAAGAAACAAAGAGATCTTCTGTTGAATCTGACAATTAATCTTAATGGTTGTACAGTCGTCTCAAATAAAACTGTGAAGGACCTCGGCGTTACTCTGGACCCTGATCTCTCTTTTGAAGAACATATCAAGACCATTTCAAGGACAGCTTTTTTCCATCTACGTAACATTGCAAAAATCAGAAACTTTGTCCAAAAATGATGCAGAAAAATTAATCCATGCTTTTGTCACTTCTAGGTTAGACTACTGCAATGCTCTATTTTCCGGCTACCCGGATAAAGCACTAAATAAACTTCAGTTAGTGCTAAATACGGCTGCTAGAATCCTGACTAGAACCAAAAAATTTGATCATATTACTCCAGTGCTAGCCTCTCTACACTGGCTTCCTGTCAAAGCAAGGGCTGATTTCAAGGTTTTACTGCTAACCTACAAAGCATTACATGGGCTTGCTCCTACCTATCTCTCTGATTTGGTCCTGCCGTACATACCTACACGTACGCTACGGTCACAAGACGCAGGCCTCCTAATTGTCCCTAGAATTTCTAAGCAAACAGCTGGAGGCAGGGCTTTCTCCTATAGAGCTCCATTTTTATGGAACGGTCTGCCTACCCATGTCAGAGACGAAAACTCGGTCTCAACCTTTAAGTCTTTACTGAAGACTCATCTCTTCATTGGGTCATATGATTGAGTGTAGTCTGGCCCAGGAGTGGGAAGGTGAACGGAAAGGCTCTGGAGCAACGAACCGCCCTTGCTGTCTCTGCCTGGCCGGTTCCCCTCTTTCCACTGGGATTCTCTGCCTCTAACCCTATTACAGGGGCTGAGTCACTGGCTTGCTGGGGCTCTCTCATGCCGTCCCTGGAGGGGGTGCGTCACCTGAGTGGGTTGATTCACTGTTGTGGTCATCCTGTCTGGGTTGGCGCCCCCCCCCTTGGGTTGTGCCGTGGCGGAGATCTTTGTGGGCTATACTCAGCCTTGTCTCAGGATGGTAAGTTGGTGGTTGAAGATATCCCTCTAGTGGTGTGGGGGCTGTGCTTTGGCAAAGTGGGTGGGGTTAAATCCTTCCTGTTTGGCCCTGTCCGGGGGTGTCCTCGGATGGGGCCACAGTGTCTCCTGACCCCTCCGGTCTCAGCCTCCAGTATTTATGCTGCAGTAGTTTATGTGTCGGGGGGCTGGGGTCAGTTTGTTATATCTGGAGTACTTCTTCTGTCCTATTCGGTGTCCTGTGTGAATCTAAGTGTGCTTTCTCTAATTCTCTCCTTCTCTCTTTCTTTCTCTCTCTCTCTCGGAGGACCTGAGCCCTAGGACCATGCCCCAGGACTACCTGACATGATGACTCCTTGCTGTCCCCAGTCCACCTGGCCATGCTGCTGTTCCAGTTTCAACTGACCTGAGCCCTAGGACCATGCCCCAGGACTATCTGACATGACTCCTTGCTCTCCCCAGTCCACCTGGCCATGCTGCTGCTCCAGTTTCAACTTCCACCTGACTGTGCTGCTGCTCCAGTTTCAACTGTTCTGCCTTATTAATATTCGACCATGCTGGTCATTTATGAACATTTTAACATCTTGGCCATGTTCTGTTATAATCTCCACCCGGCACAGCCAGAAGAGGACTGGCCACCCCACATAGCCTGGTTCCTCTCTAGGTTTCTTCCTAGGTATTGGCCTTTCTAGGGAGTTTTTCCTAGCCACCGTGCTTCTACACCTGCATTGCTTGCTGTTTGGGGTTTTAGGCTGGGTTTCTGTACAGCACTTTGAGATATCAGCTGATGTACGAAGGGCTATATAAATAAATTTGATATCTCCTGCTCCAGGAGGTCTGACATGTCCTGCTCTATAAGGAGGTCTGAGTTACCCCATTCCAGGAAGTCTGATGTCTCCTGCTCCAGGAGGTCTGACATCTCCTAACCAGCCAGCACCACTGAACAGGATCTGTGACTGCGTCCCAAATTGCACACTATTCCCTGTATACAGATCACTTGACTTTCACCACATATTACCTTACACCCTTTATTCTAAAATGGATTAAATTGTTTTTTCCTACTCAATCTACATAACCCATAATGACAATGTGGAAAAAACAACATTATTTACACCCTTTGATATTTACACCCACTCGGAATTGAGCTCAGGCACACCCTGTTTCCATTGATCATCCTTGAGATGTTTCTCCAACTTGATTGGAGTCCACTTGTGGTAAATTCAATTGATTGGCCATGATTTATAAAGGCACACACCTGTCTATATAAGGTCCCACAGTTGAGAGTGCAGAGAAAAAACTAAGCCATGAGGTCAAAGGAATTGATCTCCGAGACAAGATTGTGTCAAGGCACAGACCTGGGGAAGTGTACCAAAACATTTCAATATGAATAATTTTTTAAATATTATTTGACTGTGGCGCCATGCTATTCAGCGGTTGCTGACGAAAATGATCCCGATAACGGGATGGGTAGCGTCAAGAAGTTAAATGGCCCAGCCAGAGCCCGGACTTGAGATGGGTAGCGTCAAACATCTCTGGAGAGACCTGAAAATAGCTGTGCAGTCTCCATCAAACTTGACAGAGCTTGAGAGGATCTGCAGAGAAGAATGGGAGAAACTCCCCAGAATACAGGTGTGCCAAGCTTGTTTCGTCATTTCCAAGAAGACGCAAGGCTGTGATCGCTGCCAAAGGTGCTTCAATAAAGTACTGAGTAAAGAGTCTGAAGACTTATGTAAATTTGATATTTCAGTTTTTTTAAACATAATATAAAATCCAAAAATCTATTAAATCTATTATAGGGTATTTTGTGTAGATTGATGAGGGGGTAAGTAAAGAGGTCTGAATGCTTTCCGAAAGTACTGTAGTGCACTACTCTTTGACCAGGGCCCACGGGGTGCTAAATAAATCTAATCAAGCTTTATTTATACAGCACATTTCAGAAATAGAATGCAATGCAATGTGTTTCACGCCCTGACCTTAGTTATCTATGTTTTATGTTTTATACAACGAATGTGACAATGTGCTTCACAAAAATATAAAAAAATGAAAATACGAACTTTCATATTTACTACATTGTTTTTTATATCAATATAAACTGAACAACTTAAAAGCACCCTAAGGAAAAGTAAAGCAAAAAAGTTGTGTTTTATTCTCTTTTATTAATTATGTCCACAGGTTTGGCCCCCCCTTAGGTTCTCTGGCAGGCTTTTCCAAAGGCTTGGGGCATAATAACTAAAGGCTGCCTCGCCTCTTGCCTCTTGGTCCTAGGCTTGGGATGGTTAATAGGGCAGTGCCTGAGGACAAACGGGACCTGCTGAGTACATAATTTAAAAGCATGTCTGACATGTATTGTGGTAGACCACTTTGGATTGATTTAAAAAACAATATAATCATCTGAAAATGTATTCTGAAACACACTCAGCCAGTGCAGAGAACTTCAAACCGGTGTAAGCTGTGCTCTCCATCTGCTTTTGGTTAGTACCAGTGCTGCAGCAATCTGTATGTTTTGCAGTTGACCAATGGCTTTCTTGGGTAGAACAGATAGTAGAGAATTAAAGTAGCCAAGCCTGCTTGTAATAAAAGCATGGCTACGTCTCTCTGTATCAGAGAGAAACCTCCCAACCTTGGCAATGTTCCTCAGGTAGGAAAAAGCAAGTTTGGTCACATTCCTAATGTGTGAATTCTTATTCTGAGAAATGAAGGCTTTTCCATTCGAGAAATTGACAAGAAATTGACTCTCGTACAACGCTGTGTACCACTCCCTTCACAGAACAGCGCGAACTGGCTCTAACCAGGATAGAAAGAGGAGTGGGAGGCCCCGGTCCTCAACTGAGCAAGAAGACAAGTACTTTAGGGTGTCTAGTTTGAGAAACAGACGCCTCACAAGTCCTCAACTGGCAGCTTCATTCAATAGTACCTGCAAAACACCAGTCTCAACGTCAACAGTGAAGTGGCGACTCCGGGATGCTGGCCTTCTAGGCAGAGTTGCAAAGAAAAAGCCATATCTCAGACTGCCCAATCAAAAGAAAAGATTAACATGGGCAAAAGAACACAGACACTGGACAGAGGAAGAGACAAAAAAAAATGTTATTGACAGACGACTTGCTTTGAGGTGTTCGGATCACAATGAAGGACATTTGTGAGAAAAATTAAAGATGCTGGAGGTTTTCTTGACACCATCTGTCAAGCATGGTGGAGGCAATGTGATGGTCTGGGTGTGCTTTTGTGAAGGTAAAGTGGGAGATTTGTACAGGGTAAAAGAGATCTTGAAGAAGGAAGGCTATCACTCTATTTTGCAACGCCATGCCATACCATGTGGATGGCGTTTAATTGGAGCCTATTTCCTCCTACAACAGGACAATGACCCAAAGAACAGCTCCAAACTATGTAATAACTATTTAGGGAAGAAGCAGTCAGCTGGTCAGCTGAGTGGCCAGCACAGTCACTGGATCTCAACCCTATTGAGCTGTTGAGGGAGCAGCTTCACTCTATGGTAAGTAAAGAAGTGCCCATCAAGGCATTCCAACTTGTGGGAGGTGCTTCAGGAAGCATGGGGTGAAATCTCTTCAGATTACCTCAATAAATTGACAACTAGAATGCCAAAGGTCTGCAAGGCTGTATTTGCTGAAAATGGGGGGGCGGCAGGGTAACCTAGTGATTAGAGCGTTGGACTAGTAACCGAAAGGTTGCAAGTTCAAACCCCCGAGCTGACAAGGTACAAATATTTCGTTCTGCCCCTGAACAGGCAGTTAACCCACTATTCCTAGGCTGTCATTGAAAAAAGAATTTGTTCTTAACTGACTTGCCTAGTAAAATAAATAAATACATTTGATGAAAGCAAAGTTTGAAGGACACAATTATTATATCAATTAAAAATCATTATTTATAACCTTGTCAACGTCATGAATATATTTCCTATTCATTTTGGAAAACAATTACATTTCTTTGTGACCCCAACCTTTTGAACGGTAGTGTAAATGTGACGAGCTTGCGGCATATTTCAGTGATAAGATAAACATTAGGCTGGGCATCAGTCAAGCAAGTCCTGATGAGAAGTTTGATGATATGTGCCGTAGACTACACACAAGCACTATGGATTTATTTCCCCTGGTTGACATAGACATGCTCAGGAAAGTGATATCACAATTTAATGTTAGCTGGCTGGCTAACAAGCTAGAAACGAACCAAAACACTGTTTAGAAAGTAATTTTGGTTACCTGGTTTGCTAGATTGCCCCTTTCCAAATTCATTTTTAAATGGGTGGGCTAATAAGTGTTAAAATACACCAGTTATGCTATTTTGGACCACCAGGTTGCTGATGTCATGCAGCCTGTAGTTTTTGTGTTTATACTTTTTCATAACGGTAATGACAAGTTGGTCAGACAACAATAGAATGTTAATGTTACTGCAACAACTGTCTACAGATGTGTCGCTATAATTAGTATAAACCAGCCTTTAGTCTTGAAATCTTTGGTTGTAGATGACCATACTCATTGTTTAGCACATGGCCTGACATGTAAATCCTTAAAGAGATGTTTGGGGCTAAGACTCAAGAGTGTGTGAACAATGCTGATTGGCTGTAGACAAAGAAGAGCTCTCCAGTAGGTGTGACAAGGGACATTTTCTCAAAGGTGGGGTTAAAAGTTGATCAACTTTCAAAGCAGAATCTGCTTTCATGTCTCTACTCTTGTTCCCCATTATCCCCTGTATTTATACTTGTCTTGTTTAGGTCGTACCGGTGTGTTTCCCATTTTTTCCTGTTTCTAGTTTTGTTTTCTAGTCTTCCTGGTTCTGATCTTTCTACCTGTCCTGGCCTGCCTGCCGTCCTGTGCCTGCTTCATTCTGACCTGGTTTACGAACCCCTGAATCCCCTCAACCTGCCCTTTGCCTGTCCCCTCCATTACAATGAATATCTGAGATATCAGCTCTGCAACGCTGTCTCCTCCCAAGGAAACACCAATGGAAGACACTAGGAATTAATTCAAAAATGTATGGAAGGACTCCAGACCTTGGCAGAACGCCATGACCACGTTTTCAATGCCTTGTTGGAGCAATTCCGTGGGATTATCTGCTAGGCAGCAAGCCACTATGGTATCCCCCAGATACCCAGTAACCCCGCTTCTCCCCAGCCTACTCCGGCTTCCAGAGGACCCTGCTTACCTTCTTTGGAGCCCTACGTTGAAGATCTAGGAACCTGCCAGATGTTTCTCTCCCAGTGCTCCATTATTTTTGAGCTGCAGCCGTCTTTGTTTCCCTCGGTCGAAGATAGCGTACATGATAACACTCATGTCCGGGAGGGCACTCGCCTGTGCTACACCGGTGTGGAAGCAACAATCCATAGTTTGCCTCAGTCTGGCGGAGTTTGTGGCGGAGGTTGTGTCAAGACTCCCATAGTGTAGCAGACTACGCAGTAGATTTTCACACTTTTCCAACAGAGAGTGCCTGGAACACAGAATCTCTGTTCGACATGTTCCTTCATGGATTTTTGGAGGTGGATAAATACTTGCTCACAGCCCTGGAGCTTCCCATGGGCCTCAACTCTCTCATAGCCTTGACCATACATGTCAATGGGCGGCTATGGGAACCTAGGAGGGAGAGGAGGTCTGTTCCCGGTCACACTCACTCATCCACAGCTCCCACATCGCCTCCGAGGAATCCCGGAAGTCCCCGACGTCTGCCATACAGGGAGAATCCGATGTCACCAGAGTTCCCTCAGGAATCAATGAGAGCTGTCGACTCGTCTCTTCCGGAGCCCACGCAACTGGGCAGGGCTAGATTGTCTCTTGCTGAACGCAGTCTGACGACCAAGAGCTATCTGTACTGTGAAACAACAGGACATTACATTTCTACCTGTGCATTAAAAGACCAGCCTCATCAGTAGGTACGAGCACGCTGGTGAGCCATATGGGGAGTCTCCCATTACTCGTACCGCTCTCCAAGCCATGCTGTTGTGGGGTGACCAGGTCAAATCTCTTGGTGCTCATTGACTCTGGGACCGGCAAGATTTTTCTGCATGCTACCTGGGTGTCGGAGATAGGAATCTCTCCACACAACCACTCTCCATCCCCATGGACATCAGAGCGCTGGATGGGTTCTTTATTGGCAGAGTCAACTTCAATGCGGTTCCTATGAACTTGCGAGTGTCAGGTAATCACAGTGAGTCTATGCAGTTCCTGCTCATTGAATCTCCTCATGTACCCATGGTTTTGGAGTTTTCATGGCTCCAGAGGCAGAATCCCTTGATCGACTGGGCTACTGGTTCTATCATTGGTTTAAGCCTGTTCTGCCACGTGCATTGTCTGAAGTCGGCACAGACTTCCCTGGGACGTCTTCCTCCGTATCTCTCCGCCATTCCGGCAGAGTACCAGAACATCCACAAGGTTTTTAACAAGGCCCACACTACATCTCTCCCTCTACATCGACCCTCCGACTGCGCTATCGACTTTCATCCGGGGACTACACCGCCTCGAGGGTGGCTTTATTCCCTGTCAGGTCCGAAGATCAAGACTATGAAAAGGTACATTCAGGACTCTTGTTGCAGGGAGTATTCTATCATCCCCGACGGCACAGGGTTCTTCTTAGTGGAGAAAAAGTACAAAACCCTGTGCCCGTGTAATGACATCATGGTTAAAAACATTAACCTCTACCACTCATCTCCTCGGCTTTCGAGCCTCTCCAGGGGGCGACTATCTTCTCGAAGTTGGACCTTTGGAATGCTTACCATCTGGTTCAGATACAGGAAGGAGACGAATGGAAGACAGCCTTTTACATGGCTAATGGGCACTAAGAGTACCCTGTGATGCCATTCGGACTGACCAACCGGGTCCCGCATTGTTCCAAGCCCTGGTCAATGATGTGCCCCAAGACATGCTTGACCAGTTTGTGTTTGTCTACTTCAACAATATCCTACATTTTTCCCATTCAGCTCAATAGCACATCATCCACGTCCGAAAGGTCCTTCAGCATCTCCTGGACAACTAGCTTTTTGTTAAAGCAAGGAAATGTGAATTCCATCGCTCCACCATCTCCTTCCTAGAATACGTCATCACTGCTGGAAATATTCAGATGGATTCTGACAAGGTGAGAGTGGTGGTCTGTATCACTTGGAAATTATTATCCCATGTACCAGGTCTAATGGTTGGACCATTAGACCTGTGGTTGCAGGAATGGTTGGACCACTCCTGCACATTCACATGGTTTCGACCTTCATTCTGCTTACACATGTCTAATATTTAACCATAAGTAGCTTTTTTTCTCTCTACTTCAAAGGAAATAGTATAGGTACTGGAAAATCACCAAGTGACTGGAGACTCCCCAACATGGGTTCTGGAAAATTATCAAAAGAGCTGGAAATTTACCCAACATAAACTGCCTTATGGGACCACACCATACAATTTTCCAGTACAAATAGGAAAGGGAGCATCATTCGTCAAGCACTGGAAGCAATCTTCTTCTTATCCGTCTTAACAATTTGAGCTCCAATTACCCACACACACAGTTAAGTCAGGACCAAACATCTCTATTCAGATATAGTTAGAAAGGAGTAAAAGATCAATTCTTAATATACATAAAATACTAAGTTTAATTACATAATGTAAAAGCATGTGCATGTAGTTTTAGCCCAACACCGAAACTTGCTAAATCACACAAAGTTGAGTGGGCATATACTGGGGTTTGGATGAAGGGGCATTGGCTGAAGGGGCATTGGGAAATGCGCATGGATGCATTAACCTATTCACCCAGCACAGTAAAGTTTTGTTACCCATTCAGCTGAGATATGTCAGTTGAGAGGGGTGTGCATGGACTTGATCAGCCCTCATTTGTCAACAACATCGTGCTTCTGAGAGAGGACTCACCCCTCTTGAGAGGGGTCCCCGATTGCCTATGGGCAAGGGACAAGTATGATTTTGGTCGAATGAAAGGGGCTGAGCCACTTGTGGTTACTGCTAAAGACACCAGGCGCCCATCCAGAGCACAGTATCCACTCAGTAAAGAAGAGTTTTGCTCTGGTACATGCTTCAATGCTAGCGCACGGAGCGTTAGTCCTGTGCCCCTATATTGCCAGTAAGAAAAGCCTAATGGGATTGCCGTTTTGTTTAAGACTTAAGGCCAGTTAATGATGCTGTCTTTTTCCGTGCCCCTGTCATTCCTTGGAATGAGGTACACTGAGTCCCCCGAAATTTTGTCCAGCCGCAATGGCACAACATTTGGAGAGTTTCATTCCCCCGGAGGGGAGCACTCTAATACAGTATGTTGAAGACTTGTTATTGTGCTCTGAAACTCTTCGAGGCGCGTGAAACTGATACTCAAGCTCTTTTCATCTTTCTGGCAGAGAAGAAAAATAATCTGCAACTTGTCTCCCAAACTGTACAGTACTTGGGACATGATATCACCTCCAATGGCAGGCAGCTGGTACCAGAGAGAGAACAAGCTGTTATTTCTGTCTCGCAGCCTGTTACCAAACAACACATGATGTCACTGTCTGGTATGACAGGGTACTGTAGGGCGTGGCTGTCTGACTATGCCGAGGTTGTCTATCCTCTCTCAGATCTCAATTATGGTCACAAGATGGCTAAGAATGATAAGATAAAATGGACCCCTGAATAACTGACTGCCCTGACGAAACTGAAACAACTCAGGAATACTTCTCCATGTCTGGGTCTCCCTGACCATTCTAAACCGTTTAACCTGTTTGTGTGTGAGAATAATGGTTTTATGTCTTCTGTGTTGACTCATGACCATGGGGAGAAACAGAGACCAGCGGGTTACTATTCTAAGCAATTGGATAGTGTGGCGAGAGTGTCTGGTTTGTTGTTTGAAGGTGGTGGCTTCGGCTACTGAGGCTGTATTGGCTGGTGCTGACATTGTTGCTATCTGTTAATTAACTGTGCATGTGTCACATGCTGTTCGTGCTCTCATCTCACAGGCTAAGACTGCTCATCTGACTCCAGCGAGGTTGCTACACTATCAGAATGTGCTTCTAACGATGTCTCATGTGACCCTGAAAAGGTGCTTAGTGCTCAATCAAGCTACATTGTCACCAACTGAGGACAGAGAACCCCACGACTGCACAGCGCTGTTGGAGCTTGTATCTTAACCAATGTCAAATTTGACTGATGTCCCTTTGCAGATTGCTGATTTGGAAATCTTTGTTGACGGCTCCACTCAGAGGTCTGAGTGGAGAACCACTTGTTGCCTATGCTGTAACAACAGCGGCAACTAAATTGCCATCACATCTCTCAGCGCAGGCTGCAGAAAATGTTGCACATACAAGAGCTTGCATACTGGTGAAAGATAAGTCAGTTACTATCGACACAGATAGAAGGTATGCATTTGGGGTAGTACATGATTTTGGTACATTGTGGAAACAGCGTGGGTGCCTCTATTTCTTGTTGATAACCTATCGAACGCTATTCTTCTCCCTTCTGAAATAGCTGTATGTAAATGTTTGGCTCATTTGCATACAGCTAACTAACTCTTTTGATCCTGTCTCCAAGGGCAACGCAATTATTGATTTGGCAGCCAAAGCAGCAGCTGTGTCACTCGATTTGCCTGTGTTGCAGATGATTTCGGTTCCTGTTCAGAATCTCTTCTCCCCCACTGACATCTCTGACTTGCAATCCTCTGTAGGTCCTGTTAAGTTGAGGAAGTGGAAGAGGCTGTGTACATATGACAGTGTGCAGAAACTGTGGTTGAGCCCGGCTTGTCTCCCAACTCTGCCACATTCTTGTTTTCCCTACATTGCTAAGTTGGCACATGGCTAGGACCAGGGCAGTCAGAATGGTCAATACCGGGAAAACTAGAAAACAGGAACTAGAAAAAGACAGGAGCAAGGGAAAAATGCTGGTCGATTTTACGAACAAAATGAACTGGCAACAGACAAACAGAGAACACAGGTATAAATAGACTGGGGAAGATGGGTGACACCTGCAGGAGAGTGGAGACAAGCACAAAGACAGGTAAAACAGATCAGCGTGTGCCAGTACCACCCCTCTAGTGGTGCTACCTGGCGTCTTACCTGGAAACAGGAGACAAAGGGCTGTGAGACATGGGTTTGATCCTCGATACATGAAAAGTGGGATGTATATTGAGGATGTCGTGTCTTTACTATGATTAAAATGAAGACTTATAGTTATCAAAGATTCTCTGTCATTAGTATTACGCGATCAAACAGATTAATCATGCAACTGTAATTAACTTGGAAGTCGTGGCACCGAGAAAAATATTCAGATTACAAGGTTATAATTTCCTAATATAATCTTTCAGATATTTTCATATCTGATCAATCATCTTCGAATTAATGAATTATTGACTTTACCTCACGTTAGTCTCAATCCAAACGTCGTAAATTGTTGGTTATCTGCACAAACCCAGTCTTCACTATGAGTCATCCATACAGCAATTGTCTTAAATGATTTATTTATTACTAACTAAGTAATTCACAGAAATGCGCAAACAAACAAAGTAAATATGGTTGCACGAAATGATAGAGAATTGTGCCCTAGTGGGCTAAACTGGCATGGCGGCTTGTTAGACAAAAAGGGAAGTGGGGGTCGACTGAGAAGTCACTACAGAGTTAATATTTATAACAATTGAAATGCTAATCCTTTGCACATGAACACTCACTCATTTGGGAACAATTGCAATCAATATTTACGCTCAGTGTGTTGTCTTGATCGCTGTTGAAAAGTTTGTTTCTTTTGTAGAATTGTCCGTCTCTCTCTCTCTGTCTGTCGTGGTTAGAGGCGATAGTTCAGAGCGACATTCATTCATGTTGTTGTAGAATGGATGTTTCGGCGGTTGTCATTCTTCGTGTTCAATGATACCGAATTCCTAGCTGCAGACTAGTAATTAATATCAAAGACTTGTTCTTATTCTGTCGAAATAGAGAAAAAGATGGTCTACTGAGATTTTCACAAAGTTGGGTTTTATTCGGGAATTGCAGAAAAGGGGCTGTCCCAGGATGCCTGACCGTAACTGGGCTCATGGGCAGTCCTCTGTTTTAGTTAAACTCAAAAGGGAATTGGAGTTTCCTTCATTAAACAGTCCGAAATCACATTACACAATTTTACAAACGCTATCATACTCACTCATTCATCTCATCTTATACAACAATTAGATGTACACCTCATATCTGAGTCTATTATATAAACAGCATTATGTTAATGTGGCCGCACCGTCTCCCATGAGCTTCCCCAAGTTGTAACAAACGGACCAGTTCGTAGCTGGATTCTTCACCAATCTTTTATACCTTCTCCAGAACATGAAATTTGTTCGAACCTCAAGTTCTGTGTGGTGGAAGAAATTCCTTTGTTCTCTATGAAAATTCACTCTGTGTCTTATACTGTGTGGCCATGAGGCAGGGTCTTCCCTAGGAATTGTCGGTATCGTCTCAAGCAGAGGGTATGGCTGTCCACCCGAGATCTGCCCCTCCAGGTGGAGTCCACAAACTTTCCCCCCGGTTTATTGGACCTTTTCCCATCTCCAACATCATTCGCCCCTTATTAGCCCCTCTGTTTCCCCATACCCTTGTCATGAAGGTGCCCTCTTTGGGTACAGCAAGCCCCATCCCCCTCTCCCTGCCTCCCCCTTGCCTCCTTCAACTAGCCTGCTGTGGTCAGAGAGGTTACAACCTCTCTGACCACAGCAGGCTAGTTGAAGGAGGCAAGGGGGAGGCAGGGAGAGGGGGATGGGGCTTGCTGTACCCAAAGAGGGCACCTTCATGACAAGGGTATGGGGAAACAGAGGGGCTAATAAGGGGCGAATGATGTTGGAGATGGGAAAAGGTCCAATAAACCGGGGGGAAAGTTTGTGGACTCCACCTGGAGGGGCAGATCTCGGGTGGACAGCCATACCCTCTGCTTGAGACGATACCGACAAGCTGTCCGCTTGTCATTGATACCTGGAGGTGGTCTTGAGAAGAGCCGACTGGGCTCTCTTCCAGGTACGACGACAACGGAGGACAAACATCTGGGTTGAGGGTATACTGATCTTTTACTCTTGTGCCGGGAAGAGATGGAGCTGATAATCCAGGGAAAACTCTAAGGACGAGAGACCTGTGGCAGAGCAATTAATGGTATTGCGGGCATAGACCAGGCAGTGAAGAGTTGTCTCCAGATCTTGGTAGGTACACTCTGACCGACCATTGGACTGGGGGTGGAACGCGGAGGACAGGCTGGCCATCGACCCAATGAGTGTGCAGAATGCCTTCCAGAACCGGGCCGAGAACTGAGGACCCCGGTCGGAGACCATGTCCACTGCCAGTCCATGGATCCGGAAGACATGCTCCACCATAAACTGGGTTGTCTCTTTGGCAGTGGGTAGCTTGGGGAGAGCAATGAAGTGGGCGGCTTTGGAAAACTGGTCCATTACTGTCAGGATGGTGGTGTTGCCAACAGATGGGGGAAGACCTGTGACATAGTCCAGGGATATGAGAGACCAGGTCAGTGAGGAACAGGCAGTGGTTGGAAGAGATCAGCCGGAGCTTGCCGTGGGAGTCTTGTTCTGCGCACAGATCGTGCATGCGGCGACGAACGCGGAGACATCAGGCACCATGGTAGGCCACCAAAAGCGTTGTTGCATAAAGGCCTGGGTCTGACAGGAGCCCAGGTGGCAGGCAAACTTAGAGGAGTGTGCCCACTTCAGGATCGAGGAGTGGACAGCAATAGGAACAAACACCCGGTTATCTGGAACCCCCCCAATGTTTGGCTGGGAACGCTGCGCCTCACAAACCTGCTTCCCTATTCCCCAGCAGAGTGCCATCACCAGGCACGAGGTGGGAAGGATGGTATCTGGTTCCAAGGGTGTAGCAGCGGGGCAATAGTGGCATGACAGCACATTCTTCTTGACATTCTTGGATCCCGGTCGGTATGACAGGGAGAAGTTGAACTGGGTGGAAAGCAGGGCCCACCTAGCTTGGCTGTAATTGAGACGTTTGGCGGTGCAGAGATATACCAGGTTCTTGTGGTTTGTCCACACAATGAACGGATGTTGTTGGGGAAATATTGGAGAGTCTCCAGTCCCCTGGTGATTTTCCAGTACCTATACTATTTGGGAAGAAAAATAAATACAAGGTTAAATATTAGACACGTGTAAGCAGAATGAAGGTGGAAACCATGGGGGTGCTCCCTTCCCGGCCATGGAGCCATTTCACCCCCATAAAGGCATTCAAAATAAATGTCCAATTGACTGGCCAGTTGAACTTGGGATTGCCGGGCAGTGGTTCTTCTCCATCACTCATTGGTGTTGATTTCAGAATGTCAATTTGGTGATGGTTTACCAGTGTTTAAATGTATTGTAAACGGACAAAAGTCAGCGATCAAGTCAGGGTAAATCACTCAATAAGATATAATTCTGACACCAAACTGACACAAAACCCACTTTGTCCTACTCGTTTAGAAGCCAACTATCACATATTTCAGAGCTGGCCCAAAATTCACAGCTTCTTTTGCTTAATGGATTTGTCTGAACAAACTGGATCTGTAACGTTTTAGGGAAAAAAAAAATCTTTAACCCTCACCCATTTTACATTGTACGATTTCTAGTAAATTACGAGAGCTAAATAGTTGGTTCTTTTTTTTCCTGACACCGTAGGTTTATGTATTTATGCTGCAGTAGTTTATGTGTCGGGGGGCTAGGGTCAGTCTCTTATATCTGTAGTATTTCTCCTGTCTTATCCGGTGTCCTGTGTGAATGTAAGTAATCTCTCTCTAATTCTCTCTTTCTTTATCTCTTTCTTTCCCTCTCTTGGAGGACCTGAGCCCTAGGACCATGCCTCGGGACAACCTGGCCTGATGACTCCTTGCTGTCCCCGGTCCAGCTGACCATGCTGCTGCTCCAGTTTCAACGGTACTGCCTGCGGCTATGGACCCTGACCTGTTCTCCGGACATGCTACCTGTCCCAGACCTGCTGTTTTCAACTCTCTAGAGACAGCAGCAGCGGAAGAGATACTCTAAATGATCAGCTATAAAAAGCCAACTGACATTTACTCCTGAGGTGCTGACCTGTTGCACCCTCGACAACTACTATTATTATTATTTGACCATGCTGGTCATTTATGAACATTTGAACATCTTGGCCATGTTTTGTTACAATCTCCACACGGCACAGCCAGAAGAGGACTGGCCACCCCTCATAATAGCCTGGTTCCTCTGTAGGTTTCTTCCTAGGTTCTGGCCTTTCTAATGAGTTTTTCCTAGTCACCGTGCTTCTACACCTGCATTGCTTGCTGTTTGGGGTTTTAGGCTGGGTTTCTGAACAGCACTTTGAGATATCAGTTGATGTAAGAAGGGCTTTATAAATACATTTGATTTGATTTGATGTACTTTGACGTGAAGTGGTCAAATTAGTGCTCTATGACCATTTTTACATTTAATCCCAGAAAATGGGCCTTAACTCAAAAAGCGTTGAGGCCTCGATGCCATCTTGTTTCTGGGCTAAAAGTCCATTTCGCCAAACCTGTGCTCACCAAGTTTCATCTTCGAGGACTTTTCCGTTTAGGAGAAATGACCATGTCACTTTGGTGATGTTTTGTCCATTTGCAATAAGCAGCCCATCACCATCTGGTGGAATTTACCGGGACAGCAGAAAAATGAACAAAAATGTAAAGTTTTATTAAACGGAAACCAAATGCCCGAGAGACTTTATTCGATGACATTCCCGGAAGATCTGGCCCTGGGGCACGGCCTGAGGCCGTCGGCCTATTTTAAAAACATTTGTGGACGTCTACTAAGGGACTGTACATTTGAAATATGGAGATCCTCATCAATCATACAGCAAATGCCATTTGTGTCCCTTATGTAGGGAACCAGAGGAGGAAAGTGAAGAAGACATAGCCAAGTTTAGAGAAATAGTCTATGCAAAGAAAAATAACAAAGAAAGCTGAGGGATAAGACAAAGATGAGAAAACCTGAAAGATATGAGGCACATTGTCCAATTTTAATAAAGGGAAATCAAGGGCACTATGTGTCATGGGGCTCACAGGACCTGGAAGGATTGTTTACCTGTTTACGGGACCTAAATGATGGAGCTGGATAATGGATCAGAACCTTTGCAGAACAAACCATGGGGAAACTACTGGCTGTGGGGGATCTGAAGGCACTGCTGGCGAGAGTAGTGGGAAAGGCAAAAATAGAGGATGTACTGCAGTCTAGCGGCCTCGACGAGACAGTGGAGGACACACTGAGAAATGGAATGGACTTTGACTCATATCGTCCAGTCGTCTGGCAGTCTCTAAGAATGGAATACCCGGCAAGGATTGACCCGAATTCACTGAAATGGAAAGCACTGGGGGACACTGAAAACCCTGCTGCGTAAATCCACGGACAACTGAAACGATGGAGATTGGAAACAGAACGAGATCCAGAGGGAGAACCACTGATGACAACTCTGTCCCGAAACTCAGTAATAGAAGCCATGCCTCAGTAAGTAAGAAGCAGGTTGGAGGATGTGGTGGGACTGACTTCAAAACCACACAAAGAATTCTGTGCCTATGTCATCCACACTGTGGAATAATACAGAAAGGATGAACAGAGACTTATAGAACAAGGAAGAGACATTCAAAGAAAACTGATCCAGCTACAGCAGGAAGAACTCACTAACAAAGGAAAAAAGAAAGTCCAGGCCCCAGAGACAACTCCTGTGTCGGAAGTAGGAACAATGGCTGCAGTCTCCCCAGGAGTGCGGAAACCGCCTCCTGTCCAGCATACCCAAGTACTACCCAAAGCACTAGTAGTGAATGTGTATACTGTACACAACAACTCCAACATTGGAATGGTGACAATAAGCAACAAAAAGTTCCGCAAAATAATCAGAAAAAAGGAACCAGAGTCCACAGGGACCACCTGGGGTCTGATGGGGATGCCAACAGCAAGGACACTCCAGACGAGATTGCCCTACAAATCCTTGGCAGAACCGGGGGGGGAGGGAACCAAAGTAATTGGCAGCCACAAGGAGGTGGGAACCAGAAAAACTGGAACCAGGATGGTGGCTGGCAGGGCAACCACAAGGCCTTGTGAACCTATGGATGGGCCAAATCAAGGATACTAGGGATGCCCAGAGAATCCTACAGGGGAGGGTCAGTTCCCAATGATAACCACGAGAGCTGATCAAGAACCTGTGCTGCAGGTTCACATAGAGGACAGCGGCACACCCATGATGATAGATACTAGAGCCACTTACACATGTGCAAGTCCAAATTATGCCTCTCATCTCCCCATGTCTGGTAAATATGCAGAAATTATAGGATTCTCGGGAAAGACACAGCTAATTCCAATGGTTGCTCCAGGTCATCTGACGGCTGACGGCAAATCAGCAACAATAACTACATTAGTGTCAGATCAAATCCCAGTTAATCTACTAGGAAGGGATGCTCTATGCAAAATGGGCGTAGGAATTAAGTGCTCTCCAGAAGGAGTAGTAATAGAAAAAACTGGTTAAAATTGCAAATTGTAATGACAGGAGTGAAAGCTAATGTGTATTAGTTGAGACAGAAATAAACATAACCATAAGGAAATGGGGCAGATTTATTCAGGCCCAAATACCTAAAGCTGGTAGAGCAAAATTAGAATACCACTGCACAATGCAATATGACACATACCAAGACCATTTGTTAGAACAATTTGGACAAAGAATGCAAATGGAAAGTCAGTAGCAATTATGTCACAGTACATAATTATAGGGAAACAGAGAGCTGCAATGGATGTGATGGACAGAGATGGATCAAAGTTTGTACAAAGATGGTACAACGATGGTACAACATCTATGACTCTGTCCCTCACATTACATTGTTGGTAAATCAAGGATTTAAAGCAAAATAATTGGGACCCAAGATGAAGAAAGCCAAGAAAAGTGAATAGGATAAAAAAGGTAATCCATTGATTTTCCATTCCAAAGATCAGGCCTTTATTAACCTCCCTAGGGTAGGGGGCAGTATTCGTAATTTTGGATGAAAATCATGCCAAATTAAATGGCCTGCTACTCGGGCCCAGAAGATATGATATGCAAAACACTAAGGTTTCCAAAACTGTTACAATAGTGTCTGTGAGTTAACAGAACTGATTTAGCAGGCAAAAACCTGAGAAAAATCAGGAAGTAGTTTTAGTTTTTGTTTTGTAGTTTTCTATGCAATGCCATTACAGTATCCATTGACTTTGCAGTTCCTATGCCTTCCACTAGATGCCAACAGTCTTTAGAAATCGTTTCAGGCTTGTATTCTTATAAATGAGGGAGTCAGACCAGTCTGAACGAGTGGACCCCAACGTGTCGCAGAGCTATTTCAGCCGCATGTGCATTTCTTGTTTACCTTTTATATTGACGACGTTATTGTCCGGTTGAAATATTATAGATTCATTTAGGCTAAAAAACAACCTGAGGATTGAATATAAACATCGTTTGACATGATTCTATGAACTTTACGGATACAATTTGAATATTTTTGTCTGATATTTTTAGCCTGTTTGAGCCTGTGGATTACTGATGAAAACGCGCTAACAAAACTGAGGTTTTTGGATATAAAGAGACTTCATCGAACAAAAGGAACATTTATTGAGTAAATTAATGTCTTCTGATTGCCACCATATGAAGATCAAAGGTAATGGATTCATTTTATTTCTATTTCTGAGTTTTGTAACGCTTCTGCTTGGCTGGTTACTGTTTGTAATAGTTGTCAACTGGGCTATGTTCTGGGCTAGGTATGTTCTGGGCTAGGTATGCTTTAGCCGAAAAACATTTTATAAATATGACACTGTGGTTGGTTTAACAAGAAGTGCATCTTTAAACCTATGTAAAATATGTTTTGTTTTCTGAATTTTAATAATGAGCATGTCTGTAATTGAATTTGGCGCTCTGCAACCTCACTGGATGTTGGCCAGATGGGACGCTAGCGTCCCATGTACGCTAGAGAGGTTAAAATACTGGCAACAACAGTAATAAATGGGGATCCAAGGGAGGTAGAGGTCACAGCTAATCAGAAAGTATAATTAGGTTAAGAAATAGGGTTAATTAGTGAACAAAGGAAGGAAATGAAAAAAATCATACCAGAAGGTGTATGGTTGCAACATTACACAGACATTGGATTTGTGAAATCAGCAATTCCTGTAAGCATCAAAGTGAAACCTGATGCTCAGCCTCCCTGGAAAGATTAATATCATATGAAACTAGAAGCTGAAGAAAGGATAAACATGACAATTGGGGGATTGAAAAAGGCAGGTGGGGTCAAATTGCACTTCCTATGTCTTACACTAGATGTCAAACGTCTTTAGAAACTTGTTTGAGGCTTCTACTGTAAAGGAGGGGCTCATAAGGGCTCTTTGAGTCAGTGATCTGGCAGAGTGCCACAGGCTCATGACGCTCGTTCATGTGAAAGGTGGCTCTCGTTCCAGTGCTTTTCGACAGACAAAGGAATTCTCCGGTTACAACATTATTGAAGAATTATGTTAAACACATCCTAAAGATTAATTCTATACATCGTTTGACATGTTTTTACGGACAGTAACGGAACTTTTGGACTTTGTCTGGACCTAGTGCTCGTGCGTCATGAAGATGGATTACTGGGCTGAACGCGCTAACAACAAGTAGCTATTTGGACATAAATTATGAACTTCATTGAACAAATCAAACATTTATTGTGGAACTGGGAATCCTGGGAGTGCATTCTGATGAAGATCAGCAAAGGTAAGTGAATATTTAAAGTTCTATTTCTGACTAATGTTGACTCCAACATGGTGGATTTTTCTTTGGCTGGATTGGGCTCTGGAGCGCCGTACTCAGATTATTGCATGGAATGCTTTTTCCGTAAAGTTTTTTATACATCTGACACAGAGGTTGCATTAACCTCTCTGGGGTAGGCAGGACGCTTGCGTCCCACATGGCCAATAGCCAGGGAAAATGCAGAGCGCCAAATTCAAATAAATTTCTATAAACATCAAACTTTAATTAAATTACACATGCAAGATAGCTTTAATATGCTACACTTGTTGTGAATCCAGCCAACATGTCAGATTTCAAAAAGGCTTTTCCGCGAAAGCATAAGATGCTATTATCTGATGATAGCACAACAGTAAACAATGAGAGTAGCATATTTCAACTCTGCAGGTGCGACACAAAACGCAGAAATAAAAGTGCCAGCGGCACCCCCTATTGGTTGGGCACGCTTTGGGGTTGCTCCCTACCCAACCGTGGACCCCTTTCACCCCCCTAAAGGCATAACAAACCATTTTAAAAATGTGCTCCTGTAAACCGTTCCAATCACCAGGCGCACAGCTGTCCATTTGCAATATGTTTCAATGGGCATTCACCATAACGAATTTGACATGCTCAAAAATACTGCAGGACTGCGAAATTGACTGGCACGATGAACTCGGGATGGCCGGGCAGTGATTCTGGTTCCTCTCCATCGCTTGTTGGTGTTGATTTCAGAATGTCAATTTGGTGATGGTTAACCACTGTTTAACTTCTTAGGCATAGGTAAAGTAAACTGCCTGTTTACCCAAAGTAAACTGCCTGTTACTGTGTCCAGAAGCTAGGATATGTATATAATTGGTAGTATTTGGATTGAAAACACTAAAGTTTCCAAAACTGTTAAAATAATATATGTGAGTGTAACATAACTGATATACGAGATGAAAACCCAAGGAGACTCCATCCAGAATGTACAGTGCCTTGCGAAAGTATTCGGCCCCCTTGAACTTTGCGACCTTTTGCCACATTTCAGGCTTCAAACATAAACATATAAACTGTATTTTTTTGTGAAGAATCAACAACAAGTGGGACACAATCATGAAGTGGAACGACATTTATTGGATATTTCAAACTTTTTTAACAAATCAAAAACTGAAAAATTGGGCGTGCAAAATTATTCAGCCCCCTTAAGTTAATACTTTGTAGCGCCACCTTTTGCTGCGATTACAGCTGTAAGTCGCTTGGGGTATGTCTCTATCAGTTTTGCACATCGAGAGACTGAAATGTTTTCCCATTCCTCCTTGCAAAACAGCTCGAGCTCACTGAGGTTGGATGGAGAGCATTTGTGAACAGCAGTTTTCAGTTCTTTCCACAGATTCTCGATTGGATTCAGGTCTGGACTTTGACTTGGCCATTCTAACACCTGGATATGTTTATTTTTGAACCATTCCATTGTAGATTTTGCTTTATGTTTTGGATCATTGTCTTGTTGGAAGACAAATCTCCGTCCCAGTCTCAGGTCTTTTGCAGACTCCATCAGGTTTTCTTCCAGAATGGTCCTGTATTTGGCTCCATCCATCTTCCCATCAATTTGAACCATCTTCCCTGTCCCTGCTGAAGAAAAGCAGGCCCAAACCATGATGCTGCCACCACCATGTTTGACAGTGGGGATGGTGTGGTCAGGGTGATGAGCTGTGTTGCTTTTACGCCAAACATAACGTTTTGCATTGTTGCCAAAAAAGTTCAATTTTGGTTTCATCTGACCAGAGCACCTTCTTCCACATGTTTGGTGTGTCTCCCAGGTGGCTTGTGGCAAACTTTAAACAACACCTTATGGATATCTTTAAGAAATGGCTTTCTTCTTGCCACTCTTCCATAAAGGCCAGATTTGTGCAATATACGACTCATTGTTGACCTATGGACAGAGTCTCCCACCTCAGCTGTAGATCTCTGCTTAGAGGGACGGCCAGGTCTTGGTAGATTTGCAGTGGTCTGATACTCCTTCCATGTCAATATTATCGCTTGCACAGTGCTCCTTGGGATGTTTAAAGCTTGGGAAATCTTTTTGTATCCAAATCCGGCTTTAAACTTCTTCACAACAGTATCTCGGACCTGCCTGGTGTGTTCCTTGTTCTTCATGATGCTCTCTGCGCTTTTAACGGACCTCTGAGACTATCACAGTGCAGGTGCATTCATACGGAGACTTGATTACACACAGGTGGATTGTATTTATCATCATTAGCCATTTAGGTCAACATTGGATCATTCAGAGATCCTCACTGAACTTCTGGAGAGAGTTTGCTGCACTGAAAGTAAAGGGGCTGAATAATTTTGCACGCCCAATTTTTCAGTTTTTTAAATTAGTTAAAAAAGTTTGAAATATCCAATAAATGTCGTTCCACTTCAGGATTGTGTCCCACTTGTTGATTCTTCACAAAAAAATACAGTTTTATATCTTTATGTTTGAAGCCTGAAACGTGGCAAAAGGTCGCAAAGTTCAAGGGGGCCGAATACTTTCGCAAGGCACTGTATTTTTTGGAGGTGACACCATTTAAAATGCCTGTCTATGGGGAAATCAATTGAAATCCTCCCAGATTGCAGTTCCAAGGGCTTCCAGTAGATGTCAACAGTCTTTAAAAGAGTTTCAAGCTTTGTTTTTGAAAAATAATGAGCTAGAATTTGTCGTTTTTGTAAGTGGCTCCCATTTTGGCTGTAGTGTTGTGGTGCGCGTCGGTGAGGGTGCGCACTTGGTTATTTATCTCCGGTAATGAACATACTAATCTCCGTCTTAAATTGTATTGTTTATTTACATATTAGGGTACCTGAGGATTGATTAGAAACGCTGTATGACTTGTTTGGATGAATTTTATTGCTAACGTTTGGGATTCATTTTGTATGCATTTTGAACGAGGGAAACCGGAGAATTATTGAATGAAGTGCGCCAACTAACCTGACTTTTTTTTATATAAGGAAGGACTTCATCAAACAAAACTACCATTTATGATGTAGCTGGGACCCTTTGGATTGCAAACAGAGGAAGATCTTCATTGGTAAGTGATTTATTTTATTGCTTTTTCTGACTTTTGTGATGCCTCTGCTTGGTTGGAAAATGTTTTTAATGATTTTGTACGCGGGCGCTGTCCTCAGATAAGCCCTGAAGCTGCACAGATCTTGTTTATCTTAGCCTTAAGGATTCCATATGCCCTCTCAACCATCCCTTGTTTCTCGGAATGATAAACGCATCCCAGTGTTTGTTTCATTCTTAATTGTTGTATTATCGATTCTACAATTTTTTGCACAAATTCTGATCCATTATCTGAACTGATTTCTGTAGGTATTCCAAACCTCGACATCAATTCTCTGGTTAAAAACTTTATTACTGCTCCTGATCCCTGATCTGCTGATGGTATTGTTTCTATCGATCTGCTAAACCTGTCTATTAAAATTACTATGTATCTTTAGCCACATACTGGTTTTATCATATCCACGTAATCTATTATCTGGCCGTGGCGGAGATCTTTGTGGGCTATACTCAGCCTTGTCTCAGGATGGTAAGTTGGTGGTTGAAGATATCCCTCTAGTGGTGTGGGGGCTGTGCTTTGGCAAAGTGGGTGGGGTTATATCCTTCCTGTTTGGCCCTGTCAGGTGTGTCCTTGGATGGGGCCACAGTGTCTTCTAACCCCTCCTGTCTCAGCCTCCAGTATTTATGCTGCAGTAGTTTATGTGTCGGGGGGCTAGGGTCAGTTTGTTATATCTGGAGTACTTCTCCTGTCCTATTCGGTGTCCTGTGTGAATTTAAGTGTGCTCTCTCTAATTCTCTTTCTTTCTCTCTCTCGGAGGACCTGAGCCCTAGGACCATGCCTCCGGACTACCTGACATGATGACTCCTTGCTGTCCCCAGTCCACCTGGCCGTGCTGCTGCTACAGTTTCAACTGTTCTGCCTTATTATTATTGGACCATGCTGGTCATTTATGAACATTCGAACATCTTGGCCATGTTCTGTTATAATCTCCACCCGGCACAGCCAGAAGAGGACTGGCCACCCCACATAGCCTGGTTCCTCTCTAGGTTTCGGCCATTCCAGGGAGTTTTTCCTAGCCACCGTGCTTCTACACCTGCATTGCTTGCGGTTTGGGGTTTTAGGCTGGGTTTCTGTACAGCACTTTGAGATATCAGCTGATGTACGAAGGGCTATATAAATACATTTGCTTTGATATTACAATGTGTTGAAATGGTCCTTCTGAGACCGGTATGTGGCCTATGGGTGTAGTTATCCCTTTATGTGTGTTTTTTTGTGCACATACTTCACATTTCGTCAACACTTCATCTACTGTTGCCTGTAGGGATGGTATCCTTGTTTTAAAAGGTTTTATTATTACCTCCCCCCTTGCGCAATGGTCTAGACCACGCACATCATTAACCTCTCTGGGGTAGGCGGGACGCTTGCGTCCCACATGGCCAATAGCCAAGGGAAATGCAGAGCGCCAAATTCAAATGCATTTCTATAAAAATCAACATTTCATTAAATTACACATGGAAGATAGTACATTAAATCTACACTTGTTGTGAATCCAGGCAACATGTCAGATTTCAAAAAGGCTTTTCGGCGAAAGCATAAGATGCTATTATCTGATGATAACAGTAAACAAAGAGAGTAGCATATTTCAACCCTGCAGGCGCGACACAAAACGCAGAAATAAATATAAATCATGCCTTACCTTTGACGAGCTTCTTTTGTTGGCACTCCAATATCTCCCATAAACATCACAAATGGTCCTTTTGTTTGATTAATTCCGTCAAAATATATCCAAAATGTCCATTTATTTGGCGCGTTTGATCCAGATCCTTGTGCAATGTCACTACAAAATATCTTAAAAGTTACCTGTAAACTTTGACAAAACATTTCAAACTACTTTTGTAATACAACTTTAGGTATTTTTAAATGTTAATAATTGATCAAATTGAAGACGGGATGATCTGTGTTCAATACAGGAAGACAACAAACTGACGCTACTTTGAGTCATGCACCTCTCTCAAAAAGTACACTTCAAGTGACACTCATTCAAGATGGCCGTACTTCTTCATTACACAAAGGAATAACCTCAACCAATTTCTAAATACTGGTGACATCCAGTGGAAGCGGTAGGACCTGCAAACAAGTCCCTTATAAATCTGGTTTCCCCAATTAAAAGTCATTGAATAGACAGTGACCTCAAAAAAAAATCTGAATGGTTTGTCCTCTGAGTTTTGCCTGCTACATAAGTTCTGTTATACTTACAGACATGATTCAAAACGTTTGTCTTAGAAACCTCAGTGTTTTCCATCCATATCTACTAGTTATATGCATATCTTATATTCTGGTGATGAGTAGTAGGAAGTTGAATTTGGGCACACTAGTTATCCAAAAGTGAAAAATGCTGCCCCCTATCCCGAAGAAGTTCATGCATACCAACCCGACTACTTACCTCTGTCATAAAATGCATACCACATCCTCCTTTTAGCTCTGTAATAACATGCATACCAACCACTTCACTTTGCTCTGTAATACAATTCATACCATCCCCACTACTGTAATGACATGTACACCAAACCTTCCCTTTTCTCTGCAATAACATCCATACCAACCCCTCTGCTTACATCTCTAATACATTCATTCCAACCCCTCCACTTAGCTCTGTAATAACATGCATACCAACCACTACAATTAGCTCTGTAATAACATGCATACCAACCACTACAATTAGCTCTGTAATAACATTCAAGCCAATCCCACTACTTACCTCTGTAATAACATGCATACCAACCCCTCCGCTTAGCTCTGTAATAACATGCATACCAACACCTTTACTTAGCTCTGTAATAACATGCATACCAACACCTTTACTTAGCTCTGTAATAACATGCATACCAACACCTTTACTTAGCTCTGTAATAACATGCATACCAACCCCTTTACTTAGCTCTGTAATAACATGCATACCAACCCCTTTACTTAGCTCTGTAATAACATGCATACCAACACCTTTACTTAGCTCTGTAATAACATGCATACCAACACCTTTACTTAGCACTGTAATAAAATGCATATTAACCCCTTTATTTATCTTTGTAATAAAATGCATTACATCCCTTCTACTTAGCTCTGTAATGACATGCATACCAGCTCCTATCCTTAGCTCTGTAATAACATGCATACCAAGCCCTCTACTTTGTGATGTGATAACATGCACTAGCTTGTGGTGCTGAGGCAGCTGCCTGTGTCATTTCCCAACAATTCAACAATTCAGTGATTATGCTACTCTCACTGGCTAGCAACAACAGGGGGCCTGTTTTTAGGAATATAGCCTGGGTGATGGCTTACCTGATTGTATGGTAGTGGGGAGGCTGAGTGAGCGCTGTCGTCCACAGTGCTTTTGTGCTGTTGGAGCAATCAAGACCTACTACGGGCGTTTTTGTACTGCTGAAAGAATCTGCTTGAAGGTAAACTTAAAAGTTTTGTTCCCAAAAGGCTGCTGTGATTCAGTCATATTGGGAAGTTCAATTAGAACTAATCCAATGAACAACAGCTATTCACTCCATTCACCCACTTTCTCTCTCTCTACCAGGTTTTTCTGTGAAAAGCTACATTAGTGCTCCCATCCTTCAACAGAAAGAACAAAAACTCCTACCTATATCTACCTTATACCTTCCTCTCTCTCCATCTCTCCCTTGTTCCCTCTCTTCCTGACTCAACTTACCTACACTCGACCATAGTTATTATTAGGAGGCAAAGGGAAAGGTAATTGTGCTCATCATGAGAGAGCTGCCTGCTTTGCTCTCTGATAGACTTTTAATGATCTTCCCCTGTCAACAGAGAGGCTGATTGTGGATGATCACAACAACAATAACAATCAACGCTCTTTTAGAAAGAAGAAAAAAAGCAAATTAAAAAGTGGGGATGTTACAATTCGCAGTCGGTGTGCAAAGGTTAAATTAAGATGTTGTAATTAGGCAGTTAGGGCTGGTGCAGGGCACTCTTGACATATGTCACCCCTCCCCTCCCACCCCGGTGTTACTCTCCCTTTAAAGAGAGAGCCAGGGAGTCTCTGTGATCTCCATTGACGGAGAAATATACTGTATATAAATTATCGTTTAAAGACATGTCTACATCATTAGAATGACTCACAGAAGTTTCTGCAAGACATTATGTTCTATTGGAGTTGAAAATAAATTGGTTAAAACCAGTTGGGAACCATCAGGGAGGGCCTAAAGATAGATACAAATTTGTAATTTAGTTTTCATTGATTTTGTGTCTTAATTGTAATGGTCTTCCTATTGAATTTCTTCAGTTTGCGTGTGAAAAAGGGTTAATATCCAATAGAAAAAATTATCCAATGAGAATTTCTTTGGTAGTCTCTTGGTAGTAACCGAAAGTTTGCAAGATTGAATTCCCGAGCTGACATGGTAAAAATCTGTCGTTCTGCCCCTGAACAAGGCAGTTAACCCACTGTTCCTAGGCAGTCATTGAAAATAAGAATTTGTTCTTAACTGACTTGCCTAGTTAAATAAAGGTAAAATAAAAATAAAATAATACAAATCTAGCTGGGCTCAATGCTCATTGGCTAGGCCCTCAGGCTGTGAATAGAAGTAATCAGCCAACGTTATTGACGTTGACTTCAAGTAGAGCAGCATTTTGGAATAATTGGTGGGACAATTGTATGATGCCTCAAGGCCCTCTAGAGGGCCTAAGTATATGTCACTAATTTAGAGCCAATAGCGAGCCTTATTACGCTTGAGCCTAGCTAGCTGGCTAGCTTTTTGCAGTGAGTGTACGATGGCATCTACAGAGAGAGTAAACGAGGACGATGTTGTGGCTAAATTGTTAGCATCACCCTTTTCAAGACTAACTTTTAATGAAAAGTTAAATCCTGTACAGACCGGGAGACCAACTCTGCTGATTTGCTGCAACGAGGAAAGAGTTTTGCGTTATGAGCATTATCCGTAGATAACCAGCTGAGAGCTGACAAAAAAGCTTTACTGTTGGAATTGCCTACTCTTCAGCACCGATAATAGCTCAACCTGGACAACTGGTATCAAAGATTTAGCCTGCTTGGCAAAGTCAGCACTTTGACACCACAACTCAACTTCACACCTGCGAGCTACAGTGAGTTTAAAATAATTTGGGGAAACAAGACTAGACCTTCTTCTTCTTAATGAGCAGCGGCGCAATGAGACACTTGCTCAGAATGATGAAGTCAGGCACAACAGGGAGTTTTTTTATTGTTGCATGCTTGAGATAGAACATCAAATACAGTGCAACTTTATTTTCTCTCTGACAGCATATATTGTCCGTGGTCTTGAAACAATGTGAGTAGTTGTGTGGTTGAATTTATTCTGCCACTATTTGAGTGACCGTTTGTTTTGGCAAATGTTTATTTGAAACGACACAACCGTATTTTCTTCAAACGTGGTTCCTGCTATCAATATTTGCAACCATTGTGTACGTGTGCTGCTTCTGGGAGCCACAGCCGAGGCGTGGCTTATGACCTTTTGACTCTGTCATCAAATAATTGCTTCTCCTACATAGGTCTGCAAAAGAAAGGTCTCAAGTCATGCTCTGTATACACAGTCATCCGAGTTCTCTATCTATATGTCTGACGTCAGATCTTTTACTGCAACTGAGGGCCTAGTTCCAATAGTCACGATTCGCCACTTGTTAAAACCCACTACCACAGGTATTAAGAGAGAAATGTAAAGCTTTATATGACGTTATTGGCTTTATATTCATTCCTTGCCGCTGAATTCGACAAGACCATGGCCCATTGGGGTCAAATATTCACTTAAAAACATATTTTCAATTTTGTATTTAGGGTCGACAACAATTACTGCTGGCTGGTCTCACTGTTAACCTTCTCTCCTCTGCCATTAAGTCAGAGGTTGCTAGGCAGCAAATATATTAGTCTGGACTTGATGACTGGAGGGGTGGCCAAATAACAAAACAACTCCGATAGTTATAAATACATAATTGAAGGCATGCATGTAATTTATTCAGGCCCATACTAATTCAAATGTTTTGTTTTAACCATGGAAATTGCCTCAATGTAGATGCTCATAGATTTTATTTATGGGAATTTTCTTTTAGAAAGGTTGATTTGGTTACATAGACAAGCGTTGTGTCTGAAATGGCACCCTATTCTCTATACAGTGCACATAGTGTACTACTTTTGACCAGAGCCCTATCTAGGGAATATGACATACAGATGACCTTCTCTTTAACCACAGTAATGACAGTAATTACAGCGTTGTTAGTAGCTATATTCTGGCCCCAGGGGAGACCATTAGAACACAGTTTTGTTTTAATCTTTCTCTCTCTCTCACACACAGACCCACATACCAAACACAGTGTGCACAGATGCATGCATGAAAAAGCCTAACAAATGGCTTTAAAACGCATAAAACAATCCTAACAATTTTAATGGTGGTGGTGGAAAGGAGGCTGCTTATGTTTCCAGCAGTGCGAGCCAGCCAGTCAGCTAATTAGCCAGCCAGTCATTCAGCCAATTAGCCAGCCAGTCAACCAATCCGTCAGTCAGTCTGTCAGACAGTCAGTCAGACAGTCAGTCAGACATCCAGTCAGACAACCAGTCACGTTCTGACCATAGTTCTTTTGTGTTATCCTTGTTTTAGTATTGGTCAGGACGTGAGCTGGGTGGGCATTCTAGTTTGTCTTTTTCTATGTTTGGCCTGATATGGTTCTCAATCAGAAGCAGGTGTTAGTCATTGTCTCTGATTGGGAACCATATTTAGGTAGCCTGTTTTGTGTTCGGTTTTGCCACGTTTATTGTTTTGTATTATGTTCATGTTGAGTTTTCTTATTAAAAAACATGAACTATAACCACGCTGCGTTTTGGTCCGCCTCTCCTTCCCAGGAAGAAAGCCGTTACACAACCAGCCAGTCAATCAGCCAGCCAGTCAGTAAAACAGCCAGAAAACCAGTCAGCCAGTCAGCCAACCAGTCATCCAGTCAGCCAGCTAGTCAGTCCCTCGTCCACCCTTCAATTAAATTCTCTGCGCATGGAATAATACACTTCAGATCTTCAAGAGTACTCATGGCCATTATCGTTACAATTAATTCAATCCATTTACTGTTCAGATAATATACCATTAACCAGAATCAGAATCACTTTTAGGAGGAACATTTGGCTCGGCTCACACATTGCATACACAATACATTTAGAAAACATACAGGAAACAAACAAAAGTCAGACATGTAGCTCAGTTGGTAGAGCACTTGTAATGCCAGGGCAGTGGGTTTGATTCCTGGGACCACCCATATATAAAATGTGTCCATGCATGACCATACGTCACTTTTGATAAGTGTCTGCTAAATGGATTTTTTTATTATATTATAAATATTCACACAAAAATATACAAAATGTTACTATATTTTTAGAGCTGGATTGAGGTATTATTACTTTAAGGGGCATCATGATGTTGTATTCTGATGACTTGAGTCAACCTCCCTTGGGATTTAAACAACCTGGAGAGAGCTTATGGAAGAGAAAGGAACATTCAATTCCCTGGCAACAGCTATGGTGGACATTCCAATGGTGGACATGTTCTCTAAAAACTTGAGATATCTGTGGCATTGTGTGACAAAACTGAAGGTACCACATTCATCTGTACAATCCGAGCAGGAATAGGCTTTTGTAGGTTACAGTCCAAGCAATGTTTTCCAATGGTAAGACTACTGTCGGCACGCTTGGAGGTAAGGATGACTGCAGTGGTGTAGTCTACGGCGATACGGATATCACTTATTGTTACGCTCGTCGTTGGCAGGAGTAGACCAAGGTACAGCGTGGTAGGTGTACATTTTCTTTATTAAATGTTCCACCAAACAAAACAATAAACACCACAACAAATGTAAAGCTTCGTAGTGCAACACATGCAACAAACAAAAACAAGATCCCACAACCACAACCTAAATGTGGGAAAAAGGGCTGCCTAAGTATGATCCCCAATGAGAGACAACGATAGACAGCTGCCTCTGATTGGGAACCACACTCGGCCAAAAACAATGAACCAGAAAACATAGAATGCCCACCCAAATCACACCCTGACCTAACCAAATAGAGAAATAAAAAGGCTCTTTAAGGTCAGAGCGTGACAGTACCCAACCCCAAAGGTGCGGACTCCAGCGGCAAAACCTGACTCTATAGGGGAGGGTCCGGGTGGGCATCTATCCTTGGTGGCGGCTCCGGTTCGGGACGTAGCCTCCGCTCCGCACGCTGATCCCTCCACTTCTGTGGAACCGGACCGTGGTTCATCGCCGGAGACTCCGGACTGTGGATTGTTAACGGAGGAACCGGACTGTGGATCATCGCTGGAGGCTCTGGACTGGAAACCCCCGATGGAGGCTCTAGACTGCAGACCGCCGCTGGAGGCTCCGGACTGGGGACTGTTGCTGGAGGCTCCTTTCCCTGGATTGTCACTGCAGGCTACGTGCCATGGATCATCACTGCAGGCTCCGGGCCATGGATCATCACCGGAGGCTTCGTGCCATGGATCATCACCAGAGGCTTCGTGTCATGGAACATCACTGGAGGTTTCGGGCCATGGATCATCACTAGAGTATTCGTACGTGGAGCTGGAACAGGTCTCACCACACTGAGGAGATGTACTAGAAGCCTGGTGCGTGGAGCTGCCACAGGGCTTACCAGGCTGGGGAGACCCACTGGAGGCCTGGTACGTGGAACCAGAACAAGTCTCACCGGACTGGGGAGATGCACTGGAAGCCTGGTGCTTGGAGCAGGCACCGGATACACTGGGCGGTGGAGGCGCACTGGAGGTCTCGAGCGTAGAGCTGGCACAACCAGTTCTGGCTGGATGCTTAGTTGCGGTGTGCTGGCCAGGATGCACTGGGCTGTGAAGGCACACCGGAGACACAGTGCGCAGAGCCGGCACACGATATCCTGGGCCGAAGAGACGCACCGGAGACCAGGAGCGCTGAGCCGGCACAATCCGTCCTGGCTGAATGCCCACTCTAGCACGGCAAATGCGAGGAGCTGGCACAGAGTGCACTGGGCTGTGAATGTGCACTGGAGACACAGTGCTCATCACCGCATAACATGGTGCCTGACCAGTCACACTCTCCCCACGGTAAGCACGGGGAGTTGGCTCTGGTCTAAACCCTGCCAATCTCCCTGTGTCCCCCACCCCCAATTGCTTTTGTAGCTGCCTCTCGGGATTCTGCCTTTGCCGTGACTCCTGGTCTTGTCTCCGTTCCTCCCTCGCTGCTTCCACCTGTTCCCATGGGAGGCAATCCCTTCCAGCCAGGATCTCCTCCCACGTCCAGGATCCTTTGCCGTCCAGGATGTCATCCCATGTCCACTCCTCCTGGCCACGCTACTTGGTCCATTTCTGGTGGGATCTTCTGTTACGCTCTTCTTTGGAAGGAGTAGACCAAGGTGCAGCGTGGTGGGCGTACATTTTCTTTAAAATGTTCCACAAAAAAAAACTATAAACACAACGAACGTAAAGCTTCAGAGTGCAACACATGCAACAACCAAAGACAAGATCCCACAACCTAAATATTGGAAAAAGGGCTGCCTAAGTATGATCCCCAATCAGAGACAACGATAAACAGCTGCCTCTGATTGGGATCCACACTCAGCCAAAAACAAAGAACCAGAAAACATAGAATGCCCACCCAAATCACACCCTGACCTAACCAAATAGAGAAATAAAAAGGCTCTTTAAGGTCAGGGTGTGACACGTATTATTGTTAACTACAGTTAAAGTCAGAAGTTTACATAAGATTTAGTTGGAGTCATTAAAGCTTGTTTTTCCACCACTCTCCAAATTTCTTGTTAACCAACTATAGTTTTGGCAAGTCGGTTAGGACATCTATCTATCTATCTATCTATCTATCTATATATCTATCTATATATATATATATATATACAGTTGAAGTCTGAAGTTAACATATACCTTAGCCAAATACATTTAAATTCAGTTAACAAATCCTGACATTTAATCCCAGTAAACATTTCCTGTCTTAGGTCAGTTAGAATGTGAAATGTCAGAGTAATAGTAGAGAGTGATTTATCTCAGCTTTTTTTCTTTCATCACATTCCCAGTGGGTCAAGTTTACATACACTCAATTAGTGTTTGGTTGCATTGACTTTAAATTGTTTAACTTGGGTCAAGTGTTTTGGGCAGCCTTCCACAAGCTTCCCGCAATAAATTGGGTGAAATTTGGCCCATTCCTCCTGACAGAGCTGGTGTAACTGAGTCAGGTTGGTAGGTCTCCTTGCTAGCACACGCTTATTTCAGTTCTGCCCACACATTTTCTGGACACTCCAATACCTTGACTTTGTTGTCCTTAATGGCTATTAAGTTACTGTGAATTTTACAATAACATACTGACAGCTAGTTTGCCAGTTAGGTTAGGCAACAAAATGCTATTACTTACTGTGACGTGTACGGTAAACTATTAACAGTGCATCTCTTATAAAGAAGTCTCAACCTTGACAACATAACCAAAAACCATTTAACACAAAACTTCCACGGACAGTTGGCACAAATACCTAAAAATCAATAACTTGTTGTTGTTTACCTTAGTTTCATTGCAAGCAGTTAGCTGTAGTGTACCGTACAATTACAGGAACTTTGACAGTGTAGCATTTCTTTGCATAAAGAAATACATGGTGGAGAGGGAAAGAACAGGATATTTCTTCACAACAATCACAGCAGAATAGATAAGGAAATCAGTCAGTCGAAATACATTCTATGGATTTCACATGACTGGGAATACAGATACGCATCTGTTGGTCATCAATACCTTAGAAAAAAAAAGTTATGGGTGTGGATCAGAAAACCAGTCAGTATCTGGTGTGACCACAATTCATGCAGCACGAAACAGATCCTTCCCTTAGAGTTGATCAGGCTGTTGATTGTGACCTGTGGACTGTTTTCCCACTCCTCTCCAATGGCTGTGTGTCCAATGGCTGTTGATGGATATTGGCGGAACTGGAACACGCTGCTGTACGTGTCGATCAAGAGCATCGCAAACTTGCTCAATGGGTGACATATCTGGTGAGTAGGCAGGCCATGGTAGAACTGGGACATTTTCAGCTTCCAGGAATTGTGTACAGATCCATACAACATGGGGTTGTGCATTATCATGTTAAAACATGAGGTGATGGCGGCTGATGAATGACACAACAATGGGCCTCAGGATCTCGTCACAGTTTATTTTTGCATTCAAAATGCCATCGATAAAATGCAATTATGTTCATTATCCGTAGCTTATGCCTGCCCATACCATAACACCACCACCACCTTGGGGCACTCTGTTCACAACATTAACATCAGCAAATAGCTTGCCCACACATCACCATACACACTGTCTGTCATCTGCCCAGTACAGTTGAAACCGGGATTAATTTGTGAAGCTCACACTTCTCCAGTGTACCACTGGTAATTCCAAGGTTACGACGCCAAACTGCAGTCATGTCAAGACCCTGGTGAGGACGACAAGCACGCAGATGAGCTTCCCTAAAATGGTTTCTGACAGTTTGTGAAGAAATTATTCGTAGTTTCATCAGCTGTCCGGGTGGCTGGCTGGTCTCAGACGATCCCGCAGGTGAAGAAGCCGGATGTGGAGGTCCTGGGCTGGCGTAGTTACACGTTGTCTGCAGTTGTAAGGCCGGTTGGACATACTGCCAAATTGTCTAAAACAACTTTGGAGGCAGCTTATGGTAGATAAATGAAAATTGTATTGCCTGGCAACAGCTCTGGTGGGTATTCCTGCAGTCGGCATGCCAATTGCATGTTCTCTAAAATCTTTAAACATCTGTGGCATTGTGTTGTGTGACAAAACTGGACATTTTAGAGTGACCTTTTATTGTCCCCAGCACAAGGTGCACCTGTGTAATAATCATGCTGTTTAATCAGCGTCTTGATATGCCACACCTGTCAGGCTTTCTGTCAGCATGGAACATTTCTGGAATATTTTATTTCAGCTCATGAAACATGGGACAAACACCTTACATGTTGCATTTATATGTCTGCTCCACCACTGGAAAAGACTGCCTTATGATTTCAACCAGAGTCACATGTTTATTTTGTAAGCTTTAACATACACTTTTACAAAATTAGGGACGATAGAGTTTAATCTGTTTAGTGTTTTCTTTCTTGCCAAGGAAAGTCTGGTATCGTAGCATCGCGATACTTGTATCGAGACAACGCAAATACAAAGTACCACTCTTTTTCTCTCCTCTCATCCTCTTTTCCTCTCCATCTAGTCTGCATTGAGTGGGCATGAGGCTTCCCTTTTAGAACATCAAAGACCAGTGTATTGTCTGTTTCTTTTGACTACCTTCCTTTCTGTAAAGCGTATTGAGGTTTTTGTTAAATGCACTTGAAAAAAATTGTGATTTGATTCACTTTGATGTTTCCACTAGAACCTAAAATTCCCAGTATCCGGTCCTCATCCCTTAACATTTAGTCGTCTTGTATAAAAGAGTGATTTTGAGAAGCAGGCCGGCCACTAGCAGGCCCCTTATGTAGCCGCTGTTGCTTGCATCTACAATAGCCTTTCATCAGGCCTGCATGACCCCTGTATCCGGTCCCTCTCCTCTCACCATTTTGTTGTCTTGTATAATAAAGTGCATTTGAGAGGCAGGCAGGCCTGGCAGGCAGGCCCCTTGTGAATCTTCTGTTGCTTACATCTAGCATAGCCTTTCATCAGGCCTGCATCCGGTCCCTCTCCTCTTCTGACCAAGAGCACTCCCTCTCACCCTTTTCCCCCCAACACCAGGATAAACAGGCCGCTCTCTCAAAAAAATGCTAAACAGCACTCTCTCTTCATAACATTGGCATTGACCACAGGTTGTCATAAATCCACCATATGAAGGATCTTGATCAGGTATTGTAAAAATTCTAATGTAATTTCAGATGGGATTTTCTCTTATGAAAAATGTATCAACCCTTCTTATAATGTCCATTAGTTATAATCACATAATAACTAAAATGACCTGTTGCTGCAGGATTATTTTCCTGCTGTAACAAACTTGCTCAAATTATGATCCTACATGTGTATTAGACATTATTATTTTGAAATAATTACCATAAGTCAATACTTTTTAGAAGCACCTTTGGCAGGGATTACAGTTGTGTCTTTCTATGTAAGTCTAAGAGCTTTCCATACCAGGATTGTGCGTTTAACCATTATTCTAAAAAATAAAATAATTTCAGCCACTCAGCCACTGTGTTTTAGGTTATTGTCCTGCTGAACGGTGACTTTATCGCCCAGTTTCTGGTTGAAAGCCCTCTGAACCAGGTTTCTCTCTAGGATTGTGCCTGTGCGATCCAGGAGAGAACTGTCTTGCAAGTTCAATTTGACATAGATTTTCATGTAGTCCCAGACCATAAATGGTTTGTCGAGATCGGTGTGGAAGAACTTGACTGGCATACACAGAGCCCTGACCTCAACCCCATGGAACACCTTTGGGATGAATTGGAATGCCGTATGCGAGCCAGGCCTAATCGCCCAACATCAGTGCCCGACCTCACTAATGCTGTTGTGGCTGAATAGAAGCAAGTCGGGGTGGCAGGGTAGCCTAGTGGTTAGAGCGTTGGACTAGTAACCGAAAGGTTGCAAGTTCGAGATCCCCGAGCTGACAAGGTACAAATCTGTCGTTCTGCCCCTGAACAGGCAGTTAACCCACTGTTCCTAGGCAGTCATTGAAAATAAGAATTTGTTCTTAACTGACTTGCCTAGTTAAATAAAGGTAAAATAAAAAGTATTTGCAGCAATGTTCCAACATCTAGTGGAAAGCCTTCCCAGAAGAGTGGAGGCTGTTATAGCTACAAAGGGGGACCAACTCCATATTAATAGCCATGATTTAGAATATGTTTCACGAGCAGGTGCCCATGTACTTTTGGTCGTGTAGTGTATCTGATTGCAAACAGTTAGTAGTGAGTTGCATACAAGTGTAAATTCATCATGTCATGTGTGCCACACAACAGACACTCACCAATAGATATAGAACTCTATGCACTCACTGCCTCCCGTTTTCTACCGTTGTGCTATTTACTGTACAAACAAAGACGTGACTGGCTCAACTGTTCTGGGGAAGTAGGGTAAGCTTCATCTTTTTAAATAATGTGACAGGTGAAATGAAGAATGCAGCCTGCTTTATCCACTAAGGTCTTGCACAATTTTACTGCAGGTAATAACTTAGCTACAAATATTCAAATGTATTGAAAAACTTCCAAAGAATAGTTTTGACGGTATTAAAAAAACCATCCCATGGCTTTCTGCAAATACCCCGGTATTCGGTATAGATGTTATTCCCCCTCAGCCTAAACGTTATCATCGACAACCATGTCTCTGTCACTAGAGTCATGGATGGTAATTCTACAATTCATTTGAAAATCAAGGCACTCTGCGAAACAAGACTTTTTTATACGGGTCCACACTCAGTGTGTTAAATTTAACACTTCCAGTGTCTGTACGGGTCCACAGTCTCAGTGTCATTTACACTGTTCCAGTGTCTATACGGGTCCACACTCTCATTGTGTTAATTTAACACTCTCAGTGAAACACTGGAGAAATTGATGTGTATGTTTAGTTAGAGTGGGGACTCACTAAAATATTCATGCAATAACTTTATATCTTTCTCTAAATGTGTGTGAATCAAACTCGAACGAGGGTTTCTATTTCTTATTGTTTGAGTGTTTCTTATTGTTTGAGTGTTTCTTATTGTTTGAGTGTTTACTCTTCCTATCCGTAGAAAACATAATTAAGCTTGAGAAGCCCGAGGAGGTGATGTATATGGCCAATATATCACAAACCCCCGAGGTGCCTTATTGCTATTATAAACTGGTTACCGAACATAATTAGAGCAGTAAAAATAAATGTTTTGTCATACCCGTGGTATATGGTCTGTCAGACAATCTGCCTTCTCAGCTCGAACCCCCCATTTTATAAATCACATTTATTGCACCTTATGAGCTATGCATAATGAATTATAATGCTCTTTTCTAAAGGGGGTAGTGAGTGCAGGTGCATTAATAAGACTTTCAACATAGCTATTCTAAACCGCCCCAATTCCCCTCTCTTGTGCCCTGACTCTTCCTAGGCTTATGGAGTCTCTGCACACACACACACTCCTGGCCCTATGGAGAGTCTCTGCACACACACACACACTCCTTGCCCTATGGAGAGTCTCTGCACCCCCCCCCCCCCCCACACACACACACTCCTGGCCCTATGGAGAGTCTCTGCACACACACACACACACACACGGCCTTATGGAGAGTCTCTGCACACACACACACACACTCCTGGCCCTATGGAGAGTCTCTGTGCTGCTGAGTCATGAAGTTGCAGGTAAGGAGATCTGCCCCAGAGGAGGAGGAGAATAAAGGAGGCAGAGAGGTACATGAGTGCCCGAGGGAGACCACCTGGGAGAAGGAGGACAGGAGGAGAAAGGAGGACAAGAGAGGGGGAAATTATATGAATGATGCTTGGGGAAATGAGTGCTCCGGCGCTGTACTTAAGATGGGGAAGTTGCTCGATCCTCAGAGCTGGGCACGTTTCCCTTCCAGAGGCTCACATTAGAAGATAGTTAAAGGCTGTGTCACAAATGGAGTAGAGCTGAGATATGTGTGTGTGAGAGAGGGAAAGAGAAAGAGAGATTATATATATATATATTAACCTATATTTAACTTGGTAAATCAGTTAAGAAAATATTCTTATTTACAATGACGGCCTACCAAAAGGAAAAAGGCCTCCTGCGGGTACGGGTGTTGGGATTAAAAATAATATAAAATATAGGACAAAACAAACATCACGACAAGAGCAACACCACAACACTACATGAAGAGAGACCAAACACATGACAGTACAGTATGGTAGAGACACAACATGACAACAACATGGTAGCAACACAACATGGCAGGGAGCACCACATGGTAGCAGCACAAAACATGGTACAAACAATTTTGGGCTCAGACAACAGCACAAAAGGGCAAGAAGGTAAAAACACAACAATACATCACGCTAAGCAACCACAACTGTCAGTAAGAGTGTCCATGATTGAGTCTTTGAATGAAGAGAGTGAGATAAAACTGTCCAGTTTGAGTGTTTTTTGCAGCTCGTTCCAGTCACTGAAAAGAGGAGCGACCCAGGGATGTGTGCTTTGGGGACCTTTAACAGAATGTGACTGGCAGAACGGGTGTTGTATGAGGAGGATGAGGGCTGCAGAAGATATATCAGATAGGGACGAGTGAGGCCTAAGAGGGTTTTATAAATAATTATCAACCAGTGGGTCGTGCGATGGTTATACAGAGATGACCAGTTCACAGAGGTGTATAGAGTGTAGTGATGGGTCCTATAAGAAGCATTGATGGCAAATCTGATGGCCGAATGGTAAAGAACATCTAGCCGATCGAGAACACCCTTACCTGCCGGTCTATTAATTATGTCTCCGTAATCTAGCATAGGTAGGATGGATGAAAGAGGAGTGATTATGATAGGGGTAACCACGCCTAGATTTAACCTTAGCCTGCATCTTTGATATGTGCTGAGAGAAGGACAGTGTACCATCTAGCTATACTCCCAAGTACTTGTATGAGGTGACTTCCTCAAGCTCTAAACCCTCAGAGGTAGTAATCTCACCGGAAGGGAGAGGGAATTCCTCTTACCAAACCACATGACCTTTGTTTGGAGGTGTACAGAACAAGGTTAGGGGTAGAGAAAGCATGTTGGACACTGAGAAATTCTTGAGGTGGAGTAATTCTGCCAGATCACGGTCGAACCAGGGGCTGAACTTCTTATTATTTCAATTTCTTTATGGGGGTGTGTTTGTTAGCAACTTAAAGTCAGATTCTAAAAAAATGTGACTATGTGAATGAATGTCGCCGGCAATTATCTAAAGGTGAATTCTATCCCAAACAAAAATTTTACCCTACCCTAGAATTCCAGCATAATATCTCTTCCACAGTGGAAAGCTGTTTGGAATCAGGACAAATCTTCAAAAAAGAAGTTGAATTTCTATGCGTGAAATTTTGCAAGATCACAACTTTGTATACAGTCGCTAAATTACACTAACAAGTGTCTTCTCCTCCAGGTAGACCCATTGCAGCAGCAAACGGCTCTGTCACATCCACATTTCTAAATTTGTGGATTACCACATTAACCCTATGGTTGAGAATCTCCCATTTTATGTCAAAGACACCATTCACATGTTCTCATTTATAGAGGGCTTAGGAAGGATACCAGAAGGCACCCTGCAGGCCACTTTTGATGTAGAGAGCTTGTACACTAACATCCCACACACTGGAGGCTTGCAGGCACTGCAACACTTCCTCCAGCAGAGACTCTACCCTTGCTCCATCCAATGATTGCATCTTACAACTTAATGAACTGGTATTATCCAATAACTACTTTGTCTTTGAGTCAGACTTTTTCCTTCAAATTCGGGGTGTAGCTATGGGCTCCCCCTTTCTCCCCAACTATGCAAACCTGTACGTGGGACAATTTGAGGAAGCACTCCTTTATAAAACAGAGGCACACCCTTACTTTCTAAAATCCCCCTATGGAAGAGATACATAGATGATGTCTTTGGAAGTCAGCAGGATCTAAATTAATTCTAAACTCTACTAAACGAGAGCTCTGAATACATCAAATTCACCATGCTGACTGATGAGAGAAAAATAAACTACCTGGACTTATGGATCATCAAAGAGAATGATGCATTACACACAGACTTATACACAAAGCCCACAGACCGCAATACCCTGCTATGTGCGGATAGTATACATCCTCGTCCCCTCAAGAACGTTCTACCATACAGCCAGTTATGCAGGGTTAAACAAATCTGTGGCCACCAGACAGATTTTGACAGCAATGCTAAAGAAACGTCAGATAAATTCAAAATCAGAGGCTACAAGGACAAAACTCTTGATGCTGCAAGATGAAAATCTCAAAAACCAAAAGAGGAATTACAAAAAATTCAACCAAAGAAGAAAAACAACAAAACTGTCTATTGCACTAAGTACACCAAGGGTTCAGAGAAAATGATAGCAATCCGGAAAAAGCACGGGCATATTCTGCAATCAGACAAAAAAAAAAAAAAAAAAAAAAAACGCACACCTCTTCAAGGAACCCTCACTTATGGTCTATAAGTGTGGTCGCAATATTAGAGATAGTTTGTTGAAATCTGACATGCCCCCTGAGCCCACTCAGACACTCTTGACACCTGTACCAAATGGGAAATACAAATGTGGCTCGTGCGCACAGTGCAATAGCACTATAAAAACATCCTTCTTCAGACACCCACATACAGGTCGAAACACATCCTTGTTAGTGGTATCATCTCATGCAAGACCAAGGGAGTAAGCTCTCTCATTACCTGTTCATGTTGAACAGCCTATGTAGGACAAACGAAAATACAATTAAAACAATGCATAGCTGAACAGCGCAGCTCAATCAGGTGTACGAACATTGACTACGCAGTAGCAGCTCACATGCAATCTCCTCCCTCAAATACACAGACATTGAGCATGTTGCTCTACCAAGGAGAGGAAGTAACATCGAGATCCTGCTACTACAAAGGGAGGCTTACTGGATATCCTATCTAAAAACATTGACCCCTAGTGGTCTGAATCTTGACTTTGATCTCAGGCCCTTATGAACAAGTCTTATAAATTGATATAATCTTTCTACAGCTTATTAGCGTGAACCTAATATGTTGCCCCTCTTGATGATGCTCATTATACATTAAGGTTGAACCAAAATATTACATCTAACAAATATTAAATGAAATAGGAAACAATTAAATGAAATTGAATTAAACAATAATGTATGTCAATGCTAATATGATGTACAATATTCCATTATGTTTCTATATGATAATAGCCTAATATATTTAACATGCCATATACTTTTTTTAACAGTTTCGCTAATTCATTCTAATTAACTTAATCATTATGACACAATCCTCACTATTGTCATTGGTTGCACTAATTGCACTGTTTGTCTACATAACCTGGTTCAATTATTCTTGACATTACCCCGAAGGAGGCACAGTGATGCAGAAACGTTGGTAAATACCCAATCAATTACTGGGAGTTTATATATGGAGTGTGCAACTTTCTTTATTTCGGTAGTTTATAGCGTGTTTGTTAACAATACCACTGAAAATATATTTTTTTAAATGAGGTCCAAGCATTTTTGACAGAGGGGATCAAGCAGATACTATACAAATTTACAAATGCCAGGTCATGAAGGATTTGGAGAGGGAGGTAGAGAGAGAACGATAGAGAGAGAGAGAGGATGATGAGTGGAGAGAGTGAGAGAGCTCGGAGAGAGACCGACACCGAGATAGAGAAGAGAGGGAGAGAGGTACTGTACTGCACTGCATTGAGTCAAACAGCACAGTTTACACCCTTTACAGAAATCACATTGATCTGCAGCAGTTCCCTGAAGGCGGACCTCTATTCTCCCAGGATTATTCTCTTCACACTACAACTGTACTTCAGCTACTTGGATCATTGCATTTCACTGTTTACTATGATGTGGGTAAGCTGTAGCTGCAGTAACTGACTCTCAGACAAACTGCACTGCCCATGGGCATACAGGGAGTTTGACTCAACCGAACAAGCACAAATCACTACATACTACAGAAAGAACTTGGTACCTTAGACACACATGAGTAGTACACTTAAAAAGAGGGTTCCTCAAGGGGTTACTTGGTCAAGTCAATGGTTCTTTGTGGAACCATAATGACTCAAAAAGAAAAGTTGGAGTCCTTCAATGGTTCTTTGCAGTTCAGAAAAGGGTTCTTTCCTCTTTCAGTGATAATGAAAATGTATGTTTTTGCAACTGTGAGTGTCTTTCCAGTTGATCTAATTTGTTGCCTCATGCCATTACATGTTAAATATGACTATGGCCAGTAATGGGTCTTGTGAAAGACTTAGCCATTCCAGAGCTAGCACACCTGGTTCAACTTGTCAATCAACACAATCATAACCCATAAGGTCTTTCAACAATGTAATATTACTGACCAGAAATAAAAAAAACCTGTATGGTTCTTTAAAAGGTTTTAAATGTTCTCTAAAGAACCATTAAACAGGGGTTCTTTATAGTAGTGATGGGGCAACAAATATTGCTGAAGTGTTCAGCATTTCCACCCAATTGTGTCGAAAAAAAGTTTGTTACTTGAGGCTGATCAACACGTTGTACACTAGTGGCACTTGCTGGTCAAAATCATTTAGACCAGCCAAATTATTATAGATGATGTCAGGTGCCACTAGTGTAAAGGGTATACTTTTTGTTTTCTACTAAACCACTCCCAAACCAATCAGGTGGTCATTCAACAAAATTGAGCTTCAGATGTCATTGATCACGTGCTTCTGATAAAGTGATACAAGCATCGGTACACTGCTTCCAAGTAAACTGTTTAGCGATTTCGACGCATGTCTCGGAGCTCCGGTATCAAACGTAACATCATTACTATACAGCAACAAAGAGTTGTAATGATAGCAGGGACCTTTTTGGGTGCTGTATAGAAATTCTTTCAATGGTTCTTTATAGAACCTTTAGAAAGAGTTATTTTTAGCACCATAAAGGTACCATTTATATAGTTATGAGCATGGTTCTTTAAAGGAACTTCAAAAAGGGTTCTATATAGCACTAAAAAGGATTGCAACGATAGCTGAACCCTTTTTAATGGTTCTTTATAGAGCCATAGGGAAGGGTTCTTTATAGCACCGAAAAGGGATCTGCTATCTTTACGAGAAATAACCCTTATTTGGCACTATATACAAACATTTGTTTTTAGTGTATGGTATTATATGAGAAAATGACTAAACATGGAAGATTTGGTGAGCACACCAAGCAAATGTTTAAGGGCTCTCTTCAATCCTCATGGCGAAAGACTAGCTTTACAGGGTGATTGAAATGTAAAGGCAGCGTACCCGCTTTAGCGGAGACTGCATTCAAAATAAACACTGCATTTTGGCTAATTCTGACATTTATATTGCAGAATTTGAAACCAGTCAGTTTAACAGATTGAATAGGGCCCTAAATTGAGATAAAAACACCATCACACTACCACCACTGGTAAGTCACTAACACCCATCAGAGTCGTACACACTAAACTGTTACTCAGGCCCAATACAATGGAAAGTAAGTGGGTCCCTGAGAGGCAGCGATTAGAGGGAGTGAGCTAGAAACGCAAGCTGATAACTGTTTATTGTATTACACAATGGAAGGAGTTTTTTAAAGTTCTGGAGGTCCACTCAAAATGAGGGGTTCTAAGGGGTTCTTCTAAGATCCTCACAGTTCTTTGAAGAACCTTAGGGTTCTAAGGTTCTAAATGCCCCCAAAAGGTTCTTACAACAACCCCATAGGAGGTGAGGTTTATCGAATAACTTAACACTTGAACTGAAACACTTGGATTTGAAATGGAAAGGACTGCAGGTTCAGGCACTTAAATTGAGATATTTACATGTTTCAGTTAAGGTAACGTTTGTCCCTTGTATGATCTAAATTGGTATTGTTTTATGATGATACCATCTATCTTTTCACATCTGTGAAAATCTTTCTAAAACATAAAATGGACACAATTCAATGGATATCAATCAACAAAGAGGTATGAATTATGTAGGCTATATGTCACGGCTTTCTTCTATCTCCTCCTCGGACGAGGAGGTGTAGCAAGGATCGGACCAAAATGCAGCGTGGCTATTGCAATCCATGTTTATTACATAATAAAGAAACACCAACTTTACAAAAACAATAAACGTAATGTGAAAACCGAAACAGCCTAAACTGGTGTAAACTAACACAGAGGACACTAAGGACAATCACCCACGACAAACTCAAAGAATATGGCTGCCTAAATATGGTTCCCAATCAGAGACAACGATAAACACCTGCCTCTGATTGAGAACCACTCCAGACAGCCATAGACTTTGCTAGATCACCCCACTAGCTACAATCCCAATACATACACACCAAAACCCCAAGACAAAACACACCACAATACAAAAAAAATAACATGCCACACCCTGGCCTGACCCAATACATGAAGATAAACACAAAATACTAAGACCAGGGCGTGACACTATAAGAATATGTTGAAAGCTGGCTGTATTGGCTACAGCTGACTGATCTGCTCACTGTGTCTGTGTCTGCAGGCTGAATGTTTGAAATATGTATGTCAATTTGTATTGGTATATTTTACAGATCACATTTACCATCCTCCTTCCTTACCTCATCAATGAATATCCCATAGGTCTCAAGGTATGTGTATGAAAACCATTATCAAAACAGTTATATTCATTCACATTCACCACAAAACCAAGGTATGAATACTGTTGTGCATATTTTGATAATTAACTTTATAATTCAGTCCCTCCAGGAATCCGCGATTCTGCGATTGCATACAGTAATTCAAAGCAAGTCAACCAATCAGCGAATATTATGCGAAAGCTTTAAATTTTGCCAATCCTCGCACTTGTAGCGCATAAAAGGGTCCAATCAAAAGCAGGTTTGTAATTTTGACCAATTACTGCACTGTTACCGCGGAAAACAGCCAAATCCAACCACAGGTCAACAAAACAAATTCCCTCTTGCCTGTCAGCGTATTGACGTGCGAAGACGGGTGATTGTTGATGGCTGACAGGCAGTACAATGAACAGAAATCAATCTCATTTGCCAACAAAAATAACAGCTAACGACAGTGCGAAACAATTTCCAAATGTTTTTGGAAACTAGAGAAAGTCGACAATCAACAGTCACTTCGAATCAGCAAAGCATATGAGAATGTCAGAACAGTTCCCACAGCAGCGGCAGATCAACATGACTGAAAGTGGTAACAGGGAAGACTGTGGTAAGCGCTGAAAGAATCAAGGCGTGTGGCATTCTACTCAAACTTTTACTCCGCTAACCTTGCCTTTAGTAGGGTGGCCGGCACTCTGCTCTCCCCAGTCTGTCTATGGAGAGTGCTACTCAAAGTGCTGAGTGCAACTTGTCAGCTTTGCCGTTTAAACTCTCTGAAAAAAAAAATGATGGATCACGAAACAAAATGTCTGGATTTTTTTTTGAAATGCAATAGTACATATCAACCACAACTCTATTTTTAAGTTCTGTTATTTATCTCCCTTACTAACCTTTCAGAAAAATCACATTCTCAAGTATTTTGAAGACAATTTATTAGAAACAAATATCGATCCTCAGATTGAAAATGATTGATCAGCTTTGAAATCTCTTTTTTTTTTGAGAGAGAGAGATGCATCTCGTGTTGATAGCAAGCCTGATGGAGAGGTATGTGTGAGTAAATTGTGAGAGAGCTGTTTGGTCAGGAAAATAAACTAAATTGAGCACTTTAGATGTTTCTAATTGTTTTAGTATTGTGCATTCTGCTTAACATTGTCCTAAAACTGAGCACATATGACCTTTTAATTGCTTTATATGTATTTAACGTGAAAAAAACAGTGCAAAATGTATCTCAGAATTTTTGAAAAGCTGCTGCAAAATCAAGCATTTTTGGCCGCATAAATCACCAAAAAATTTTGCGAAGTCCTGGAGGGACTGATAATGACTATTTTTGGGATTCACAGACTTCACCCTCTCTACACATCAAATCAAATCCAGTTTTATTTGTCACATACACATGGTTAGCAGATGTTAATTGCGAGTGTAGCGAAATGCTTGCGCTTCTAGTTCCGACAATGCAGTAATAATCCAACAAGTAATCTAACTAACAAAAAAAAACTACTGTCTTATACACAGTGTAAGGGGATAAAGAATATGTACATAAAGATATATGAATGAGTGATGGTACAGAGCAGCTTAGGCAAGATACAGTAGATGGTATCGGGTACAGTAGATACATATGAGATGAGTATGTAAACAAAGTGGCATAGTTAAAGTGGCTAGTGATACATGTATTACATAAGGATGCAGTAGATGATATAGAGTACAGTATATACATATACATATGAGATGAATAATGTAGGGTATGTAAACATTATATTAGGTAGCATTGTTTAAAGTGGCTAGTGATATATTTTACATCATTTCCCATCAATTCCCATTATTAAAGTGGCTGGAGTTGAGTCAGTGTGTTGGCAGCAGCCACTCAATGTTAGTGGTGGCTGTTTAACAGTCTGATGGCCTTGAGATAGAAGCTGTTTTTCAATATAACAGGGAACCTTTTCGATCACCATGCACCCCAAAATCATTCTGGCTATGGATATGGAGAACATCAACACATTAACACGCCAGAGGATAGGCCATTCATAGTCTGTTCTCTCTGCTACCTCACGGCAAGCGGTACCGGAGCGCCAAGTCTAGGTCCCTAGGCTTCTAAACAGCATCTACCCCCAAGCCATAAGACTCCTGAAAACATTGAATCAAATGGCTACCCAGACTATTTGCATCTGTTATTATCTATGCATAGTCACTTTAATATCTCTACCTACATGTGCATTACCTCAATTACCTCGACTAACCGGTGGCCCTGAACTTTTACTCTGTACTGGTACCCCCTGTATATAGCCTCGGTACTGTTATTTTACTGCAGCTCTTTAATTATTTGTTACTTTTAAAAAACATTTTTAAGGCATTTTCTTAAAACTTCATTGTTGGTTAAGGGCTTGTAAGTAAGCATTTCAATGTAAGGTCTGCACGTGTTGTATTCAGCCTATGTGACAAATAACATTTAATTTGATTTGTACCTATTGGACTTGGGGCTCTGCTGGGTATTTACCTCATATTTAAACATTTTTATTCTGCTTTGCATCTAAAATCATAATAAAGAGAACTGAGAACTAAAATATTGTGTTATTGTTGTTATTGTTATGCATATTATTATTATTAATAATAGCAATAATAACAGGGGTGGGTTCCCCCAAAGTTTAAATTTGAAGAACCCCTGAAGGATACTCCAGGAACCTTTTCTTTTTAGGGTGTGGCTCCTCTTTCTTCTTCTTCAGTCTCCATATCTTTTAGCTTACATATGAGAAAACAGACTTTGGATACATTCCAAATGATACCCTATTCCCTTGGGCTCTGGTCAAAAGTAGTGCACTATAAAGGGAATAGGGTTCCATTTGGGATGCAGATCTCTCTTTCCTTCCTCCATGGTCAGCAACACCACTGTCTGCTCCAGATGACTATCAGTTTAATTCATAATTTTGCTTATTTTATTTACCAAATCAGCTAACTCTGCAATTATCAATTGATTTTATGAACACGGCTCAAATGACTCAGTAAAGTATTTTTAAATCCTATAGTAAATAAAATAATGGACAGGCAGGATTCAGGTCAAAGAGGATTCAGAGGGGTTCTGAAAAGAAAGGTCAGTGTTTTCATGTGGAATACCTCCAACACCTCCATCAGTCCAACATCACCTTAACAAAGCAGGTTGGTAGTTGTGTTTGGCGACTGTTTGTTGTTCTATGGAAGGTCAATATATCTTTTGAAACAGGGGTTAAACACAACAACGTTTCGACTGTCTTATAGATTTTCTGCCGTTTTGGTTCTCATCCAGCAGGCTGAGTACACTGCAGTGTTGAACATCTTGTCAGAGTTTACTGCAGTGTTGAACATCTTGTCAGCTCCATCTCCCTGACTGTCCAATATGTTTGGGCTATCTGTTGTTTACCAGCCTTCATATCAACATGATGTTTAAAACATTTGCCTACTAATTCAGAGGGGTTCTGTTCTGATAAGAAGAGAAGACAGTGGCCCATTGAGTGACATCAAGGTTTTGGGCTGCAGGTGAGGATGTTGAGTACTTTACCTCATGTAGCTCTTGAGGAGCGGTCTTAGCCAGACACAGTGGTATGTGGCGAGACTCAATGTAATGGGCGCTGGGTGGAAACACAGGAGCCTTAATGGGATTACACGGAGAGAGACGCTAATCGACGGAGAGCAGGTGGAGAATTAAACACAGAGGGAAGGAGAGAGCGGGAGGAAGTAATGTAGGAAGAGAGGGGGGAGAGAGAAGAAGGAAGTGGGGGAGAGGAAGGGGTGAGAGAGGAGAAAGAGGAAGAAACAGAGTGAGGGAGGGATGGATGGATGGATGAATGGAGAGAGAGGGAGGAAGGGGGAGGGAGGGAGGTGGACTAATGAGCCTGGAGACATAAGAATCTCAGAGGACAGAAGTATCATTACACAACTGTCTCCCTCATGACCATCTGTCTGTTATACCACCTACTTGCAGACTCTCTGAATTCACTTGAATACACTCAAAAGTCTTACAAAGTGTTTTGTTATGTAGGAAATTAGGCAGGAAGGGTGCTTGTCTCTCATTTGGTTGAAAACAGCCCATTGTATTTCCCTGGGATACTGCTAAATGAAGAATCCTGGGTAGACCCAGGATGTATCCATTAGGACGAGACAATAACCTACTTGCAGGGAGCCATTAGCAGACACATAGTGTGTTCAATTGAAAAAATTGTCTGATTATCAGTCTAGCCTCGGAGGCCATTTGAATGAAATAACCACATTACTGCGTTCCGTTTGTCGAGTTTATTAATTTCCCAATGTGTGTGAATGAATCATTTCCACTGTAACTCCCCTAGCTTCGTCTGGTTATATGCCTAATGCATGGGGAATTCCCAAATGGCACCCTATTCCCTATATAGTGCACTACTTTTCCCCTTTATAGTGCACAACTTTTCCCTATATAGTGCAAAACTTTTGTCATGAGCCCTGGTCAAAAGCAGTTCAATATGTATAGAATAGGGAATCATTTGGGACACAATCTTAGCCACTTATGGTCACATACCTTTAGAGGCAAGGACGTAGGCCCAAGATCTGCATTTAAAAAGCCAGGTGTGTTCTCCAGATATACCCTGAGTCCCAAATGGCACCATATTCCCTTCATAGTGCACTATATAGTGAAAAGTAGGGTGCCATTTGGGACAGATTCACATTTTGTACATACTGAACACAATCAAAGAGGATGCAGTCAGTAAAATCTCCCTTGAAAGAAAGCGTTGCTTAGGAAGAAGGAAGATAATGGTGACAGAGGTGTGGTGTTAATTAAAGAGATAGGCTAGTCTAATGTACCGAGCTGGAGCATATTGGAACCATCGGTCCTGACTGTTGCTCAGGAACATCTTATGTGGAGGAAGTGGAGCAATGAATCATTCCCTCTTCTCTAGAATCTAGGTCCCCATTTGAGTCCATATGATTAGACAGAGATACTGACAGGACAGGATTGTTGTGGTCTATCAATATTTATAAAACCAAAACCCTGTTTATCTGTCTTTTCGTATCTGAGATGTCATTGCATCCTTTATTTCATAATATAACTACTGTAGCTCGTATCTTCGTGACATCATAAGAGTTAGTCTACAGTATGCCACACATGTTCCAGTGTGTAGCACTCCTATCCTTTTTTGGGCTGCTGTGGAACAAAGTATGAAGTGGTTGGCTACCATATTACAAAACGTTTTTTTATTTTAAGATTCAAACCCCAATATCGATCTGTGTTTGTGATTTCTCCCGGCCACGTAATATTTATTTACTAAATTTACTTTATGTAATTGTCTATGAGAATGATGTGTTGATATGAGGTAGTGCAAATAGGCCTCTGGGGTTAGAAATTATGTACTGTACCCTATACATGACTTACTGTACCCTATACATGACTTACTGTTACTGTACCCTATACATGACTTACTGTACCCAATACATGACTTACTGTACCCAATACATGACTTACTGTTACTGTACCCTATATATGACTTACTGTACCATATACATTACATACTGTTACTGTACCCTATACATGACTTACTGTTACTGTACCCTATATATGACTTACTGTACCATATACATTACATACTGTTACTGTACCCTATACATGACTTACTGTACCCTATACATGACTTACTGTTACTGTACCCTATACATGACTTACTGTACCCAATACATGACTTACTGTACCCAATACATGACTTACTGTTACTGTACCCTATATATGACTTACTGTACCATATACATTACATACTGTTACTGTACCCTATACATGACTTACTGTTACTGTACCCTATATATGACTTACTGTACCATATACATTACATACTGTTACTGTACCCTATACATGACTTATTGTACCCTATACATGACTTACTGTTACTGTACCCTATACATGACTTACTGTACCCTATACATGACTTACTGTTACTGTACCCTGTACATGACTTACTGTTACTGTACCCTATACATGACTTACTGTACCCTATACATGACTTACTGTTACTGTACCCTATACATGACTTACTGTTACTGTACCCTATACATGACTTACTGCACCCTATACATGACTTACTGTACCCTATACATGACTTACTGTTACTGTACCCTATACATGTGAATTATGAACAGTAAGCCACCATGACATTTGGCACCAAATAAACTAAGCAATACTCATGATATAGAAAATAACATTCTTGAATTCATATTATGTGTCTAAATGTTCACCCCATAACATGTTTTTAGACCTACACACAATGCTCACTTATAATGAATTACTGTAAATCGTAACACATTACAGAAGAGGAGAGAATGGATATTTTCTCTCACAGACACTCTCTCTCTCATACCTTCTTCTCTCTTAATGTCTGTGTACCAAGCTTGGTGTGTGTATTAATATGTGTGTGCATGCTTGTACACTCACGTGTGTGAGTTTGTCCCTATGGAATGTGATGAAAACTAAATCCTAATTCACATAAGAGCCTTTCCTTCCCCAATTCAATTAGCTGGTATCCAGCTTTCTTACTCTGTGCCCTGTAAAGACATTCAAAAACACGCTAGTGGTTGGAATTGGGGAACAGCTGGGATTGATTGTTCTTGCCTGGCACAATCGAACCAATTGAACAGTGCTGAGATGCTCAAACCCTCCTCATCTGTCATTCCATGCCAGTCTCACGCAGACACTCTTGTAATTGAACCATTTTGAATACTGTTTGAACCCAGGTCTGGGAGACCCAAGACTAGCGCCTGGCCAGGCTCTTATAGAAGAGGGTAGACTAACCCCAGTTAAACTGATAGGCTGGGGGGTCAGAAGTATTGGACTGGGGGCACAGAGGTTGATGAGACTGTGGGTTCAAGAGATGAGGGAGAGGAAATCAAAGCCAGTACACAGGTAATGTCCCAAATGCCCCCTAGTCCCTTTATGGTGCACATGGGGCTCTGGTCACAAGTAGTGCACTATATGGGAAATAGAGTGCCATTTGGGACACAGCCAGAATGTGCTAACAGGAAAGGGATGAACAAGTGCTCTTCAGGCAGGGGCACAGAGGGAACAGAGAAGGGTGGGATCCTCCTTCCTCCCAAATTTCCCTGACTCTCAACTGAACACAATCAGCCACTCCTCACCCAAGCCCACACATACAGGATTTAGTGCTGTAACCCTAACACAAGAACAACAGACTACTACAAACCAAAAACAATAGTCACAAACAAAACCCTGCTTTGGGTGATTAGGAAATTTGGAGTTTCTCAACTGAGCAAAATTAGTGTGTATTTTCTTTGATTCAGCAACACATGTAGTTACAATAGTTATTTTTTCTCTCAGAATGGATCATGAGGCATTCATCTCCTTCACATTCATTCATTCTCCGTTGGTTCTGTACCGTCGCTGGATAGAAACCATTTAGCTAACAAGTGACTGTTAATCATGGTGTATCCAGGCACTAAAGGTGTCCACTTACTGTCATGAATGGTATGAATAAGCCATCATTATGTCATAGAGGGTAAGATAATGCTGCTATCACCATCTGTCTTTCCTCATCCCTCACCCATCCTGGGCCTATTTCACACCCTCAGTCGTGGCATGCCTCGAAGCCAGCTTTGATTGTCCAAAACCAAGCTGGATTAAAGCCCTAACAACGCTCCAGAAAATAGGTAGCAGCAATACCTGTGGAAAGTATTAATGAGTCCTACGGGTGAGGACAAAGCCTCTTAGCCTTCTAAAGCTGTTCAGCTCCATGGGACCTTAGTGCCAGGCTGGCCTAACAGCCCCTGGCAGTGTGTGTAAGCGTGCCTGCATGCGCGTGTGAGAAGAACCAGGCAGTCAGGGTAGGATTAGGAGCCCGCTGTAGATGGGGGTAGAGGTGTTTAAAACCTCCATGCTTAAGCTCCCAGACAAGAGACTTTAATCCTCTCCCCCAAACCTTGCAAGGCCTCCGCTCAGCTTGGCTCTACCCAGCTCCGTCCACATTAAATGGGCACGGGTTGAGGGGGAGAGAGGGTGAAGCTTTAATAGATGGACAAATAAACATTTATGAATATTTTAATGAAAAAAAAACATGATGAAGGGTGGTCTCAATATCAGATAATTTCTGGGTAACAATTAAATAATACTGTGATTGTTTTCAATTACAATGGCCAAAAATAAACAAAAATAGGTTTTAGCAAGAACATTTTCTCAAGTAAATAATTTTAATAGGACAGTCTGGGTGTGGTCTGAGTTGGAAGGGGGAAAACTGAATACTAGCTATTATTGGCAGAGGTTTTTCTTTCTTATTGGTCTATTATTGGCCTGTTGATATCACCATAGGTGCCATCCAACCAAAACAGGCTGAAATTTCAGGTGGCCTTTTCAAACAGCTCTTACAATAAATGGCACAATTTCACAGTATTATTGAAGAGGAAGGGTGAGGAGGGGTGGGGGGGAAGACGGGAGGAGAGGGGTGAGCACAAGAGAGTAGAGCACAAGGGAGAAAATACTATGCAGGTTCAAGCAGATCTGTAAAGGGCAACATTTACAAATCTATCACACATTCTACTAGGCATGGATTGAAGGATTAACTTATTTCTTAGGTAGTTCTTTAGTAATAAAATCCTCTGTGCAGGAATGCAGAGAGACAGACTCACACAATAAAAGAAAAACCTTTACAACCCTTCTCACTCCCTCTCCCAAATATCTCACTCTTTCCCTCTACTCCCTATCTTTCTTTCTCTCTCATTTTCCAATTCCCTAAAATTCACTTTCTCCTCTTGCTCTCTCCCGTAGCCTCTCTCCCTCTTTCTATCTTTTTCTCTCACTCTCTCTTTCGATCTAATTCGCTCTTTCATTCCTTGCCTCTTCAAAATAGCCTTGCACATGCAGTCTCTGGTCTCTGACCTAGAATAGTTATTTTGGGATAATTTTCAATTACTTATTGGTTCGCTGTGCCTTAATTTCTTTCCTGCATAATTTTACAATTTAAAATACTGTAGCTAGGGACCAGACAGGCTGGCTCCTGAGCAATAACAAATCAAATGTTAGTCACACGGGCCAAAAACAATCTTACAGTGAAATGCTTACTTACAAGCCCCTAACCAACAATGCAGTTTAAAAAATACAAATAAGAATGATAAATGAAAGTAACAAGTAGTTAAAGAGCAGCAGTAAAATAACAATAGCGACAATATATACACAGGGTACTGGTACATAGTCAATGTGTGGGGGCACCTGTTAGTCGAGGTAATTTAAGTAATATGTACATGTAGGTAGAGTTAAAGTGACTATGCATAGATAATAACAGAGAGTAGCAGCAGTGTAAAAGAGGGAGGGTGGGGGGTTATGCAAATAGTCTGGGTTAATGATTTGATTAGATGTTCAGGAGTCTTATGGCTTGAGGGAAGAACCAATTTAGAAGCCTCTAGGAGCTAGACTTGGAGCTTCGGTACTCCTTGCTCTGCTGTAGCAGAGAACGATGCATGACTAGGGTGGCCGGAGTCTTACATTCTTAGGGACTTCCTCTGACACTGCCTGGTATAGAGGTCCTGGATGGCAGGAAGCTTGGCCCCAGTGATGTACTGGGCCGTACGCACTATCCTCTGCAGTGCCTCGGAGGCCGGGCAGTTGCCATACCAGGCAGTGATGCAACCAGTCAGGATGCTCTTGATGGTGCAACTGTAGAACCTTTTTAGGATCTGAGGACCCACGCCAAATCTTTTCAGTCTCCTGAGGTTTTGTCGTGCCCTATTCACGACTGTCTTGGTGTGCTTGGACCATGTTAGTTTGTTGGTGATGTGGACACCAAGGGACATGAAGCTCTCAACCTGCTCTACTACAGCCCTGTCAATGAGAATGGGGGTGTGCTTGGTCCTCCTTTTCCTGTAGTCCACAATCGTCTCCTTTGTCTTGATCACGTTGAGGGAGAGGTTGTTGTTCTGGCACCACACGACCAGGTCTCTGACCTACTCCCTATAGGTAGTCTTGTTGTCGGTGATCAGGCCTACCACTGTTGTGTCATCTGCGAACTTAAAAATTGTGTTGGACTTGTGCTGGCGTGCAGATGTGAGTGAACAGGGAGTACAGGATGGGATTGAGCATGCACCCATGTGGGGCCCCTGTGTTGAGGATTAACGTGGCTGATGTCTTGTTACCTACCCTTACCACCTGGGGTGTCCCGTCAAGAAGTCCAGGATCCAGTTGCAGAGGGAAGTGTTTAGTCCCAGTGTCCTTAGCTTATTGATGAGTTGAGGGCACTATGGTATTGAACGCTGAGCTGTGGTCAATGAATAGCATTCTCACATAGGTGTTCCTTTTTGTCTAGGTGGGAAAGTGCAGTGTGGAGGGCAATAGAGATTGCATCATCCATGGATCTGTTAGGGCGGTATGCAAATTGGAGTGGTTCTAGGGTTTGTGGGTAATGGTTTTGATCTGAGCCATGACCAGCCTTGAGGCACTACATTGCTACAGACATGAGTGCTACGTGTCGGTAGTCATTTAGGCAGGTTACCTTTGTGTTATTGGGCACAGGGAATATGGTGGTCTGCTTGAAACATGTTGGTATTACAGACTCGGACAGGGAGAGGTTCAAAATGTCAGTGAAGACACTTTCTTGTTGGTCAGCATACGCTCGGAGTACATGTCCTGGTAGCCTAGAGGTTAGACTGTTGGGCCAGCAACTGAAAGTTTGCTAGATTGAATCCCTGAGCTGACAAGGTAAAAATCTGTCGTTCTGCCCCTGAACAAGTTAACCCATTGGTTCTAGGCTGTTATTGTAAATAGGAATTTGTTCTTAACTGTCTTAAATATAAATAAAATAAAACATGTCTGACCTGTTTAAAGGTCTTACTTACATTGGCTGCGGAGAGTGTGATCACACAGTCGTCCAGAACAGCTGGTGCCCTCATTCATGTTTCAGTGTTATTTGCCTCGAAGCGAGCATAGCAGTAGTTTAGCTCTCGTCTGGTAGGCTTGTATCACTGGGCAGCTCTCGGCTGTGCTTCCCTTTGTATTCTGTAATGGTTTGCATTCCGAAGAGGAGAGGCGAAACAGATCAGAGGACCAATATGCGGCGTGGTAAGTGTCCATGGTTCTTTTAATATGTAAATTTACTCATGAACAACTGATACAACAAAACAAGAAACGTGTGAAACCCTCAACAGCCCTATCTGGTGCAAAACACAAAGACAGGAACAATCACCCACAAACACACAGTGAAACCCAGGCTACCTAAGTATGATTCTCAATCAGAGACAACTAATGACACCTGCCTCTGATTGAGAACCATACTGGGCCGAAACATAGAAAACCCCAAATCATAGAAAATCAAACATAGACTGCCCACCCAACTCACGCCCTGACCATACTAACTAAATACAAAACACAGGAAATAAAGGTCAGAACGTGACACCTGTATTGACACTTTGCCTGTTTGAACTGCATCCCAAATGGCACCCTATTTATCCTGGTCAAAAGTAGTGCACTATATTCATAGATATGGTGATTTGTTTATAAGTAACTGATTTACTTTACCTCTTGTAACTATGAATAGGAATAAGTGAAAAGGCCCACAAACAAGTAGCTGACAAATGGTTGATCTGAACATACAGACTGGGAGCCTAACCTTGACTGCATCCAAAAGGGCATCCTATCTCTATATAGTGCACTGCTTTTGACCAGGTTCCATAGGGTGCCATTTGGGATGCAGATCTTGTCTCTACTGTTGTATAGTATTTTGATCATTATACAGCGGTAGTGAATCTCCAATCTGTCCACGTTGAATCTCTCTCATTTCTCCCCTCATATGAATGCTCTATGCATTTTGATTCATAACTCCGCATTTTCATTACCTCAGCACATACCTCTGAGATGTAATGCCGACCCAGTTTATTTTATTTATGGAATAGGGTGAAAGCTATGTAGCATACAGTATATAAAGCGTCTTCATGATGTCTCGGGGGGCTAACAGGCCTATTGGCACTTGTTTCATGTGATTTGTTTATAAGTAACTGATTTACTTGACCTTTTCTACTTTTTCTATTCTGCTTTCTGCTTGCTTTCACTCCTTAATCATTGGGGTCTTATAAAGGAGGCACTTAGAATTCAATTTGAAAGGTTTAGCTTAACACACAGCCATTGGTGTTTTGAATGATCTTACTGTGAGAGTCTATCAACGCATTATGTTTACAAACTGATGCAACTGAGTGAACATAATGTTCATTCACATTGTAACATCTTTATAAAGCTATGCTTTTCTTTTCACGTGACAAGATTTGCAACATTCTTCTACATGACATCCCACAAGGAAAGAACAGGGTTGAGAAAAAGGAAAGAAGAATACAAATAAACTGACATTGAAGACACAACATATTCTCCACTATTATATCAACACTGAGAGTGTTCAATTTAACACTGGTCCAGTGTCTACATGGGCCCACACATTTCACTATTAAATTAACACACGGATTACTGTTAAGCCATATTTGTACATTTCAGAGTGCCTTGTCTTTCAAGTGAATTGTAGAGATACCACCCATGACTGTATTTGTTAGTGACAGAGACATGGTTGTTGCAATCATCCATGTTCAGTCCTATGGCCTTCACCAAGTGAGATCCTAAGTGAATGTTATCATTATAAATGTATTATTTAACACAATCCAACAAGTGTTTATTAAGGCCTTAAGTTAAGGACATAATTTTACTGCAGTGCAGTGGCCTGAAACGAAAGGTTTTCAGGCCTGCAAGTCACATGATGGCTTGCAAAGCTGGGATTTCAACCAAATGTTTTGTTCTGAAAATAACCTAAATGTTTTTTGTTCCGTTCCACTGTTCCGACCAGCAAAATACAGTTCTGAACCGGTTTGAACCCCCAAAAAGTACTGGTTTATATTGTTCCTTTCTGTTCCTTTATTAACCTGTGAAATCAACTGTTTTTAGCTCCTTAAATTACATAATCAATGAGTAAAGATAAAGGCAGCTTGTAGTAAAGATGTAAGGCAGCTTGTAGGCCTGCCTTACAACAAGCCTACAAGCCCTCAGTCCAGCGTCTCTCAGCCTATTGCGGACAGTCTGAGCACTGATGGAGGGATTGTGTGTTCCTGGTGTAACTCGGGCAGTTGTTGTTGCCATCCTGTACCTGTCCCACAGGTGTGATGTTTGGATGTACCAATCCTGTGTAGGTGTTGGGACTAGTGGTCTGCCACTGCGAGGACAATCAGCTGTCCGTCCTGTCTCCCTGTAGTGCTGTCTTAGACGTCTCAGTACGGACATTGCAATTTATTGCCCTGGCCACATCTGCAGTCCTCATGCCTCCTTGCAGCATGCCTAAAGCACGTTCACGCAGATGACAAGGGACCCTGGGGCTCTTTCTTTTGGTGTTTTTCAGAATCAGTATAAAGGCCTCTTTAGTGTCCTAAGTTTTCAAGCTGTTTAAGCTGTTTATGTCTTAACGACTGTTCCACAGGTGCATGTTCATTAATTGTTTATGATTCATTGAACAAGCATGGGAAACAGTGTTTAAACCCCTAACAATGAAGATATGTGAGGTTATTTGGATATTAGGAATTATCTTTGAAAGACAGGTCCTGAAAAAGGGATGTTTCTTTTTTTATTTCGTTGATTTGGCCACACCTAATGCTTTTGCTATCTCTCTGATGGGTTTGTTTTTATTTTTAAGCCTAATGATGGCTTGCTTTACTGGCAGTGACAGATCTTTGGAGTTCATATTGAGGGTAAACAGCAACAGATTCCAAATACAAATGCCACACTTGAGATGTATGGACCTGACTGTAAAACTGGAACAACCATTGGATTCAATAAATCCAAGTAACAAATTGAATTAGTTTAGAAATATTTATGTTATTAATACTTGAGTAGCATGTGATTAATTAATCAATCAATGTACATGCAAAAACAACGATATTAAAACAAACAATTCTAAAAATGAACCTGCAATAGAGCCTGCTGGGCTTAATACTGGTTATTTACACCAACACTGGGGTTCTATTACACCCCTTAGTGTTAATTTAAGATTTACAAAATTTAATTTCACTCAACACTAGAAAAGTTACAGTGAAAAATCAACACTGCATAACACTGGCCAATTTGCTGTGTAGCTGTAATGGTCTTGTGGAAGGGACAACCTATAAAGTGTAATAAATTAAGCCGGGGAGCAATTACTGCTCAAGTACAGAGGAGTAGATCTTAGTGATGAGAGTTCCATGAGCAGTAACTGTACGACAGTGATTCACCTAGCAGGGCTAGAGGCAGACAATGGATAAACATGAAACAGCATTTAGCCAGAAGGAAGTCCTTGGAGTGAGATACCATGATCAATCTTGTAGGGTCTAGCCAGTGGTGAAAGAACCAAAGCCTGAAACCAGAACCTGTGGTACGGATTGTAACAATAAATAGCTTTAGCTTTCAGCAAAAAAAAATCAATTTTCTGAGGATAGAGAATGAAATGGCCACTTGAGGGTTGAATAGTGTGCAAGGAGGGTAAATGGATAGTTGAAGAGTGTGTGAGTAGTGTAAATGAGGAGTTGAGGATGGTAAATGGAGAGATGAAGAGGGTGTGAGGAGGGTAAATGAGGAGCTGATGAGGATGTGAGGATGGGGAGTGGAAGAGAGTATAAGGACTGTAAATTGAGAGTTGTAAAGTCCTTTTGGTACAGTTTCAGACAGTCTGGTGAAGTGTTATAATCTTCTCATGGCTAGGGGTTCTGCCTCGACAACATTCCGCTGAAAAGGCAGCACGCGAAATTCAAGAATCATTTTTAGAATTGTGTAACTTTCAAACATTTACAAGTGCAACACACCAAATTAAAGTGTAACTTCTTGTTAATCTACCCATCGTGTCCGCTTTAAAAAAGGCTTTACAGCAAAAGCACAACATATGATTATGTTAGCTCAGTACCTAGTCACAAAAACACACACAGCCATTTTCCAGCCAAAGAGAGGAGTCACAAAAAGCATAAATAGAGATACAATTAATCACTAACCTTTGATGATCTTCATCAGATGACAATCATAGGACTTCATGTTACACAATACATGTATGTTTGTTCGATAAAGTGCATATTTATATAACAAAATTTCAGTTTACATTGGCGCGTTACGTTCAGTAATGTTTTGCTTCCGAAATATCTATATATATGATTTTGCAGAGAGCCACATCAATTTACAAAAATAGCCATCATCAACTATAATATAAGATACAAGTGTTATGCACAGAAGTAGAGATATACTTCTCCTTAATGCAACCGCTGTGTCAGATTAAAAAAAAAAAAGTCATATTACAGTTCGTAGAAACATGTCAAACGATGTATAGAATCAATCTTTAGGATGTTTTTCTCATAAATTATGCAAACATGAATCTTCAATAATGTTCCGCGCTTGACCAGCTCATGCCACTCTGACAAACCACTTACTTATTTAGGTCCCATTCCCCCCTCCTTCACAGTAGAAGCATCAAACAAGGTTCTAAAGACTGTTGATATCTATTGGAAGCCTTGGGAAGTGTAATTTGACCCCATAGACACTGTATATTCGATAGGCAATGAGTTGAAAAACTACAAACCTCAGATTTCCCACTTCCTGGTTGGATTTATGAGTTCTGTTATACTCACCGACATCATTCAAACAGTTTTAGAAACTTCAGAGTGTTTTCTATCAAAATCTACTAATAATATGCATATATTAGCAACTGTGCCTGAGTAGCAGGCAGTTTACACTGGGCACGCTTTTCATCCAAATGTGAAAATGCTGCCCCCTATCCCAAACAGGATTTATTACCACAACAGTTGCAATGGTGGTTTCACAGAGGACCGTGTGTCAGTGTGTGTCTTTATGTTGTGTGTGTGTGTGTGTTCTTGTGAGGTCCCGAAGTCCATTATAATAGTACACAAACAAAACATTTGACAAACTGGGGACATGTTTTTGTCCTCACAATGTCAATTGCTATTTCTAGGGGGTTTAGGGTTATGATTAGAATGAGTGTTTGTGTTAGAATTACATTAAGGGTTAGGGTAAGCAGCTAGTGTTAGTTTAAGGGTTAGGGTTAGGAGCTAGGTTCGGGTTATGGTTAGGTTTTTGGGTTAATTTTAGGGTTAAGGTTAGGATTAGGGTAAGGGTATGAGTATGGTTAGGGTTAGATTTAGGGATAGGGGTTAGGGAAAATACGTTTTGAATGGGACTGAATTGTGTGTCCCCACAAGGTTAGCTGTAAAATACTGTGTGTGTGTGTGTGTGTGTGTGTGTGTGTGTGTGTACCTCCTGCCTCTGTCACAGCCAGTTGTCTGGGCTAAAAAAAGATGTTGACATGGTGCACACATGGATGGTGAAGAGGTGTGCCCTTCGCGGCGCCGCTCTGACTGAACCAGTAGAGTGTTGCCGTTGACAGGGCCAAGCAACACCCCCACCGCTGCACTCAGCCACACACAAACACACACACTGCTCACAACCCACCACCTCAAGGCCAGACTGCCCTCTGCTCCCTGTCACCTTTGTATGACTCCACCGCTAATGCATAATGTGTCACCCAGAGAGAGATGCTGAGGGAGGGAAGGAGCATTGGGAGGAGGGGAGGAACTAACTAACCAACTACAGTAACTAACTAGCTAACCAACTAACCAATTATCTAGCTAGCTAAGCAACTAACTAGCTAGCTAGCAAGCTAGCAAACTAAATAAATAGTTAACTAACACCAGTGACTGAGTTCACTACACGGGACTGATTGACTAATTGACTGAAGAAAAATCCTCTGGGCTAAACTCCTACACACATTGTACTATATTACTAAATTATACAAACATCATACTATGCCACTAAATTACACAGATTTCCTACTATACCATTATAGTATGCAAACATCCTACTATACAACGAAATTATACAAAGATCCTACTATACCACTAAATTATGCAAACATCCTACTATGCCACTAAATTACACAGATTTTGTCACGTTCTGACCTTAGTTCCTTTGTTTTGTCTTTTGTTTTAGTATGGTCAGGGCGTGAGTTGGGTGGGTTGTCTATGTTAGTTTGTCTATGATTTTCTATTTCTGTGTTTGGCCTGGTATGGTTCTCAATCGTTGTCCTTAATTGAGAACCATATTTAGGTAGCCTGTTTTCCATTGTGTTTTGTGGGTGGTTATTTTCTGTTTAGTGTTGTGTTGCACCTTACAGGACTGTTCGTTGGTTGTTTATTGTTTTGTTTTCACTGTTCATTAAAATATTTAAAATATGAACACTTACCACGCAGCACCTTGGTCCTCCTCTCCTTCCCCAGACGACAAGCGTTACAGATTTCCTGCTATACCATTAAATTATACAAACATCCTACTATACAACTAAATTATACAAAGATCCTACTATACCACTAAATTATGCAATCAACCGACAAACATCCGATTATACCACTAAATTATAGAAACATCCTGCTATAACACTAAATTACACAAACATCCTATACCACTAAATTATGGAATCAACTAACAAACATCGTACTATACCACTAAATTATACTAACATCCTACTATACCACTAAACTATGCAAATGGGGAGTAGAAGAGGGTGTGAGGATTGTAAATGTAGAGTTGAAGAGGGTGTAAGGAGGGTAAATGGGGAGTGTTTAAGTCCTTTTGGTACAGTTTCAGACAGTCTGTTGGAGTGTGGTGGAGTGTTATTACCACGAAAGTTGCAATGGTGTTTTCACAGTGGACCATGAGGGTGTGTGTGTGTGTGTGTGTGTGTGTGTGTGTGTGTGTGTGTGTGTGTGTGTGTGTGTGTGTGTGTGTGTGTGTGTGTGTGTGTGTGTGTGTGTGTGTGTGTGTGTGTTTGGGAGGACATGTTTAAATATTCTTGTGGGCACCAGAAGTCTGCACTACAATAGTAAACAAGCAAAAATTTGACGAACTGGGGACATTTTGTTAGTGCCCACGAGGTCAATTGCTATTTATTGTGGGTTTAGGGTTAAGGTTAGAATTAGTGTTAGAGGTTAAGGTAAGAGCTAGGGTTAGCTTTAGGGTTATACCATTCAATTATGCAATCAACCAACGAACATCCTACAATATCACTAAATTATACTACCATCCTACTATAACACTAAATTATGCAAACGTCCTACTATACCACTAAAATATACAAAAATCCTACTATACCACTAAATTATGCAGTCAACCAATAACATTCCTATTATACAAATCAAATTCAAATCAAATGTATTTATATAGCCCTTCGTACATCAGCTGATATCTCAAAGTGCTGTACAGAAACCCAGCCTAAAACCCCAAACAGCAAGCAATGCAGGTGTAGAAGCACCTACCACTAAATTACACTAACATCCTACCATACCACTAAATTATTCAAAAATCTTATTATACAACTAAATTATACTAACAACCTACAATATCAATAATTATGTAAACATCCTACTATATTGCTAAATTATACTAAAATCCTACTATGCAACGAAATTATGCAAACAACCCACAAAAATCCTACTATGCACGTTAATTATAAAATCATCCTACTATACCACTAAATCATTACAATCAACTCAAACACCGTACTATACCACTACATTATGCAGATATTGTCACGATCGTTTGTAGAATAAATGGACCAAGGCGCAGCGTGCGTAGAGTTCCACATGTTTAATAAATGAAACTCACCAAAACAATACAGAACAAACGAAACGTGACGTCAATGCAGTGCTCACAGGCACTGCTCAAAAACAAGATCCCACAACAAAAAGGCTGCCTAAATATGATCCCCAATCAGAGGCAACGATAGACAGCTACGTCAGATTGAGAACCATACCACACCATACTGGTGATTCCGGGATGGCCAAGACTGAGCAAGTTATGGCACCGCTCTATTAGTTGGGGTTTGACAAACGCAGGAACGTAGGTCTTTCCTGCAGGGGTGTCGGGGGGTGCTGGGTCTTGGATGGCTGCTTTCATTTCCCACTGTATGGGTCCCACGACACAAGACGGAGGAGGATGGGCTCGGGAGCTGAGTTAGAGGAAGGGGTGTCAAATAGACAGGATAAGGAATCAGCCTTCACATTTTTCTTGCCGGGCAGATATGTGACAGTGAAGTTGAAGCAGGTGAAGAAGAGTGCCAAGCGAGCCTGTCTGGGGTTGAGCCTCTTAGCACTTCCTAAGTACTCCAAATTGCGGTGGTCGGTAAGGACAAGGAATGGGTGATGAGCTCCCGTTAGCGGGATCTAAGCCATAAAAAGTTTTAAGAACGGCCGTGACTTTGCTTTCATCCATGTTGACCCCTCCTGGTATCAGCACTAACCCTAGGAAGTTTACCATAGTAAAGTGAAAGGCACTCTTCTCAGCCTTGACATAAAGATGATGGTCCTGTAGCCATTGGAAGACTTGTTGCACAGGCTGTACGTGTTCTGCAAGGGAGTGAGAGTAGATCAAGATATTGTCAATGTACACAATGAACTGGTTGATCGTGTCCTGGAAAACTTAATTTATGAAGGACTGGAAGATTGCGGGAACATTGTTGAGACCGTAGGGCATAACCAGGTATTCGTAGTGACCCCTAGCGGTGATGAACGCCATCTTCCACTCATCCCCACTTCGAATACGGACCAGGTTGTAAGCACTACGTAGGTCCAGTTTGGAGTAGATGGAAGCCTGTCCAACTTGTTCATGACCGAGAGGAGGCTGTGGCATCTGATATCAGTGAAGTAAGGAATGGACTGGCGAAAGACGGTGCAGAGTTCATTATTTCTTTCCTCCTGTCATGCCAGACATAGCTGCAGCTTTGCTGAATCCATCTGTTGTTTTGGTGAGGTATTCTGTAATGAACATGAGGGGAGAAAGAGAGCTGCTTTCAAGCACAGGGCGCAGCAAGTGTTTATTGCAAAGGACCACAGGAGGAGGCAGGTAGCTGGGTCCAGGGGCAGGCAGAAGGTCATGCACATGGGGTCTGTTAGGGATGAATCAGAATTAGTTAGGTAACATTCATAAATAAGGTGTTTTATGAATATAATAATGCTTATGTGAGATATGTCATTAGAATGTCTTCTTTTGGACTATACTGTTGGCAGTTTGCAGTTATCCCTTCTCTGCTAGGGCTTAGTCACTTATGGCCCAGAGAGGGGAGAGGTCAGGCTTGTCTTCAAATGTCAATGTTTCTGTTAAACCATGTGATGTTATGAAGAATATCAGAAGGGGAGGAGGACAGAATGGAGGCTTATCTTCTTATGGGAATGTGTCTGTAACTATTCTGTCCCCTCTGAGGTTGCCCTTATCTTGATTTAGTATATGGCCTAGGAGGCTCAATGTCTTTTCTGATCTTGTCCAGGAGGGGGTGTATTTGAGATGGGAATATCTAGAATTGACAATTGATACAGTATATGCCATTGGATGAGGTAATGTTTTGGTCCTAAGTGGTACCAAGAACGAGCTAGGAACTTCGTTTAGGAGACCAAACTGAACAATAATTTATAGCTAATGCTATCTAGCTATGGGATACTCCTCTTTCAAGTAAAAGGTTCTTTGTGTTTTTTTTTATTTTACCTTTATTTTACTAGGCAAGTCAGTTAAGAACACATTCTTATTTTCAATGACAGCCTAGGAACAGTGGGTTAACTGCCTGTTCAGGAGCAGAACGACATATTTGTACCTTGTCAGCTCGGGGATTTGAACTTGCAACCTTCCGGTTAGTAGTCCAACACTCTACCCTGCCGTGTACTGTTCGCAACATCTGTTATTTGTCATGTGAGTTGAGATGGGTGTGTCTTGGTTATAAATGATACTAAGAACTGTTTTGTAAGCACTCTCAGAGAATTCATTTATAGACACTGAATTGATCTGAGAGTCAAAAAGGGCTATGGTGAAGCTCATATAATTAAATATGGACTTTATGATATAACTCTGGGTGTGGTTTGCTCTCCCATTATTTGGTAATAAAGGACATTTCCATGACAGGTCCAAAAGGGCAACACTACAGGCAGGGAAAAGGCTAGAAACGTAGTCTAGAAATGTAGAAAATTGGAGTGGGTCTAGGGTGTCAGGTATGGTGGAGGTGATATGATCCTTGACTAGTCTCTCAAAGCACTTCATGATGACGGAAGTGAGTGCTACGGGGAGATAGTCATTTAGCTCAGTTACCTTAGCTCTCTTTGAGAACAGGAACAATGGTGGCCCTCTTGAAGCATGTGGGAACAGCAGACTGGGATAGAGATTGATTGAATATGTCCGTAAACACACCAGCCAGTCTGCGCATGCTCTGAGGACGCAGCTTGGGATGCCGTCTGGGCCGGCAGCCTTGCAAGGATTAACACATTTAAATGTTTTACTCACGTTGGCTGTGGTGAAGGAGAGCCCGCAGGTTTTGGTAGAGGGCCGTGTCAGTGGCACTGTACTGCCCTCAAAGCGAGCAAAGAAGTTGTTTAGTTTGTCTGGGAGCAAGACGTCTTTGTCTGCGACGGGGCTAGTTATCTTTTTGCAATCCATGACTGACTGTAGAACATGCCACATACGTCTCGTGTAGGAGCCGTTGAATTGCGACGCTACTTTTTCCTTCTTGTTGTTAGCGCGTTCAACCCAGTAATCCAACTTCATGACGCACGAGCGGACAAAGTCCAAAAGTTCCGTTAGTCTGTAGAAACATGTCAAACGATGGATAGAATCATTTAGGATTTTTTACGTGAACGTGCGAGACTGAGCTCGTGGCTGCTGCCAGACCTCTGACTCTTTCATCTCTCATTCGCCCCCCCCATCACAGTAGAAGCATCAAACAAGGTTCTAAAGACTGTTAACATCTAGTGGAAGCCTTAGGAAGTGCAACATGACCCCATAGATACTGTGTATTCTATAGGGCAAGAGTCTAAAAACTACAAACCTCAGATTTGCCACTTCCTGGTTGGATTCTTTTCTCAGGTTTTTGCCTGCCATATGAGTTCTGTTATATTCACAGACATCATTCAAACAGTTTTAGGAACTTCAGTGTTTTCTATCCTAATCTACAAATTAAATGCATATTCTAGCTTTTATAGCAGTGTAGCAGGCAGTTTAATTTGGGCAAGCTTTTCATCCAAAATTCCCAATGCTGCCCCCTACCCTAGAGAAGTTAAAAGGACAAGATCACCTACAGAACTTAGCCAACCTCAGCGTGAGCTCTGGTTGAACGACAATAACCTAACGAAGTTAGCATCGAATCTCAACGTGAAGGTGACGACCTACACGCTGAAGGATGATATATACCAGCCAGAATATAGCATGAGCATATAGCATGTCAACTTGGTATGAACTTTGAACTCTTATCCACTAAAGTGATACCACCTAGCCGTTGCGTTAGCAACAGCAGCTGTAAACATGGGCTAGGAAAGGACGGACAAAGTATACTTTCTACCACACTACACCGGTACTACCAAGTAACCGTTCTACCACCAGACATTCTTCAAAGGACTACCCGGCCATTCATCTATGACCAACCGATCAAAGCGCAGCTCAGAGTAAATATTTATTGCATTTTCCTTTATCAAATGGGCGGTTATTTAGAATGCATAGGATACTCTATTTACGATAGCATAGCTGCCTTCGGATCGATAGAGACACAAAATCTGTTTGTTCTTCAGTCTTCTCACTCTTTATTTCAAAACCCAACCCCCTTTCTTAGTGTAACTAGCCTTCATATCTGTTCCGTCCGCTAAGGACGCTTTCCTTTATGACATAATTTGTAATCAATGTATAATCCATTCTGTGTAGATGTAGCTATGTGTGATTATTTAGGTATTTAGTAAATAAATAATGAAACCAAATTTTGTATTGCTGATTCAACTTGATAGCCAGGGTTCGTGAAGATAACAAAGAATTTACAACTTTCAGATGAGACTGAATAAAGGGACGATTAAATATTGACTGCTACTGATGTAAAAGATTATTAGGTCTTTAAGAGTTTATTCGGAAGATAACAGCTCTATAAACATTATTTCATGGTGCCCCGACTTTCTAGTTAATTACATTTATCTGATTAGCTTAACCTGTTGCGACGAGCAATCCCGTATCCGGGATCTTAAGTATAGCCTCAAGCTCATTAGTATAAGGCAACGTTAACTATTCATGAAAATCACCAATGAATTGAAATAAATATATTGGCTCTCAAGCTTAGCCTTTTGTTAACAACACTGTCATCTCAGATTTTCAAAATATGCTTTTCAACCATAGCAAAACAAGCATTTGTGTAAGAGTATTGATAGCTAGCATAGCATTAAGCATAGCATTCAGCAGGCAACATTTTCACAAAAACAAGAAAAGCATTCAAATAAAATCATTTACCTTTGAAGAACTTAGGATGTTTTCAATGAGGAGACTCTCAGTTAGATAGCAAATGTTCCGTTTTTCCCAAAATATTATTTGTGTAGGAGAAATCGCTCCATTTTGTTCATCACGTTTGGCTAAGAAAAAAAAACGTATCCGGGAGTGTAATTATAGCCTCAAGGTCATTACCATAACGCAACGTTAACTATTCATGAAAATTGCAAATGAAATGAAATAAATATATTGGCTCTCAAGCTTAGCCTTTTGTTAATCAGGTAATATTAATTACAGAGAAATTATTTAGTAGAATATCATGTCATATCACTTAATCCGGCATAACCAAAGACACGTCAACACCGAATGTATTTTTCCTTATTCGTGTCTGTTAGCTAGTCTTGTCTACCTTTTACTTTGTGAAACACCACAATGAATGGTTGAAAGGTGTTCAACAACCCAGATGTAAAACTACACTGTGCTATTACATATACACAAAATAATCCCATCTCTCTCTTTCTCTCTCTCATGCCATCTTCCTTTGTCTGTAGGTGTTATGATCATCTATTCTCTGAGAACTACAGGAGGTATGAACAGCCCATTTTGTTTTCCTACTAATCACCATGGTTGCATCCCAATTGGCACCCTCTTCCCTTTATAGTGCACTACTTTTGACCAGTAGTGCACTATAATGGGGGTTGTGTGCCAATTGGGACGCATTCCATTATCCTAAGGGCAATAGTTATAAACAATCCTAACAGACAGACACTGCTGTTTTGGTTTGGAACCATAATAACCTTTTCCCCCAGACTGACTATGAAAGAGATGCAGAGGTCTTGGATGGTTTCTTGGTTGGGCATGCTCAAAAGCACACACATTAACTTACCCCTAACCCTAACTGGCTCCTAACCCTAACTGACCCCATAACCCAACCTGACCCTTAACCTTAACTGACCCCTAACCTTAACTGCCAACTAACTTTAACTGACCCATTTCACTCACTTTCCCCTAACTCTAACTGACCCCCAATGGACCCCTAACCTTATCCCTGTTGCTACCTCCTACTTCTACTCTCTCTTCTCCACAGCCTTCTGTGTCTGTCTGTCTGTCTGTCCATACGCCCGCCCACGTGTGAGAGTATGTGGGTACCTTACAGAGGTCAGCAACCTCCCATTATCCTCTACTGCTAGCCAGGCACACTTCGGCCCACCAACACACGTAGAAACACACTCCAGCCCACCAACACACGTAGAAACACACTCCAGCCCACCAACACATGTAGAAACACACTCCAGCCCACCTACACACGTAGAAACACACTCCAGCCCACCAACGCACGTGGAAACACACTCCAGCCCACCAACACACGTAGAAACACACTCCAGCCCACCAACGCACGTAGAAACATACTCCAGCCCACCAACACACGTAGAAACACACTCCAGCCCACCAACACACGTAGAAACACACTCCAGCCCACCAACGCACGTAGAAACACACTCCAGCCCACCAACACACGTAGAAACATACTCCAGCCCACCAACACACGTAGAAACATACTCCAGCCCACCAACACACGTAGAAACACACTCCAGCCCACCAACACATGTAGAAACACACTCCAGCCCACCAACACACAAAGAAACACACTCCAGCCACCAACATGGAAAACATTTGTTTGATGTATTTGATACGATTCCACTTATTCCGCTCCAGCAAATACCACGAGCCCGTCCTCCCCAATTAAGGTACCACCAACCTCCTGTGCAACACACACAACATACTCCCAGGCTGTCATAAGGGCGCCTCACAGAGCCTGGCAGAAACACAACCCAGTGGAAAGGACAGAATATGGATGACTATAGATCCACAGCTTTTTTTCTGTCTCTATGGTTGTCTCAGTATGGGAATACACAATACATGATAATTACACCTGGCCTCCATCACACATCACATCTAAAAAACTACTCAGAATTCCTCACCAATCAGCAAGCCAAGCGAGGCACCCATTTACTGTACTAAAGACTGATGCTTTTGAAATGTGCTGTTTTGTAACGAGGGATTGAGGGAATGGAACGTAAACTATGGACCAATTAGGACTAAAGGATGGAAATTGAAGTTCTACAGAGCTCAACTATAAAAACAGTTCATGTGACCTGTTAGAATTTCATACATACTCATCAGACATCAGTAATAAATCAATCATCGTTAACGTCAACATGCATTGGTACACTGCCTGCCTTATTTTCCAGTAGAGGTCTTATCTGTCAACCGCTTCTATCTCCTTCTCTCTCTCTCTCTCTCTCTCTCTCTCTCTCTCTCTCTCTCTCTCTCTCTCTCTCTCTCTCAATTAAATTCAATGGGCTTTATTGGCATGGGAAACATATGTTTACATTGGCAAAGCGAATTAAATGGATAAACAAGTGAAGAAAACAATAAAAAGTAAACAGTAAATATTCCACTCACAGAAGTTCCAAAATAATAGAAACATTTCAAATGCCATATGTCTATATAGAGTGTTATAACGTTGTGCAAATATTTCAAGTGCAAAAAGGAAAATAAATAAACATAAATATTGCTTGTAAATTATTTACAATGGTGTTTGATCTTCACTGGTTTCCCTTTTCTTGTGGCAACAGGTCACAAATCTAGCTGCTGGGATGGCATACTGTGGTATTTCACACAATACATATGAGAGTTTATCAAAATTGGATTTGTTTTTGAATTCTTTGTGGGTCTGTCTAATCTGAGGGAAATATGTGTCTCTAATATGGTCATATGGTAGGAGGTTAGGAAGTGCAGCTCAGTTTCCAACTCATTTTGTGGGCAGTGAGCACATATCCTGTCTTCTCTTGAGAGCCATGTCTGCCTACGGCGACCTTTCTCAATAGCAAGGCTATGCTCACGGAGTCTATACATAGTCAAAGCTTTTCTTAATTTTGGGTCAGTCACAGTGGTCAGGTTTTCTGCCAATGTGTACTCTCTGTTTAGGGCCAAATAGCATTCTAGTTTGCTCTGTTTTTTTGTTAACTCTTTCCAATACGTAAGTATATATCTTTTTGTTTCTGATGATTTGGAATTGATCTAATTGTGTTGCTGTCCTGGTGCTCTGTGGGGTATGATTGTGAACAGAGCCCCAGGACCAGCTTGCTTAGGGGACTCTTATTCAAGTTCATCTCTCTGTAGGTGATGGCTTTGTTATGGAAGGTTTGGGAATCACTTCCTTTTAGGTGGTTGTAGAATTTCCATCACTCTCCTTCTTGGTAAATTGGCCCTTACACAGCCTGGATGTGTGTTGGTTCATTGTCCTGTTGAAAAACAAATGATAGTCCCACTAAGCCCAAACCAGATGTGATGGTGTATCGTTGCAGAATGCTGTGGAAGCCATGCTGGTTAAGTGTGCCTTGAATTCTAAATAAATCACAGAAAGTGTCACCAGCAAAGCACCCCCACACCATAACACCTCCACTTCCATGCTTTACGGTGGGAGGGTACACAGGCGGAGATCATGTGTTCACCCACATCGCATCTCACAAAGACACGGCTGTTGAATCCAAAAATCTCAAATTTTGACTCATCAGACCAAAGGACAGATTTCCATTGGTCTAATGTTCAATGCTCATGTCTCTTGGCCCAAGCAAGTCTCTTCTTATTGGTGTCCTTTAGTAGTGGTTTCTTTGCAGCAATTTGACCACGACGGAATGATTCACACATTCTCTTCTTAAACCTGTTACGGCTAGACGTTCCGCTAGCTCTGCAATATTAGTTGAAATTGCAGAGCGCGAAATTCAAATTAAATTATTAGAAATATTTAACTTTCATAAAATCACAAGAGCAATACACCAAAATAAATCTTAACTTCTTGTTAATCCAGCCACTGTGTCAGATTTCAAAAGAAGATTTCCTTCTTTATATCCCCAAAATGTCAATTTATTTGGCACGTTTGATTCAGAAATACACCGGTTCCAACTCGACCAACATGACTACAAATGATCTAATAAGTTACCTGTAAACTTGGTCCAAACATTTCAAACAACCTTCCTAATCCAACTTTAGTTATCCTAAAATGTAAATAATAGATACAATTTAAGACGGAATATACTGTCTTCAATAGCGGATAAAATCAAAGTGGAGCGAGTTCCAGGTCACGAGCACCAAACAAAAGAGTCCACTTGGCTTGATACTCAGTTTGAACAGCCCTACTTCTTCATTTCTCAAAGGAAAAACATCAACCAATTTCTAAAGACTGTTGACATCTAGTGGAAGCCATAGGAACTGCAACCAGGTGCCTCATAAATCTAGTTTCCCATAGAAATCCAATAGAAAACCCAGTGACCTCAAAAATGTTTTTTCCTGGATGGTTTGTCCTCTGGTTTTTGCCTGCCAAATAAGTTATGTTATGATCACAGACATTATTTTAACAGTTTTAGAAACTTTAGAATGTTTTCTATCCAAATCTACATATATGCATATCCGCTGAAGCATTTATTTGGGCTGCAATTTCTGAGCCTGGTAACTCTAATGAACCGATCCTCTGCAGCAGAGTTAACTCTGGGTCTTCCATTTCTGTGGCGGTCCTCATGAGAGCCAGATTCATCATAGCGCTTGATTGTTTTTGCAACTGCACTTGAAAAAATCTTTAAATATTCAGTATTGACTGACCTTCATGTCTTAAAATAGTGATGGGTTGTTGTTTCTCTTTGCTTATTTGTGCTGTTCTTGACATAATATGGACTTGGTCTTTTACCAAATAGGGCTATCTTTTGTATACCTCCCTTACCTTGTCACAACACAACCGAGTGGCTCAAACACATTAAGTAGGAAATAAATTCAACAAATTAACTTTTTAGAAGGCACACCAAAGGGGGAAGAATTGCAATCTACTGCAGAGATAGCCTGCAAAGTTCTGTCATGCTTTCCAGGTCTATACCCAAACAGTTTGAACTTCTAATTTAAAAAATTAACCTCTCCAGAAATAAGTCTCTCACTGTTGCCGCCTGCTATCAACCTCCCTCCGCTCCCAGCTGTGCCCTGGACACCATTTGTGAATTGATCGTCCCCCATCTAGCTTCAGAGTAAGTTCTGTTAGTTTACCTAAACTTGGATATGCTTAACACCCCGGCAGTCCTACAATCTAAGCTAGAAGCCCTCAATCTCACACAAATCATCAAGGAACCCACCGGGTACAACCCTAAATCCGTAAACATGGGCACCCTCATAGACATTATCCTGACCAACTTGCCCTCCAAATACACCTCCCTTGTTTTCAATCAAGATCTCAGCGATCACTGCCTCATTGCCTGTATCCGCTATGGGTCTGTGGTCAAACGACCACCCCTCATCATTTTCAAACGCTCCCTAAAACACTTCTGTGAGCAGGCCTTCCTAATCGACCTGGCCCGGGTATCCTGGAAGGATATTGACCTCATCGCTTCAGTTGAGGATGCCTGGTCATTCTTTAAAAGTAATTTCATCACCATCTTAGAGAAGCATGCCCCGTTCAAAAAAATGCAGAACTAAGAACAGATATAGCCCTTAGTTCACTCCAGACCTGACTGCCCTTGACCAGCACAAAAACATCCTGTGGCAGACTGCAATAGCATAGAATAGTCCCCACGATATGCAACTGTTCAGGAAAGTCAGGAACCAATACACGCAGTCAGTCAGGAAAGCAAAGGCTAGCTTTTTCAAGCAGAAATTCGCATCCTGTAGCTCTAACTCCAAAATGTTTTGGGGCACTGTAAAGTCCATGGAGAACAAGAGCACCTCCTCCCAGCTGCCCACTGCACTGAGGCTAGGTAACACTGTCACCACTGATAAATCCATGATAATCGAAAATTTCAATAAGCATGGCCATGCCTTTTCTGCTCTTTTGCACACCAGTATCATCATCTGCTCATTTTTCACTCCAGTGTTAATGTTTACTCCATGTGTAACTCTGTGTTGTTGTCTGTGTCACACCGCTTTGCTTTATCTTGGCCAGGTCGCAGTTGCAAATGAGAACTTGTTCTCAACTAGCCTACCTGGTTAAATAAAGGTGTTCTCAACTAGCCTACCTGGTTAAATAAAGGTGTTCTCAACTAGCCTACCTGGTTAAATAAAGGTGTTCTCAACTAGCCTACCTGGTTAAATAAAGGTGTTCTCAACTAGCCTACCTGGTTAAATAAAGGTGTTCTCAACTAGCCTACCTGGTTAAATAAAGGTGTTCTCAACTAGCCTACCTGGTTAAATAAAGGTGTTCTCAACTAGCCTACCTGGTTAAATAAAGGTGTTCTCAACTAGCCTACCTGGTTAAATAAAGGTGTTCTCAACTAGCCTACCTGGTTAAATAAAGGTGTTCTCAACTAGCCTCCCTGGTTAAATAAAGGTGTTCTCAACTAGCCTACCTGGTTAAATAAAGGTGTTCTCAACTAGCCTACCTGGTTAAATAAAGGTGTTCTCAACTAGCCTACCTGGTTAAATAAAGGTGTTCTCAACTAGCCTACCTGGTTAAATAAAGGTGTTCTCAACTAGCCTCCCTGGTTAAATAAAGGTGTTCTCAACTAGCCTACCTGGTTAAATTAAGGTGTTCTCAACTAGCCTACCTGGTTAAATAAAGGTTAAATAAAGGTGTTCTCAACTAGCCTACCTGGTTAAATAAAGGTGTTCTCAACTAGCCTACCTGGTTAAATAAAGGTGTTCTCAACTAGCCTACCTGGTTAAATAAAGGTGTTCTCAACTAGCCTACCTGGTTAAATAAAGGTGTTCTCAACTAGCCTACCTGGTTAAATAAAGGTGTTCTCAACTAGCCTACCTGGTTAAATAAAGGTGTTCTCAACTGGCCTACCTGGTTAAATAAAGGTGTTCTCAACTAGCCTACCTGGTTAAATAAAGGTGTTCTCAACTAGCCTACCTGGTTAAATAAAGGTGTTCTCAACTAGCCTACCTGGTTAAATAAAGGTGTTCTCAACTAGCCTACCTGGTTAAATAAAGGTGTTCTCAACTAGCCTACCTGGTTAAATAAAGGTGTTCTCAACTAGCCTACCTGGTTAAATAAAGGTGTTCTCAACTAGCCTACCTGGTTAAATAAAGGTGTTCTCAACTAGCCTACCTGGTTAAATAAAGGTGTTCTCAACTAGCCTACCTGGTTAAATAAAGGTGTTCTCAACTAGCCTACCTGGTTAAATAAAGGTGTTCTCAACTAGCCTACCTGGTTAAATAAAGGTGAAATAAATCAAATAAAACATCTATAAAAAAACACCTGTTAATTGAAATGCATTCCAGGCGACTACTTCATGAAGCTTGTTGAGAGAATGCCAACTGTGTGCAAAGCTGTCATCAAAGCAAAGGGTGGCTATTTGAAGAATCTCAAATATAAAATATATTTTGATTTGTTTAATATTTTTTGAGTTTCTACAGGATTCCATGTGTTATTTTGTAGTTTTGATGTCTTCACTATTATTCTACAATTTAGAAAATTTTAAAAAATAAAGAAAAGCCCTTGAATGAGTAGGTTTCCTAAACCTTTGACCAGTTGTGTACACACACACACACACACACACATGCACCCATTAACCTACACATTCACACACACACACACACACACACACACACACACACACACACACACACACACACACACACACACACACACACACACACACACACACACACACACACACACACACACACACACACGCATCAGCCCATTGCATTCCCTTTTCTCTTTTTGCATGTCTAGACACATCTGTCACCTCCACAGTGAGGGATTTGAGGCAGATTTAGCATTTGTCAAGGTGACGCAATCAATGAGCCAATACATGCAACTATCAATGACAAAAAACATTTGGCTTGTAATTAATGTCAAACAAAGGCTCTGTCACTGGTTTGGTTTTATAGCTACTCTATTGTGGAAAGATATAAATGTATAAATTATGTAAGTTAGATGTCAGTGACATTCTATGGTTTTCGTCTGGCTGTTTTGATCGGTCAGTTGCACTTTATAGTTCTGAGTCAGGGGATATGGTTGTAAAACCTGTTTCTGGGTCCAATGGGGCTGGAAGGTCCAAATGGGTCTCTGTGTTGGTTAATGTGGCGTCTCATGCTAAGAGTGGGCTGGGGACATCATAATGATTCCCAGGCTGAATGAGTTTGTTCATTAATGAAGTTTTCCAGCCCGCTCAGCTCTCCCCGTCTCTGCTAATGAGTCATCTCTAGCGTAATTAGCGGTTTGCCAGATTAAGTCATAAGAACGGAGACAGCAGTATCCTGCTAGAGATGACACACCCCGCTGTTTACCTGTAGGCAGAAATGAAAGACAAAAAAACTATGGGAAATCTACATTACATGTAAAATATGTCTGAGTTAAAACCCTACAACATTCAAAAATGTAATAAGGGTGGTATGGGGAGCACCCAAACTTTGGTGTCCTTCAATCGTCAGCGCACCAGGAGGAGCACTAGGTCTGTGAGCACACACGCACACATACAGTCACACACACTCATTAAATAACGGGGGCCTGATGTCATCTGGGTGGCTAATTTTTGCCCTGAGTGGTGACATCTCTAATAGCTGCCTACTGGCCCAGGGCCCAGAATCAAAAAACCTTCTGAAGTAGAACTTTCTTCTTAACTGACATGTTTTCCTTAAATATAGACTTAAGACGAAAGATAAGCCAAGTTGCTATTCCTCAAAAAGGTTATTGGAAATGGTCTTGAACTTTTTCTTATGTTTCTCCTTAATAAGCAAGAAGTTAAGAAGAAATGTGATTCTTGAAAATGTTCTTAATTCCAAGATAAACTCAGTACAGTGAAAGAAAAAGCTTATGAAAGCAATTAAACATGTTCAATTCACTCACAAACTTCATCTGAAAGTTTCAGTGTTGATCACTTGAAAGCGAAGAACATGTTTTAGAACATTATTCTTAGTAAGAAATATGCTAACTTGATTGCTATTACTAGCTAGATAACTAGCTAAAATGGTTGCCTAGCAACACACATCTAAAGGAGATTTGTAAGAAGATATTTGAGAAGTATCTCATGAAAAATCGCAAAATCTTAAGATTTGTTGAGGATTTGCACTTACAAACTATCTTATGAACTTCTTTTTTTTTTTCTTAAGAAGCGTGTTTTGTGAATCTGGGCGCACAGTCAATTACAGTTAATGAAACCCTATATGGTTTGGAAGTGAAGATTATTTTCTAAAACAACGGTAAATGTTTCTGTAATTTCAACAGTGACACAATTTAAAGTGAATATTTTTTAACCCAACATATAAAGCTGAAATAAAAGATCCCAGAAATGTTCCTTATGCAAAAAAAGCTTATTTCTCTCATATTATTTGCACAAATATGTTTACAGCATTTATGTTTGAGCATTTCTGCTTTGCCAAGATCATCCATCTACCTGACATCTGAGGCATATCAAGAAGCTGATGCCACAGATGTCTCACATTGTGAGGGAGTGTGCAATTGGCATGCTGACTGCAGGAATGTCCACCATAGATGTTACCAGATCCTTTTATGTTAATTTCCCTACCATTAGCCTCCTCCAACATGATTTTATTAGAATCTGGGAATAAATCCAACCGGCCTCACAACCGCAGACCACTTGTAACCACGCCAGCCCAGGACTTCCACATCCAGATTCTTCACCCCTGCCCAGTCATGTGAAATCTATAGATCAGGGCCTAATTTATGTATTTCAATTTACGGATTTCCTTTAACTGTATGAACTGTAACTCAGTAACATTTTTGAAATTGTTAAATGTTGCATTTATATATTTTTTCGGTATAGAATGCACAGTAAAATACCTTAAATGTGTTTTGCATAATTCATTTTGAAAGAGTCTCTGGATCGTTAACATATTTGTAGGTGTGCCTTGTAACAGACTTTATTTGTTGCACCACTGAGAGAGAATTCTGTACCCCACAGAATACAGGTATATACTGTGTTTAGTTAATTCTGTAAACCTGGTCCTAAAAATCAACAGTAAGCTACTGTAATTCAGAATACAGTACCACACTGCATTTTTGGAGAAGCAAAAAACATTTTGAACACATTGTAAAATCTGTAACTTGTTTGTACGGTAACTTACTGGCGTCAACCTCTAAGTTACTGTAGGAAAGGTACAGTATTGTTTAATAGTTTTTCAATGTAATTAAACAATAAAGTACTGTATTGCTGTGTTGCTATATATTTAGTGCAGTATACTGTAGATTATGGTGCATTCTGGAAAAATATTGTGGGACGGGAATGAATTTCTGGCTCATTAATTAAGGTGTGCCTTGTAAGAAGCTATATTTGTTGCACCCATTAGTCAGAGTACTATACCAATTTAAGTGAAATGTGACATTGGTTCTCTAACAGTTGTATATATTGCCCTTTATGGTTGTGAGGTCTGGGTCCGCTCACCAACCAAGAATTCACAAAATGAGACAAACACCAAATTGAGACTCTGCATGCAGAATTCTGCAAAAATATCCTCTGTGTTACAACGTAGAACACCAAATAATGCATGCAGAGCAGAATTAGGCCGATACCTAATAATAATCTAAATCCAGAAAAGAGACGTTAAATTCTACAGCCACCTAAAAGGAAGTGATTCCCAAACCTTCCATAACAAAGCCATCACCTACAGAGAGATGAACCTGGAGAAGAGTCCCCTAAGCAAGCTGGTCCTGGGGCTCTGTTCACAAACATAAACACACCCCACAGAGCCCCAGGACAGCAGCACAATTAGACCCAACCAAATCATGAGAAAATAAAAAGATAATTACTTGACAAATTGGAAAGAATGAACAAAAAAAAGAGCAAACTAGAATGCTATTTGGCCCTAAACAGAGAGTTCACATAATACAGAATACCTGACCACTGTGACTGACCCAAACTTAAGGAAAGCTTTGACTATGTACAGACTCAGTGAGCAAAGCCTTGCTATTGAGAAAGGCCGTAGGAAGACATGGCTCTCAAGAGAAGACAGGCTATGTGCACAATGCCCACAAAATGAGGTGGAAACTGAGCTGCACTTCCTAACCTCCCGCCCAATGTAGACCATATTAGAAAGACATACTTCACTCAGATTACACAGATCCACAAATAATTCGAAAACAAATCCAATTTTGATAAACTCCCATATCTACTTGGTGAAATTCCACAGTGTGCCATCACAGCAGCAAGATTTGTGACCTGTTGCCACAAGAAAAGCAGTGAAGCAGTGAAGAACTAACACCATTGTAAATACAACCCATATTTATGCACATTTATTTTCCCTTGTGTACTTTAACCATTTGTACATTGTTACAACACTGTATATATGTATACAATATTATATTTGTCTTTATTGTTTTTAAACTTACACCTTTAATGGTTGAATATTTAACCCTGTCCTTTTGATCTGTTTAGGTATGCAGAAGTGAAAATTATATTCAACACCATTATATTCAACACCAAGTATTCATAAACATTCTGTAATACGCAAATGCCTAGCAGCCAACCTGCTGGCTCCAATTCCTTGTAATTTAAATAATTTAATGTACAAATAACTCTATTAGTCACTTTTTGTATATTGTACTGTGTTCCATTGCTTTGGCATTATAATAAATGACAGGAAACTGGCATCAAGAGCCTTTGGAAGGTATTTAGACCCCTTCCCTTTTTCCACATTATATTACGTTACAGCCTTATTCTAAAATGGATTAAGTACATGTTCTTCCTCATCAATCTACACCCAATACCCCATAATGATGAAGTGAAAACAGGTTTTTAGAAAGTTTAGCAAAATTACAAAAAATTCAGTATTCAGACCATTTGCAATGAGTCTTGGATTTGAGCTTAGGTGCATCCTGTGTCCATTGAACATCCTTCAGATCTTTCTGCAACTTGATTGGAGTCTACCTGTTGTAAATTAAATTAATTGGACATGATTTGGAAAAAAACACACACCTTTCTATATAAGGTCACACAGTTGACAGTGTATGTCAGAGCAAAAAAACATGCTATGAGGTAAAAGGAATTGTCCGTAGAGCTCCGAGACAGGACTGTGTAAAAGCACAGATATGAGGAACGGTACCAAAACAACTCTGCAGAATTGAAGGTCCCCAAGAACACAGTGGCCTCCACCATTATTAAATGGAAAAAGTTTGGAACCACCAAGACTCTTCCTAGAGCTGGCCGACCTGGCCAAACTGAGCAATCGGGGGAGAAGGGCCTTGGTCAGGAAGGTGACCTAGAATCCGATGATCACTCTGACCTTAACCTTACAGAAGGACAACCATATCTGCCAGCCCACTTGGAGTTTGCTAAAAGGCACCTACTGTAAAGGACTAAGACCATGAGAAGCAAGATTCTCAATTCTGATGAAACCAAAATGAATCTCTTTGGCCTAAATGCCAAACCTGGCAACATCCCTACGTGAAGCATGGTGGTGGCAGCATCATGCTGTGGGGATGTTTTTCAGGAACTGGGAGCCTAGTCAGGATCGAGGGAAAGATCAACAGAGCAACAGAGCAGAGAGGTCCTTGATGAAAACCTGCTCCAGATCGCACAGGACCTCAGAATGGGGTGAAGGTTCACCTTCCAACAGGCCAACAACCGTAGGCACACAGCCAAGACAACTCAGGAGTGGCTTCGGTACAAGTCTCTAAATGTCCTTGAGTGGCCCAGCCAAAGCCTGGACTTGCTCCCGATCTAACATCTCTGGAGAGACCTGAAAATAGCTGTGCAGCGACACTCCCCATCCAACCTGACAGACCTTGAGAGAAGAATGGGAGAAAAAATGTAATATTTCAGGGGGGGGTTCATTTTTTATATACATTTGAAAGAAATTATTGTCATTGTGGTGTATTGTGTGTAGATTGATGGGGGGGGGGGGTACTATTTAATCCATTTTAGAAAAAGGCTGTATTGTAACAAAATGTCTAAAAAGTTAAGAGGTCTGAATACTTTCTGAATGCACTGTATATCTCAGTAATGTATTGGCACTATCCAGAGATGCAGTTGTCGGAGATATATCATAAGATATGTTGTTGTAATTAACATTATTTTAAGGAGCAGTGTATCCTTAACTTCAACATCATTTTCAGTAATGGTTAGAGAAACATTTTTCTTGCTATGACTATGATATATCTTTTTTTGTATCAACCTTGGTTGAATGCACTGACTGTAAATTGCTTCGGACGAGCACGAGCTAAATGACCAAAATGTACATATAAAAATGTTAACTTGCAAAAAACACTGGGTAATGTGTCTCAGGTTAATTACAGTATTATCCTATAATTGTAATTGTTCATGTGAATTAGATTACAGTAACTGACATGGTACTATAAATTAGATTATAGTAACATTTTGGGTACCATAAAATGGATTACAGTAGCTTCATTGTAAAACATTTTGACAGTAATCTACTGGCCAATTGATGCCAGTAAGTTGCCATATATTTTACAGGAACTGTTTTACAATGACGATAAAGAGAACACAAAGTCTGACAGGTCTTGAAAGAGGTACAGTAGACAATATGCATTACTATGACAGTCAGAGAAGGTGAAAAGGGGAACTGCTTCAGAAATTCTCTGTAATCTCATCATTTCAGTTTACGTCTCACAATGTCACCCAAACACCTCTCCCATTTCAAACTTGTAGTTTTCAGCATTGGATTGGGGACTTTGGTATTGTCCCTAGTGGGATGAGGGGCCATTGACCTTACCAGTAGTCACTAGGCCAGTTCTTAGTGGTATAGAACATTGCAGAAGCTATGCCAGCGTCCCAAATGGAACCCTTTTCCCTATATAGTGCACTACTTTTTACCAGGGCCCATAGGGTGCCATTTCGGATTCAACCTCTGCCTGTTCACCCCAGGAGCTGTCAATTAACAAGCCTCATGATTTAACATCTTCCATGGAGAGAGGGGAGGGCCACTGGGTGCTGTGAGAGGGCTAGGGGCTCTGATCCTGGGCTTGCTGTTTAGACAGAGGTTCCTGTTCCACTCCATGGTCTGCTTGAGGTTAATGTCCTGGTCATCGCAGATCACTCTTAATTGAGAGGATGGGATGATAGGATGTGTCCCAAAAGGCATCCATTTCCCTTTATAGTGCATTACCTTTGACCAGGACCCATAGGGCTTTTGATCAAAAGTAGTGCAATATATAGGGAATAGGGTGCCATTTGGGACGCGGGGAGTCTGTAATGTGTTCAAGGCACGGCAGGAGTAAATCTCTGTTTCCTATGCAGTTGGGTGTCAAGCCCCCCAACAGGGTGCCTCACTCTTCTTGACAAAAATACAATAATCAGGAATGACTGCCATTTACACCGGGTGCCAGACAGACCAGACCAAACCTGCATGACTGACTGGCTGGATTCATAGGTGAGATCTGAGTCTCACGACACATCCAACCACATGCCACCATCTATTACAACACGGATTAACACTTCTTGAACGAAACCACGACACACACAGATGAAGACACACACAACAATGACACCTCTAGAGCAGTAGCTTGTACGCTAAGGGGACATTTTCCAAACAAAGTTGTGGCAAACAACAGCAGCCGTAAGGAGTTTTCACAAGAAGCACGAACACCCTGTTTCCTCTGATCTATCTTGTGTTCTGCCAGAGAGGAACCGAAACACCCCGCAGATTATATTTCCTGAGGAGAGAGAGTTTGCCATTTAAGGCTAACATTTCTGCAGGATTGTCTTTAGTGCACCTGGGAGGAGAGAAGAGGCTAGCTGCAGGAGAATGTTGTTTAGTGCTCTAAAAAGCTGCCTGACAATTCCTCTTAACTTCGCCACAGAGTTTAATGGCAGGGGCAGAGGGGAGTGCATGGGGGGATGGAGGGGGGAATTGAACTTGTGTCCACTTCACAGCTTTTCTGTTTCTCCTCAGGGGGATAGAGCTCAACAGGGGTTTCCAGTGTGTGTGTTTCTCTCGCTCTCTCTCTCAGTGTGTGTGTGTGTGTGTGTGTGTGTGTGTGTGTGTGTGTGTGTGTGTGTGTGTGTGTGTGTGTGTGTGTGTGTGTGTGTGTGTGTGTGTGTGTGTGTGTGTGTGTGTGTGTGTGTGTGAGAGAAGGTGTGAGTCGCGTAGTAGACACCCTGGCAGGAAGGTAGCAGGAGAACACCTTCCCCCTAAGATACCATGTAATTGCCCTCCTTTATGAGTGTGTGTGTGCTTGCGTGTGTGTGTGGGAACCTGCGTGTGTGCATGCATGGGAGTTTGTGTGTGCTTGACATTGTGTGCGTGTAGTTGTGAGTGTGTAGTTGTGTATACAATTGTATGTATGACTGTGCTCATGTGTGTGCGTGCGAGAGTGTGGAGCCACACTGTCTTCTTATACAGGCTAATTCCTGACTCTCCTTTTCTAGTTTGTGTTTCTCACCACAGGTCATTACACTGAAACACTCCAATGAAGCAGCAAATTACTATTTTTGGCAACGAAAATGTCTAAGAATTATTTCTCTGGAGATAATAATTGGCAGCTTCAGGCGGCAAAAGTGAGAAGCTAGATCTCAACATTGTCCATTGCTTAATGCTAACAACTATAGCTATCAGCTATCAACAATTTCCTTTAATTTTAACAACTAAGTCTCATTACTCTTATCTACTGACATGATTCAACGGTAGTACAAAACAAGGACTTATTTAGAGTGTAATGTTAGTAGCAGACAGTCAACAAGGCTGTTGGGATATGTTTAGTACTTTTTGGGTTTGGGTGGCCATGATTTAGCTAGTGCACATCTGTGTCTAGACATAATATTTGTCTCCGTCAACGACATTGACATACTGTAATATGTGTCTCAAATGGCACCCTGTTCCCTATATGGTGTACTACTTTAAAACTAGTAGAATATATGGGGAATAGTGTGAATTTAAAAACCATGGTGAAAACCTGACTAAGAAAAGGATAACAAAACTAAAAAATGCATAGACACTCAATTTATCTCAGTCTATGATGCTGGCATATTCTATAATTTTATTTGATTTATTTCAGCTTTATTTTACCAGGTAGGCTAGTTGAGAACAAGTTCTCATTTACAACTGCGACCTGGCCAAGATAAAGCAAAGCAGTTCGACACATACAACAACACAGAGTTACACATGGAATAAACAAACATACAGTCAATAAGTCTTTAAACTGTACAGTGTGTGCAAATGAGGTAAGATAAGGGGGGTAAGGCAATAAATAGGCCATGGTGGCGAAGTAATTACAGTATACCAATTAAACACTGGAGTGATAGATGTGCAAAAGATGAAGTAGATGACATATAATTACATATTCTACAAAAAATATCCCTCCTCGTCACTGAATCAACATCTAACTACTGTATCTAACTTAATCTGTATCTAACTAATGTACTTAACTACTGTATCTAACTGAATCTGTATCTAACTACTGAATCTAATAACAGTATATCTTCTGTATCTATCTGAATCGGTATCTAACTACGGTATCTAATTGAATCTGTATCATTGTACTGCATCTAGCTACTGTACCTAGCTACTGTATCTAACTAGTGTGTCTAACTTAATCTGTATCCAACAAATGGATCTAATTAATATATGTAACTACTGTACTGTATCTAACTGAATCTGTATCTAACTAAATCAAATCAATTAGACTTCACCGTGAAATGCTTACTTATAAGCCATTATTAACCAGCATTGCAGTTCAAGAAGAAGACAATACAGTGCCTTGCGAAAGTATTCGGCCCCCTTGAACTTTGCGACCTTTTGCCACAGACCTGAATCCAATCGAGAATCTGTGGAAAGAACTGAAAACTGCTGTTCACAAATGCTCTCCATCCAACCTCACTGAGCTCGAGCTGTTTTGCAAGGAGGAATGGGAAAGAATTTCAGTCTCTCGATGTGCAAAACTGATAGAGACATACCCCAAGCGACTTACAGCTGTAATGGCAGCAAAAGGTGGCGCTACAAAGTATTAATTTAAGGGGGCTGAATAATTTTGCAAGCCCAATTTTTCAGTTTTTGATTTGTTAAAAAAGTTTGAAATATCCAATAAATGTCGTTCCACTTCATGATTGTGTCCCACTTGTTGTTGATTCTTCACAAAAAAATACAGTTTTATATCTTTATGTTTGAAGCCTGAAATGTGGCAAAAGGTCGCAAAGTTCAAGGGGGCCGAATACTTTTGCAAGGCACTGTATTTACAAAGTAGACTAAAATATAAAGTTATAATAAAAAGTAACACAATAAGAATAACAATAACGAGGCTATATACAGGGGGCAATGGTACCGAGTCAGTGTGCGTGGGTACAGGCTAGTTGATGTAATCTGTACATGTAGATGGGGGCGAAGTGACTATGCATAGGTAACAAACAAACAGCGAGTACCATCCGTGTACAAAAGGGAGGGGGGGAGTCAATGTAAATTGTCCGTTGGCGATTTTATGAATTGTTCAGCAGTCATATGGCTTGGTGGTAGAAGCTGTTGAGGAGCTTTTTGGTCCTAGACTTGGAGCTCTGGTACCGCTTGCCTTGCGGAGAAGAGAAAACAGTCTATAACTTGGGTGACTGGAGTCTCTGACAATTTTATGGGCTTTCCTCTGACACCGCCTATTATATAGGTCCTGGATGGCAGGAAGCTTGGCCCCAGTGAGGTAATGGGCCGTTCACATTTCCCTCTGTAGCGCCTTACGGTCAGACGCCGAGCAGTTGGCATACCAGTCGATGATGCAACCGGTCAGGATGCTCTCAATGGTGCAGCTGTAGAACCTTTGAGGATCTGGGGACCCATGCCAAATATTTTCAGTCTCCTGAGGGGGAAAATATTCTGTTGTGCCCTCTTCACGACTGTCTTGGTGTGTTTGAACCATGAAAGTTTTTAGTGATGTGGACACCAAGGAACTTGATCCTCTCGACCCTTTTCACGACAGCCCCGTCGATGTTAACGGGGCTTTTCCTGTGGTCCACGATCAGCTCCTTAGTCTTTCTCACATTGAGTTAGAGGTTGTTGCCTTGGCACCACACTGCCATTTCTCTGACCTCCTCCCTATAGGCCGTTTCACACTGTTGTGTTGTCAATAAACTTAATGATGGTGTTGGAGTCGTGTTTGGCCACACAGTCATAGGTGAACAAGGAATACAGGAGGGGACTAAGTACACACCCCTGAGGGGCCCTAGTGTTAAGGATCAGTGTGGCAGACGTGTTGTTGCCTACTCCTACCTCCTGGGGGCGGCCTGTCAGGAAGTCCAGGATCCAGCTGCAGAGGGAGGTGTTTAGTCCTTAGCTTAGTGATGAGCTAAGTGGGCACTATGGTGTTGAACGCTGAGCTGTAGTCAATGAACAGCATTCTCACATAGGTGTTCATTTTGTTCAGGTGAGAAAGGGCAGTGTGGAATGAGATTGAGATTGTGTCATCTGTGGATCTGTTGGGGCGGTATGCGAATTGGAGTGGGTCTAGTGTGTCTGGGAGGATGTTGTTGATGTGAGCCATGACCAGCCTTTCAAAGCACTTCATGGCTACAGACATGAGTGCCACGGTGCGGTAATCATTTCGGCAGGTTACCATCTCTTCCTTGGGCACAGGGACTATGGTGGTCTGCTTGAAACATGTAGGTAATACATACTCAGTCAGGGAGAGGTTGAAAATGTCAGTGAAAACACTTGACAGTTAGTCCGCGCATGCTTTGAGTACACGTGCTGGTAATCTGTCTGGCCCAGTGGCTTTGTGAATGCTGACCTGTTTAAAGGTTTTGTTCACACTGGCTACCAGGAAAGTTATCACACAGTCATTCAGAACAGCTGTTGCTCTCATGTATGCTTCAGTGTTGCTTTAGCTCGTCTGGTAGGCTCGCATCACTGGTCAGATAACGTCTGGGTTTCCCTTTGTAGGTCGTAATAGTCCTGCCACATCCGAGGATCGTTACACAAACAGCCAGATCCCATGATATCCTTTGTGGTTGAGGTAAACGCTTCAGAGGTGGGCGTGGGGACAGTTCTGTCTCAATGACAGGGTAATCAACAGAAATTGTATCCATGTGCATATTAGCCGGTGCGGTAGGATTAATTCTTAATCCTGTATTGACGCTTTGTTTGTTTGATGGTTCGTCTGAGGGCATAGCGGGATTTCTTATAAGCATCCGGATTAGACTCCCGCTCCTTGAAAGCATCAACTCTAGCCTTTAGCTCGATGTAGATGTTGCCTGTAATCCGTGGCTTCTGGTTGGGATATGTAAGTACAGTCACTGTGTGGATGACGTCATCGATGCACGTATTGATGAAGCCGATGACTGAGGTGGTGTATTCCTCAGTGCCATTGGATGAATCCCGGAACCTATTACAGTCTGTGCTATCAAAACAGTCCTGTAGTGTAGCATTCACGTCATCTGACCACTTTTGTATGGAGCGTATCACTGGTTCTTCCTGCTTTGGTTTTTGCTTCTAAACAGGAATCTGGAGGACAGAATTATGATCAGATTTGCCAAATGGGGAGCGGGGGAGAGCTTTGTTAGCATCTCTGTGTGGAGTAAAGGTGGTCTTTTCCCCCCTGAATGCACATGTGACATTCTGGTAAACATTTGGTAAAACTCATTTAACTTCTTGGCTATAGGGGGCGCTCTTTTAATCTATGGGAAAAAAATGTTCCCTTTTTAAACAATATATTTTGTCACGAAAAGATGCTCGACCATGCATATAATTGACAGCTTTGGAAAGAAAACACTCTGACGTTTCCAGAACTGCAAAGATATTGTCTGTGAGTGCCACAGAACTAATGCTGCAGGCGAAACCAAGATGACATTTCATACAGGAAGTGCCCCAGATTTTGAATGCGCTGTGTTCCAATGTCTCCTTATATGGCTGTGTATGGGTCACGAATGAGCTTAGACTTTCTGTCGTTTCCCCAAGGTGTCGACAGCATTGTGACGTATTTGTAGGCATATTATTGGAATATTGACCTTAAGAGACTACATCTACCAGGTGGCCGCTTGGTGTCCTCCGTCGCAATTATTGCGTAATCTCCAGCTGCGTGTCTTTTTCAGTTTGCTTCGAGGAGAAACACAGCTGCCACGAATGATTTATCATCGAATAGATATGTGAAAAACACCTTGAGGATTGATTCTAAACAACGTTTGCCATGTTTCTGTCGATATTATGGAGTTAATTTGGTAAAAAGTTTGGCGTTGTAGAGACTGCATTTTCAGATTTCTTTCTTAGCCAAACGTGATGAACAAAACGGAGCGATTTCTCCTACACAAATAATATTTTTGGAAAAAATTAACATTTGCTATCTAACTGAGAGTCTCCCCATTGAAAACATCCGAAGTTCTTCAAAGGTAAATTATTTTATTTGAATGCTTTTCTTGTTTTTGTGAAAATGTTGCCTGCTGAATGCTAGGCTTAATGCTATGCTAGCTATCAATAATCTTACACAAATGCTTTTTTTAGCTATGGTTGAAAAGCATATTTTGAAAATCTGAGTGAATATATTTCTTTCATTTCATTTGCGATTTTCATGAATAGTTAATGTTGCGTTAAGGTAATGAGCTTGAGGCTATAATTACGCTCCCGGATACGGGATTGCTCGACGCAAGAAGTTAAGTTTGCCTGCATTAAAGTCCCTGGCCAAAAGGAGCGCCGCTTCTGGGTGAGCATTTTCTTACAGAGTTGGAAGAGAGCGGGACGGTCTTAGTGCCAGCTTCGCTTTGTGGTGGAAAATAGATGGCTACGAATAATACAGATGAGAACTCTCTTGGTAGATAGTGTGGTCTACACCTTATCATAAGGTGGTCTACTTCAGGCAAGCAATACCTTGAGACGTATTTAATTTTAGACATCGCGCACCAGCTGTTATTGACAAAAAGACACACACCCCCACCTCTCGTCTTACCAGAGGTAGCGTCTCTGTTCTGCCGGTGCATGGAAAATCCTGCTAGCTCTATATTGTCCATATCTTCGTTCACGCACATCTTGATGAAAAATAAGATGTTACAGTTTTTTATGTCCCGTTGGTAGGATAATATTAATATAATAATATAATATTAGGTCATCAATTTTATTTTCCAACGATTGCACGTTAACAAGAACAATGGAAGGCAATGGGAGTTTACTCGCTCGCCTCCGGATTCTCAGAAGGGTGCCTGATCTGCAGCCTCTTTCTGGCGTCTTTTCTACACGCAAAAGGTGTGGATCTGGGCCTGTTCCAGTGAAAGCAGGATATCCTTCTCGTCAGACTTGTTAAATGAAAAAGTTTTTTTCCAGTCAGTGCTGAGTTATCGCTTTTCTGATGTCCAGAAATTATTTTCGGCCATAGGCAGCAACAGTATGTACACAATAAGTAAAAAAAATAAAAAAAAACATAACAACATTTAACAATTGGTTTGGAGAGTGTAAAATGTCAGCCAAGTTCTTCAGCGTCGTCTACATGCTAACTTTGTATCTAACTGAATTTCACTCTAACTGAATCTGTATCTACCTGCTGTCAATCGTTGTCCCCAATTGAGATTCACTTAGGGAGCCTGGTTTCACTTTTGAGTTGTGGGTGTTTATTTTCCGTGTTAGTGTTGATGCCACACGGGAATGTTTCGGTTTGATTACTTCACATTTATTGTTTTGTTCAGTGTTCATTACTTTATTAAGAAAACATGAACACTTACCACGCTGCGCTTTGGTCCTCACCTTCTTCCACCACAGACGATCGTTACAGAAAGACCCACCATCAAAGGACCAAGCAGCGTGGTGACGAGAGGCAGCGATACCTGGAGAACTGGACTTGGGAGGAGATATTGGATGGCAAAGGACCCTGGGCACAGGCTGGGGAATATCGCCGCCCCAAAGCAGAGCTGGAGGCTGCGAAAGCGGTGAGGCGGTGGTATGAGGAGGAAGCAAGGCAGCGCGGCTGGAAGCCCGAGAGGCAGCCCCAAAAATGTATTGGGGGAAGGCACACAGGGACTGTGGAAAAGCCAGGTAGGAGATCTGAGCCAACTCCCCGTGCTTACCATGCAGAGAGAGGGACCGGGCAGGCACCGTGTTATGCCATGAGGCGCACGGTGACCCCGCTGCGCATGCATAGACCGGTGCGTTACATTGCAGCGCCTCGTATCGGCCGGGCTAGAGTCGGCATCGAGCCACGTGCCATGAAGCCGGCTCAGCGCATCTGGTCTCCAGTGCGTCTCCTTGGGCCGGGGTACATGGCACCAGCCCTACGCATGGTGTCCTCGGTTCGCCAGCACAGCCCAGTGCAGGCTATTCCACCTCGCCGCACTGGCCTGGCTATGGGGAGCATTCAGCCAGGTAGGGTTGGGCAGGCTCGGTGCTCGAGACCTCCAGTGTGCCTTCACGGTCCGGTCTATCCAGTGCCACCTCCACGCACCAGCCCTCCGGTGACAGCCCCCCGCACCAGGCTGTCTCTCCATCTCCTTCCTACAGGGGCTCCCGCCTGTCCAGTGCTGCCAGAGTCTTCCTCCTGCCCAGCGCTGTCAGAGGGTCGTCGCGTTAAAGAGGCCACGGAGGCGGATAGGGAGGCGCAGAAGGACTATGGTGGAGTGGGATCCAGGTCCCGAGCTAGAGCCAGAGCCGCGGACAGACACCCAGACCCTCCCCTATAGGTTTAGGTTTTGAAGCCGGAGTCCACACCTTTGGGGGGGGTACTGTCACGTTCTGACCTTAGTTATTTTATGTCTTTGTTTTAGTATGGTCAGGGCGTGAGTTGGGTGGGTTGTCTATGTTCTTTTTTCTATTGATTTGGGATTGCTGTGTTTGGCAGCTGTCAATCTTGGTCCCTGATTGAGAATCATACTTAGTGAGCCTGGTTTCTCTTTTGAGTTGTGGGTTTTTACAATCTACCTGAATCTGTATCAAACTAAAGTTTTATCAAACTGAATCTTTATCAAGCTAAAACTTTATCTAACTGAGCCAGTTTCTAAATTAATCTGTATTTAACTGAATCTGTATTTTACTACTGTATCTAACTGAAACTACATATAACTGAATCTGTATCTATCTGAATCTATATCAAACTGAATCTGTACTAAACTGAACCTGTATAAAACTGCTGTATTTAACTGAATCAGAATCCAAAGGAATCTGTATCTAACCAAAAATGTATCTAACTGAATCTGTTTCTAACTACCTATGTATCTTACTGAATCTGCATCTAACTGAATCTGTATCTTACCGAATCTGTATCTAACTACTGTATCTAATTGAATCTATATCTAACGGAATCTGTATAAAACAAATGTATCTAACTGGATCTATATCTAATTTAATCTGTATCTAACCAAATCTGCATCTAACTGAATCTGTGTCTGACTATGTATCTAACTGAATATGTATCTAACTGAATCTGTATCTAACTGTATCTGTATCTAACTAAATCGTTATCTAACTTAATCTGTACCTTTCCTAATATGTATCTAACTGAATCTGTATCTAACTGAATCTGTATCGAACTAAAGCTGTATCTAACTGAATCTGTATCGAACTAAAGCTATATCTAACTGAATATGTATCTAATTGAATCTGTATTGAACTAAAGCTGTATCTAACTGAATCTGTATCGAACTAAAGCTATATCTAACTGAATATGTATCTAATTGAATCTGTATCGAACTAAAGCTGTATCTAACTGAATCTGTATTTCAATGACTGTGTCTCACTATTGTATCCAACTGAAAATATATGTTACTTAATCTGTATCTAACTAATTCTGTATCCAACTGAATCTGTATCTACATGTATCTGAAACTGTATCTAATTGAATCTATATCTAGCTGAATCTGTATCTTACTGAATCTGTATCTTACTGAATATGTATCTAACTGAATCTGCACCTAACTGAATCTGCATCTAATATCATTAGTTTTTAGCCGATTCTGTATCTAACTGAATCTATTTCAAACTGAATCTTAATCAAACTGAATCTCTATCTAACTGAATCTGTATCACACTAAATTTGTATCTAACTGAGTCTCTATCTAACTGAATCTGTATCACACTAATTTGTATCTAACTGAGTCTCTATCTAACTGAATCTGTATCACACTAAATTTGTATCTAACTGAGTCTCTATCTAACTGAATCTGTATCACACTAAATTTGTATCTAACTGAGTCTCTATCTAACTGAAAAGTATTTAACTAATGGTTACTATTATGACTAATCTGCCCTGTAGAAATCTCTTCTGAGCACTTTAAGCTTTCATGCAGCCCTAGAGGAGAAGAGGCTGACACTTTTCTCTAATTCCTCACAAGACTCCCTGTGAGTGAAGGCAGTAATGACACTGAAACGGCAGTAATTGTTACAATAGTGTTGAGTGGTAGACCGTTTGGTTTAATGGTGCAATGATGGGCTTCCTCTAAATAGGGCTGAATCGCAGCCTAACATTTCAACGGTGTCCTCCCAGCAACAAACATTCAATGGGATTAGAGAGGATCTATTTCACAAAGAAGAGGGCTCTGTTCATGAAAATAAAGGGAAAATTAGTTGCAATGAGTACAAGAAGCCATGTCCTGAATCAGACCACTTCAACACAGGCATGCCCCACCTTGATGATTCAATATCCGGTTAAACCCCCCTTCCCCCAACTACCACCAGTATCAAATTCAAATTTTATTTGTCACCTTACAGTGAAATGCTTGCTTAAAAGCATCAATGCAGTTTTAAGAAAACACCTAAAAAATAGTAAGAAATAAAAGTAACAAATACAGTTGAAGTTTACATACACATTATCTAATTACATTTAAACTCAGTTTTTCACAATTCCTGACGTTTAATCCTAGTAAACATTTCCGTGTCTTAGGTCAGTTAGGATCACCACTTCATTTTAAGAATGTGAAATGTCAGAATAATTGTAGAGCAAATGATTTTTCAGGTTTTCTTTCTTTCAACACATTCCCAGTGGATCAGAAGTTTACATTCACTCAATTAGTATTCGGTAGCATTGCTTTAAATTGTTTAACTTGGGTTAAACGTTTCAGGTAGCCTTCCACAAGCTTCACACAACGAGTTGGGTGAATTTTAGCCCATTCCTCCTGACAGAGCTGGAGTAAGGTTTGTAGGCCTCCTTGATCGCACACGCTTTTTCAGTTCTGCCCACACATTTTCTATAGGCTTGAGGTCAGGGCTTTGTGATGGCCACTCCAGTACCTTGACTTTGATGTTCTTTAGCCATTTTCACACAACTTTGTCTTGTTCTGCACTGAGAATATTCTGACCAGAAATAAGCATCACAACTGCCAGGTCACTTATTTCCTATGTGTAAGAAGATCATAGATAGTAATATTGATGATCTGTGTACACCAAGTATCCTATCCTCACTCTTCACAAATTGCCATTTAGAATCTGCCGAGATTTCTCTGTTTTCTAGAGAGAGGCCTAAAGGTTCTGTCATCCTGTTGAACTGTTTCTCATACCCACCTTCTCAATGTCTGAGAGGAGTGATGGAAGGATGGAGGAAGGGATGGAGGGAGGAATGGAGGGATGGAGGGTGGCAGGACGTGAGGATGGTGATGAGAGAGACACACACAGAGAACCATAGAAAGACAGACAGAAAAAGGGAGAGGGTGGGTGTAGGCGTTGGTTCACTACATTCCTGCTCCTCTGGCTGCCTTCAGCACCACCCCTGAGTTGAGGCTTAGCTTCTCTCTGTGCAGAGAGCCTTTGAAGCCTTGTTGTCTGCAGCACTGGCTCACATCTCTTCACAAAGCTAGACCAAGGTTGTGTCCCAAATAGCACCCTATTACGTATATAGTGCACTACTTTTGACCATACCTGGTCAAAAGTTGTGCACTAAATAAGGAATAGGGTGTCATTTGGGACACAAACCCAGACCAAGCGCCTCAGTAAAGTCATTTGCAAAGGCCCATTATTAGAATGTAATTATTTATTAATTACAAAGTGCAGCACTTTGTCTTAATGAGAGCAGCCACCACATAATGCATAAGTGTTTGTTATTTGGCAATGTGAGATTGAGATTGCACAGGCAGAGATGCAGGCCACATCATAATACATACTAATCATCGCACCCACAATAATTCATGTAATAAGAGGGGTGAAAGGGATCATAAGAGTTTTTCTTTTGAAAACAGAATAAAGCATGCAGTTTTGATTGATGGCTAATGTTATGCATTTGAAGGGTTTGAGGTGGGAGAGGATTTATTCCCTTATATTTTATAAATCATCATGATCCTGTTGGCCAAAACATATTATACTAACTTGTGAAAGCAGGAAACGCCTAAAACCTTTTCAACTTTTCTCTTCCTGTCAAAAGTTTGAGATTAAATAGATTAGTAGTCAGACAAAATGTAAAGTGTTGTATTCGCTGCATGACGCTCTGTTTCACATGAAACCCATGGTAAGAATATAACGCTACATTATCCGTGGAGAAGAAATCTTATTATAAAAATGAATATTGCTTTTTCCTCACCCTCCATTCAGTTTCATATAGTGTCTAAACAAATAAATAAATAAATGGCTGTAAATAAGCGTGGCCTATTGCTCAAATCATTTCTCTATTACTTTATCCACTGGAGTGAGACCAACTTCTTATATCTTATGTCTGGCTCCAAGAGAAGCAGCTCTCAATTTAAGAAGAAAAGAGATGAGGAAGACGAGAGAAATAAAGGATTCTTTTGGCACCCCTTCCACGCATTCCATTGCTGTCAGTTTGCTGTTCTTTTTCTCTCACTCAGACTGAGAGAGGAAGGCAGTTGCCTTATACCCCTAGTCTCCCAGCATTACTACACCAAGCCCTCCAACTCCCCCTTTCTCCCTCTAACAACCACACACCACGGCTCGAATAGATTAAATGAAAAGTGCTATTTTCTACCAAGATCTGATACACTGATATAGAGAGTGTTTTCTGTAAAAAATCACCCCCACACTCAGAAATGATAATACAATTTAATAATATATGCCATTTAGCAGATGATGTTATCCAAAGTGACTTACAGTCATGCAGGCATACATGTTATGTATGAGTGTCCCAAGGGGGAATATAATAATAATCGTATTAACAATAATAATAAATTGTAATTTGTAAAGCTCTTTCCTCACACCCAAGGTGATGAATGGAAATAAAAATATAAAAAATAAAAACAATCCAAAACACAGAACTTTGGAAACAGACAACAATCAAAGATTGAGAGTATATAGGTGTCGTCAGATCTGGTGGAAAGGAGAACAGAACAGCCTCACATCTCACCGTTTTTAGTCTGTATCGATCTAAATCTGTGTCATGACGTTGGCCTGGGGGTAGGTTTATGACAGTCATAAATAGCTCTTCCCCCGTTTTTCCTCTCTCTACCCTACTGATGTTACATTTGCAAAACCCTTGGTTAACCTCTCTAGGGTAGGGGGCAGCATTCGGAATTTCGGATGAAAAGCATGCCCAAATTAAACGGCCTGCTACTCGGGCCCAGAATATATGATATGCATATAACTGGTAGATTTGGATAGAAAACACTCTGTTAAAATAGTGTCTGTGAGTATAACAGAACTGATTTAGCAGGTGAAAACCTGAGAAAAATCCATTCAGGAAGTAGTTTTTGTTTTTGATATGTAGTTTTCTATTCAATGCCATTGCAGTATCCATTGACTTAGGACTCCATTTGCAGTTCCTATGCAATCCACTAGATGTCAACAGTCTTTAGAAATCGTTTCAGGCTTGTATTCTTATAAATGAGGGAGTAAGACCAGTCTGAACGAGTGGACCCTAACATGACGCAGAGTTTTTTCAAGCGCATGTGCATTTCTTGTTTACTTTTTATATTGACAACGTTATTGTCCGGTTGAAATATTATAGATCATTTAGGCTAGAAAACAACCTGAGGAATGAAAATAAACATTGTTTGACATGTTTCTATGAACTTTACGGATACAATTTGGATTTTTTTGTCTGATTGTTTTGACTGAGTTTGAGCCTGTGGATTACTGAAGAAAACGCACTAACAAAACAGAGGTTTTTGGATATAAAGAGACTTCATCGAACAAAAGGAACATTTATTGAGTAAATGAATGTCTTCTGATTGCCACCATATGAAAGCTAAGGGATTAATTGTATCTCTATTTCTGAGTTTTATAACGTTTCTGCTTGGCTGGTTACTGTTTGTAGTAATTTGTCAACTGGGATATGTTCTGGGCTAGGTATGTTCTGGGCTAGGTATGCTTTCGCCGAAAAGCATTTTATAAATATGACACTGTGGTTGGTTTAACATGAAGTTAATCTTTAAACCTATGTAAAATATTTTTTTTGCAGATTTTTTGTAATGAGCATTTCTGTAATTGAATTTGGCGCTCTGCAACCTCACTGGATGTTGGCCAGATGGGACGCTAGCATCCCACATACCCTAGAGAGGTTAACATAGAGATTCTGGGAAAATCAGAAGGTGGGGGAAATGAACTATATTCTGGTAATCTGACCAATTGAACATATGTGGTGGTACTTAATGAATATGATGTCAGTTCGGTTGTCATCTGAGACATTCTCATCAATGATAAGATGACATAAACTCTACAGTGGAAAGTCTACACATCAGAGTTATCGGATTCACATGGAATTGTTGTTCAATTTACATTTTTGAATATGAAATTATTCGTGATGGGATGAAATGTGATTTTGGGTTTTCATAAGGTAGGGCTCTGCTCAATCAGTGAACCGCCCCTGTGAAGGGACATGGGCTATAAAACTTTTCAAACAGGCCCTCCTCTCACTTCCTATATAAAGGCCTGACGACAACATAACCTCCTGTTCCGAGGATGTGAGGATGACGGTCCGATGTCAGAATGGTTCAGATAATAACTACAGAACGAAGCCAACATTAGGTTGAGTTTTGGTTGCGAATGGTATGAACTTTGAACTCTTATTCACTACAGAAGTGATACCTCCTAGCCGTTGAGTTAGCAATAGCAGCTGCAAACGCAGGTTCGGAAGGAACAGAGAGTATCCCATCTACCACACAACGATGTTATTACAACGTATTCAATTGACCACCAGAGATATTCTACAAAGGGAAAAGGACTTGGTTTGGCAACACGGCCTTCCATCTACCACCAACCTACCGAAGCACACCTCAGAGTAAATATTTATTGCATTTTCCTTTTTCCAAATGGCCTGTAATTTAGAATCCATAAGATACTGTATTTACGATAACACAGCTTCGCCCTTTGTTCCTCAGTCTTCCCGCTCTTTCACTCAAACCCAGCCCTTTCTTTTGTGTAACAAGCTGTCATATCTGTTCCGCCCGCTAAGGACGTTTTCCTCTATGACATCATTTGTAATCAAGTTATGATTTCATTATGTGTATGTGTAATTCTGTGTGATTAGTTAGGTATTTAGTAAATAAATAATTAAACCCAATTTTGTATTGCTGATTCAACTTGTTAGCCATTGGTTCGTGCAGGTAAACAAGAATTTACAACTTTCAGATGAGACTGAAATAACATGACGATTAATATTGACTGCTATTGATGTAAAATATTACTAGGTCTTCAATAGTTTATTCGGAAGATAACAGCTCTATGAATATTCTTCCGTGGTGCCCCGACTCTCTAGTTAATTACATTTACATGATTAGCTCAATCAAGTAAAATTTATTACAGATAAATTATTTTATAGAATAGCATGTCGTATCACTTATTCTGGCATAGCCAAAGAGACGACATCTGTATCCAGCTGAATCTAACTGAATCTGTATTGAACAAAAGTTGTACCTAACTCAATCTATATCTAACTAAATATGTATGTAACTAAGTCTGTATATAACTGTATAGGTATGTAACTGAATTTGCATCTAACTATAAATATATTTGTAACTGAATATGTATCTAACTGAATCTGTATCTAACTAAATCTGTATTTAACTGAATCTGTGTCTAATTACTGTATATAGCTGAATCTGTATATAACTGAATATGTGTATAACTGAATATGTATCTAACTGAATCTGCATCTAACTTAATCTGCAACTAACTGAATTTGTTAAAGTGACCCAAGTGGGAACACACAAATAATATTAATAATAATAATAATAATTCATTTAATTTGTAAAGCACTTTTCTCACACCCAAGGCAAAGAATGAAAATAAAAATTATAAGAATAATTCAATCCAAAACACAGAACTTTGTAAGCAGATGCCAGGTGTGTGCGTACTGGTAGCGGAGAGCAGAGAGTTGTGAACAGATGCACACTTTATTGAGGCAGGAGAAACCATCAGACGGACACAACTGCATTAAAAACCTCCAGCCCATAGGCAAAAGTGCAAAACGGCAAAACAGTCAATAATATATATTTAATAAGAAACATCTCCGTGAACAACATGGTAAAGGAAACCAGTCTGGCGCATCAATAATGACACAACGATTACCCACAAAGACATGAGGGAGAACAGAGGAATAAATACATGCAGTAATTGGGGAACGAAAACCAGGTGTGCAGGGAACAAGACAAAACAGATGGATATATGAAAAATGGGTCCATACGAAAAGTCAAACAGTTCCATTACAGTTCGTAGAAACATGTCAAACGATGTATATAATCAATCTTTAGGATATTTTTTACATAAATCTTTAATAATGTTCCAACCGGAGAATTCCTTTGTCTTTAGAAATAGAATGCAGTGCTTGATCATGGCAGACACCTGATTGAAAGAGCTCTATTTCTCTCCCCCTTCATAGTAGAAGGCTGAAACAAGGTTTTATAGACTGTTGACATCTAGTGGAAGCCTTAGGAAGTGTGACCACATAGCCACTGTATATTCGATAGGCAATGAGATGAAAAACTACAAACCTCAGATTTCCCACTTCCTGGTTGGGTTTTTTCTCATATTTTTGCCTGCCATATGAGTTATGTTCTACTCACAGACATCATTCAAACAGTTTTAGAAACATCAGAGTGTTTACTCTGGGCACCTTATTCATCCAAGCTACTCAATACTGCCCCCCAGCCATAAGAAGTTAATGGGGAACCAATTACTTGTCTCCACAATGTCTGTGCTCAAGTCACTCCCCTCAGTGAGCTTGACCAGGAGTGGGGTCAAGAGGGGGTTTACTTGAGTTGGGAGTATCTAGAGTTGACAATTGATATATGCCACTGGATGTTTTTCTACTATGAATTAACAGGAACGAGATTAGAACCCCGTCTTAGGGACCAAACTGAATGATAATTTATAGTGAATGCTATCTGGCTATGGGATACTCCTCTCTCAAGTAAAAGTCTTTCTTTGTGAACAGTTCCTAAATAGCACTGAGACTGCACTTGTGAAGGTGGTAAATGACCTTTTAAAGGCATCAGACCGAGGCTCTGCATCTGTCTTCGTGCTCCTAGACCTTAGTGCTGCTTTTGATACCATCGATCACCACATTCTTTTGGAGAGATTGGAAACCCAAATTTGTCTACACGGACAAGTTCTGGCCTGGTTTAGACCTTATCTGGCGGAAAGATATCAGTTTGTCTCTGTGAATGGTTTGTCCTCTGACAAATCAACTGTACATTTCGGTGTTCCTCAAGGTTCCGTTTTAGGACCACTATTGTTTTCACTACATATTTAACACTATATATTTTCAATGTTAACTTTCACTGCTATGCGGATGACACACAGCTGTACATTTCAATGAAACATGGTGAAGCCCCAAAATTGCCCTCGCAGGAAGCATGTGTTTCAGACATAAGGAAGTGGATGGCTGCAAACTTTCTACTTTTAAACTCGGACAAAACAGAGATGCTTGTTCTAGGTCCCAAGAAACAAAGAGATCTTCTGTTGAATCTGACAATTAATCTTAATGGTTGTACAGTTGTCTCAAATAAAACTGTGAAGGACCTCGGCGTTACTCTGGACCCTGATCTCTCTTTTGAAGAACATATCAAGACCATTTCAAGGACAGCTTTTTTCCATCTACGTAACATTGCAAAAATCAGAAACTTTCTGTCCAAAAATGATGCAGAAAAATGTATCCATGCTTTTGTCACTTCTAGGTTAGACTACTGCAATGCTCTACTTTCCGGCTACCCGGATAAAGCACTAAATAAACTTCAGTCAGTGCTAAATATGGCTGCTAGAATCCTGACTAGAACCCAAAAAATGGGATCATATTACTCCAGTGCTAGCCTCCCTACACTGGCTTCCTGTCAAGGCAAGGGCTGATTTCAAGGTTTTACTGCTAACCTACAAAGCATTACATGGGCTTGCTCCTACCTATCTCTCTGATTTGGTCCTGCCGTACATACCTACACGTACACTACGGTCCCAATACGCAGGTCTCCTAATTGTCCATAGAATTTCTAAGCAGACAGCTATAGGCAGGGCTTTCTCCTATAGAACTCAATTCTTATGGAATGGTCTGCCTACCCATGTGAGAGACGCAAACTCGGTCTCAACCTTTAAGTCTTTACTGAAGACTCATCTCTTCAGTGGGTCATATGATTGAGTGTAGTCTGGTCCAGGAGTGTGAAGGTGGACGGAAAGGCTCTGGAGCAACAAACCACCCTTGCTGTCTCTGCCTAGCCAGTTCCCCTCTTTTCACCGGGATTCTCTGCCTCTAACCCTATTACAGGGGCTGAGTCACTGGCTTCCTAGGGCTCTTTGATACCGTCCCTAGGAGGGGTGCGTCACTTGAGTGGGTTGAGTCACTGATGTGATCTTCCTGTCTGGGTTGGTGCCCCCCCTTGGATTGTGCTGTGGCGGAGATCTTTGTGGGCTATACTCGGCCTTGTCTCAGGATGGTAAGTTGGTGGTTGAATATATCCCTCTAGTGGTGTGGGGGCTGTGCCTTGGCAAAGTGGGTGGGGTTATATCCTTCCTGTTTGGCCCTGTTCGGAGGTGTCATCGGACGGGGCCACAGTGTCTCCTGACCCCTCCTGTCTCAGCCTCCAGCATTTATGCTGCAATAGTTTATGTGTTGGGGGGCTAGGGTCAGTTTGCTATATCTGGAGTACTTCTCCTGTCCTACCCGGTGTCCTGTGTGAATTTAAGTATGCTCTCTCTAATTCTCTCTTTCTCTCTTTCTTTCTCTCTCTCGGAGGACCTGAGCCCTAGGACCATGCCTCAGGACTACCTGACATGATGACTCCTTGCTGTCCCCAGTCCAGTTTCTGTACAGCACTTTGAGATATCAGCTGATGTACGATGGGCTATATAAATACATTTGATTTGATTTGAATATCTGTGGTTTGTCATGTCAAAAGGGGGTGGATCTTTGCTATAAAAAATCTCAGTAGCCATTGTGTTGACACTTAACGGTTCATTAGAAATGGCGAATCTTTGAAAGTCAAATGGTAATGCAAAGCTCTTTTTAAAGATGTAGGGTATGTGGGACGCTTGCGTCCAGTGAGATTGCAGAGCGCCAAATTCAAATACAGAAATACTCATGATAAAAATGCAGAAAAGATACAATTATTAAACGTAGGTTTAAAGATGAACTTCTTGTGAATCCAGCCACAGTGTCAGATTTTAAAAATGCTTTCCCGCGAAAGCATACCTTATGATTATTTGAGAACAAATCATTACAAACAGTAACCAGCCATGTCGAAGAGTTATGCAAGTCAGAAATAGAGATATAATTAATCACTTACATTTGATGATCTTCATATGTTTGCACTCAGAAGACATTCATTTATTCAATAAATGTTCCTTTTGTTCGATAAAGTCTCCCTTTATATCCGAAAACCTCCGCTTTGTTCGCGTATTTTCTTCAGTAATCTACAGGCTCAAACGGGGTCACAACAGGCAGACAAAAAAATCCAAATTGTACCCGTAAAGTTCATAGAAACATGTCAAATGATGTTTACATTCAATCCTCAGGTTGTTTTTAGCCTAAATAATATATATTTCAACCGGACAATAACGTTGTCAATATAAAAGGTCAACAAGAAACGCACTCTATCTGGTCGCTCATTGAAGAAGATCTGTGACACGGCAGGGTCCACTAGTTCAGACTGCTCTTACTCCCTAATTTTTCAGAATACAAGCCTGAAACAATTTCTAAAGATTGTTGACATTTAGTGGAAGGCATAGGAACTGCAATTTGAGTCCTAAGTCAATGGATACCGTAATGGTATTGAATAGAAAACTATAAAAACGTTGTACTTCCTGAATGATTTTTTCTCAGGTCTTCAACTGCCAAATCAGTTCTGTTATACTCACATACATTATTTTACCAGTTTTGGAAACTTTCGAGTGTTTTCTATCCAAATATACTAATTATATGCATATCCTATCTTCTGGGCCTGAGTAGCAGGAAGTTGAATTTTTGTCTGATGTGGGGATTATGAATGGAGATGGACCTGGAGGAGTGAAGGGTGTGTGTGTGTGGCACGTGGGTTGGATGAGTACAGACAGGGTCCAGAGTTGTAATACAGCACATTTGGAAAGTATTCAGACCACTTGACTTTTTCCACATTTTGTTACATTACAGCCTTATTCTGAAGTTGATTATATCATTTTTTCCCTCATCAATCTACACACAATACCCCATAATGACAAGGCAAAAACATGTTTTTATACATTTTTGTCAATTTCTTATTTTTTTTTATTTTTTTATTATATCACATTTACATAAGGATCCAGACCCTTTACTCAGTACTTTCTTGAAGCACCTTTGGCAGTGATTACAGCCTTGAGTCTTCTTGGGTATGATGCTACAATCTTGGCACACCTGTATTTGGGGAGTTTCTCCCATTCTTCTCTGAAGATCCTCTCAAGTTCTGTCTGGTTGAATGGGGAGCATTGCTGCACAGCTATTTTCAGGTCTCTCCAGATATGTTCGATCGGTTTCAAGTCCGGGCTCCGGCTGAGCCACTCAAGGATGTTTAGAGTTAACTCCTTGTGGTATAGGGGATGCTTGCTTCCCACTTGGCCAAAAGCCAGGGAAAATGCAGCGCGGCAAATTCAAATAATATGATATAAAAATCTAACATTCATTAAATCACACATGTAAGATACTAAATTAATGCTACACTCATTGTGAATCCAGCCAAAATGTCAGATTTTAAAAAGGATTTTCGGCAAAAGCATAAGAAGCTATTATCTGATGATAGCACAACAGTAAACAAAGAGAGTAGCTTAATATTTCAACCCTGCAGGTGCTACACAAAACGCAGAAATAAAATATAAAACATACCTTACCTTTGATGAGCTTCTTTTATTGGCACTCCAATATGTCCCATAAACATCACAATTGGTCCTTTTGTTCGATTAATTCCGTCCATATGTATCCAAAATGTCCATTTATTTGGCGCGTTTGATCCAGAACAAAACAGCTCCCAAATTGCTCAACGTCACTACAAAATATCTCAAATGTTGCCTGTAAACATTGCCAAAACATTTCAAACTACTTTTGTCATACAACTTTAGGTATTTTTAAACATTAATAATCGATAAAATTGAAGAAGGGTCTATCTGTTTTCAATAGAGGACGAGAGGAAACTAACGTTACTTTTCAAGTCTTGCACAACTCTCAACAGTGTTACAGTGTTACAGTACTTCTTCAATGCACAAAGGAATAACCTCAACCAAATTCCAAAGACTGGTGACATCCAGTGGAAGTGGTAGGAACTAAAAACAAGTGCCTAAGTAATATCGTTTCCCAATGAGAACCCCACTGAACAGACAGAGACCAACAAAAAAAAATCTGAACGGTTAGTCCTCGGGGTTTTACCTGCTACATAAGTTCTGTTATACTCACAGACATGATTCAAACAGTTTTAGAAACTTCAGAGTATTTTCTATCTGAATCTACTAATAATATGCATATATTATATTATTGGCATGAGTAGCAGGAAGTTGAAATTGGGCATGCTATTTATCCAAAAGTGAAAATGCTGCCCCCTATACCTTAAGAAGTTAACCCACTGTTCCCTGGTAGGCCATCATTGTAAATATGGATTTGTTCTTAACTGACTTTCCTAGTTAAATAAAGGTTATATTTAAAATATATTTCTATATATATTGTATATAGAAAGAGACATTTGAATAACAATAATAATGCCTGCATCTGACAGGAGCGCCCACTTGCACAATTTTTTTATTTTTTGGACAAGACAAGACTCTTTTCTTCCTTCAAAAGCCACCCTGTTGCTCCAATCAACCCCGCTACTTAGCCCTCGGCAAAACGCTAATTGATAACGCTGTCTCAAAACCTGGCTCTAAAAACAAAGAAAGAATTAACGGAGCTGCTAGCATAGCGCTGTTAGAGCTGTGTGAGAACAATGCATCAATGACATCATCCACCAGGAAGGAATCTGGGGCTGAAGCCTGGTGCTTGCAGTCATAAAGGATCCATACTGCTTCCTCCACTTGTGGAGAGTAGATACGAATTGTGTTGTGGCCAGGTGTGGAGCACAGATTGCGCTGGAGTGCCAGTAGAGTAGGCTAGACCTTCTTGTGCAAAACTCAGAGAGGGAGTAGGCCTCATCAGGCCTCATCTAGGGCCTCTCATTGTTATTTTTGTGAATGTTTTGCAGTGGGAATTGTCCTCAGTCCAAGCCAAACATCTGGGTCCCATTTTCAGAAACTGTCCCCAATACATGGACGTTATAGACAGGTACCCAACAGTCATAATTACAATGAATGTGTACACTATGGAACTGATTAGTGCCCATGTGTAATTGCCAGTAGTGTTCAATCTGTGATGTCATCTTCTCTGAGACCTAGAAGCAGTTGTTTCTCTTACTCTGCAAGATCTTTGGCTTTCGTGGTGACAGGTAACGATGCTTCGTGGGTGGCAGTTGTCAATGTGTTCAGAGGGTCTCTGGTTTGATGGGGATGGGGCAAGGAGATGGACGGAAGCAATGTCAAAGATTTCTAGATAAACTAATAATTGAGATAACTAAACTAAGAAGTTAGCATTTGGAGACAGTGGCCAGGTAAACACAACCAAAGCATTGATTGTTGTTTTACCTTGTCCATAGACTGCTTATCCCTTTAAAATGTAAGATCTTGATTTGTGAATACAGGAGAGAAAAAACAATATTAATTCAGGACCCATGTGTATGTTAGCATTCAGGACCTGCAAATAAATCCTGTCCACTGGTCAAATCAAATAAAGTACTAACTCAATGTAGAACCCCCTATTTAAAGGCATCTTCTCTTGCTCTAACTCAGTGTAGAACCCACTATTTAAAGGCATCTGCTCTTGCTCTAACTCAGTGTAGAACCCACTATTTAAAGGCACCTGCTCTTGCTCTAACTCAATGTAGAACCCACTATTTAAAGGCATCTGCTCTTGCTCTAACTCAGTGTAGAACCCACTATTTAAAGGCACCTGCTCTTGCTCTAACTCAGTGTAGAACCCACTATTTAAAGGCACCTGCTCTTGCTCTAACTCAGTGTAGAACCCACTATTTAAAGGCATCTGCTCTTGACTTAGGCCTACATAGTGTATATTTTCCCACTGTGTTGCATTGCAGTGACCTTCAATGTCACATTGGCATTGAACATGGAGCTATTTTTGAAATTAGACATTTACATAATGCACCAGTACACGGACAAAGCTATGAAGAGGTTCTTTCCCTTGATATAACAATGTGCTACACTTTTACGAGGTCAAATTCACGTCAGGTACTGAAGTGAGTTCAATGGCGCTCCTTTGTCAACATGCATTACATTAGAAATTACAAATGTGTGTCTGCCCAATATGCACTTACAGTATGGAGCGAGAACTCAAATGCCACATCCACTCTAATTCAACCTGCTATAAAATAAACATCTTATATATATTTAATTTTGTATAATAAAAATGTTTAAACATATTTGCACAAGACCTTGGCTGTCTGTAAGGAATTTGAGTCAGGGAAACAATTCATCTGGACAAGGTGGCCAAGTCAAAGACAACTGACAGTCCTGTCAACGTTGACATATCAGGTTGTATTTGGGTGTGACAGCAAGCAGTTAGTGGCCATCAGTGATGCCATGTCTGCAACAATTGTTAAGAAACCAAAGTATAGCTATGCCTCCGTTTGGTGTTAGGAGCCTGAGGATGTGACTGGGCTGTAGAGTCAAGCATTGTATATTGCGATCAAACTTTACATTGAAGATGAAGTTGACAGCGGCAACATGCTTTCATTATGTACTGGATATGTCTCTCATTGCACTAGAGAACAGAATTGAAGGTGAGATTTCAGACTTTCTGATCGCACAAAATGGTGGCATACACTTTCTCTACAAGTATCGCGCCTTATCTTCCAGTGTCAAGAAGAATGAACACAGAAAAAAATACTTTACACATTACCTTGATGCTAATACATTATCCACCCAACCACTTTTTCTTCTTAAAAAGAGCAAAGAGTAGAACCATATTTTAAAAGCCCATACCTAGGCCTACAGCCAAGGGTATCAAAGTTATGACCCAAATGGCATCACGTTCCCTACATAGTGCACTACTTTTGACCATACCCCTATGAGCTTTGGTCAAACGTAGTGCCCCATTTGGAATACAGTTCACATGTACAACTGGTCGCAAACTCTCCTCCCTTGAGAGGCTGGCCAGTTAGCGTTTTCATAAATCCTTAAAGGTCATTTACACTTTCAAATAATTTATTTGATTCTGATTGAGAGGGAGAGAGGGATGGAAGGAGGGATAAGAGCTTATACGATAGAGGAAGGAGGAGAGTGGTATAATCTCTCCTTTCATCCCTTCATTGGGTCCCTTCACTAATGGGGAGGGGAGAGAGGGGGAGATATAGGAGAGTAGTGGACCCAAACTCCTCCCTTCAAAGAAAGGAGGTGAGGGGGTAACAGTGAAGCAATTCACCACCAATAGTCTAAGGACAGTTTGCGCCACCAAGGGGAGAGACAGGTCACTGTTAGTGTTGTATCCAGACAACAATATTTTACGCTTTGAATAAAAAGTGTAAGAACACCATCAGAATAAAAAAAGAATGAGCATAGCTACCTGAAAACAAATGTTCCTAATTGAGGAGTCAATACATTCAAACTCTTACTGGGACTACTGGAACTCACTTAAAGGTCCAATGCAGTTGATCTCAATGTCAAATCATTTTTGAGTAAAGGATCAGACTTTTTTTTTCCATTTTCACCTAAAATGACATACCCAAATCTAACTGCTCAGGACCTGAAGCAAGGATATGCATATTCTTGATTCCACTTGAAAGGAGGCACTCTGAAGTTTGTGGAAATGTGAAATCAATGTAGGAGAATATTACACATTAGATCTGGCAAAAGATAATATAAAGAAATAAACATGCATTTGTGGAGCCAGAGACCGCAATTAACAATTAAGATTATTTTTTACCATTTTAATTTAAAACAAACAGATAGCCAATTAGAATTTTTCAGAACTGTGTTTAATCATCTCATTCAAGATATCATTAGGACCACCATATTTTTGGGGCTTTGAGGGACTGAATTTTTGTCTTCAATTCCTATTCAGTGATGGGGTAACCAAGGTATTTGTCACATGCACCTGTTTAGTAGATTGCTGGTGCTAGATTGCTGGTGTAGTCGAAACGTTTGTGCTTCTAGTTCCAACAGTGCAGCAATATCTAACAAGTTATATCCAACCATTTCACAACACCTAATACAGACAAATCTAAGTAAAGGAATGGAATTAAGAATATATAAATATATGGACGGGCAATGTCAGAGCGGCACAGACTAAGATACAGTAGATAGTATAGAATACAGTATATACATACGAGATGAGTAATGCAAGATATTTAAACATTATTAATGACATTGTTAAAGTGACTATTGTTCCATTTATTGAAGTGGCCAATAATTTCAAGTCTGTGTATGTAGGCAGCAGCCTGATTGTGCTATTTAACAATCTGATGGTCTTGAGATATAAGCTGTTTTTCAGTCTCTCGGTCCCTACTTTTATCCACCTGTACTGACCTCGCCTTCTGGATGATAGGCAGTGAATCGGGTGGTTGTTGGCCTTGATTAGGTTTTTGACCTTCATGTGGTTTTGATTATCCTTTATGAACAATTCCAATTTCTGTAGTTTGTCATGGATATTTTTTCTCTCTGGTGTTTTGCCTACTGGTGCAGGTGGAAATACATTTTTTATGTGATAATTGCATAATTGCATATATCTACATTTTTGATCGCCACACTATGAAGTAGGGAGAGTACTGTGAATTGTGAAAATTATGATAATGCCCTTTTAGTGTAAGAGCTGTTTGAAAAGGCCACCTGAAATTTCTGCCTGTTTTGCTGAGATAGAGTTTTGGCAGTAAATGAATTAATAGAAAGAGAGTTCCAAACCTCTCTGTCAATAACAGCTAGTCTTCACCTCCACACTCAGAACACTCCCAAACAGTCTTAACAAAATTATTTATTGAGAAATTGTTCTTTGCTAAGAAGCTCTTTCAGTTTATTTTTGAAAATTTTAATTGAAAACAATCACAGTAAGGTACTTAATCGTTACCCAGAAATGATTTGATACTGAGATGAAAATGGCTGCATTGAACGGTTAACTATTAATTTTGTGATTGTTTATTTCACTTGCTTTGGCAATGTTAACATGTGTTTTCCATGCCAATAAAGCCCCTTTGAATTGAATAGAAAGAGCTACGGCTGAAAACAACAGATTGAATCTCAGGAGATGGGAGGTTGAGGAAGAAGGAAAACCAACGACAACAAAACAGCTGAAATTCGACCAACCAAGCCTACATCATCTTGTTCACAGTTGAATGGTATTGCCATTTGTAATTAAATTCTACCTCCTCACAGTGAATATAAAACATAAAATGTGTTGAATGAAACATCAATCGGTGGTGTGTATAATTAGCTATGTGAGTGCATTTTAATAAAGGCTGATGATGGTGAGAGCATTTCTCCTCACACAGGCGGTCATTCTAGATCACTTTGTAAAGCAATATTTCACCAAGCATTGCTGCATGAAGTCTTGCTTTGTTGCCAATTATTTGCATACACAGATTTGGCTATTTCAGCCACACCCATTGCTGACAGGTGTGCAAAATTGAGCACACAGCCATGCAATCTCCATAGACAAACATTGGCAGTAGCATGGCCTTACTGAAGAGCTCAGTGACTTTTAAAGTGGCAACAAAATGGTTTCATCAAATAGTTTTCCATGGTTTTCCATTTGCGACATTGGAAAACACACAAGCATAAGATCACCATGCGCAATCCCAAGCTTTGGCTGGAGTGGTGTAAAGCTCTCCGCCATTGGACTCTGGAGTGGTGTAAAGCTCTCCGCCATTGGACTCTGGAGTGGTGTAAAGCTCTCCACCATTGGACTCTGGAGGGGTGGAAAGCTCTCCGCCATTGGACTCTGGAGTGGTGTAAAGCTCTCCGCCATTGGACTCTGGAGTGGTGTAAAGCTCTCCGCCATTGGACTCTGGAGTGGTGTAAAGCTCTCCGCCATTGGACTCTGGAGTGGTGTAAAGCTCTCCGCCTTTGGACTCTGGAGTGGTGTAAAGCTCTCCGCCAGTGGACTCTGGAGGGGTGTAAAGCTCTCCGCCATTGGACTCTGGAGTGGTGTAAAGCTCTCCGCCATTGGACTCTGGAGGGGTGTAAAGCTCTCCGCCATTGGACTCTGGAGTGGTGTAAAGCTCTCCGCCATTGGACTCTGGAGTGGTGGAAAGCTCTCCGCCATTGGACTCTGGAGTGGTGGAAACGCGTTCTCTGGAGTGACGAATCACGATTTCTACATCTGGCAGTCCGACGGAAAAATCTGGGTTTGGCGGATGCCAGGAGAACACTACCTGCCCCAATTTCCTAGTGCCAACTGTAGAGTTTGGTGGGGGAGGAATAATTGTCTGGGGCTGTTTTTTGGGGGGCTAGGCCCCTTAGTTCCAGTGAAGGGAAATCTTAACGCTACAGCGTACAATGACACACTTGACATTCTCTCAACCAGTTTTTAAATTAAATGTAAAAAATTATTTCACCTTTATTTAACCAGGTAGGCTAGTTGAGAACAAGTTCTCATTTACAACTGTGACCTGGCCAAGATAAAGCATAGCAGTGTGAACAGACAACAACACAGAGTTACACATGGAGTAAACAATAAACAAGTCAATAACACAGTAGAATGAAAAAAAAGAGTCTATATACATTGTGTGCAAAAGGCATGAGGAGGTAGGTGGATAATTACAATTTTGCAGATTAACACTGGAGTGATACATTATCAGATGGTCATGTGCAGGTAGAGATACTGGTGTGCAAATGAGCAGAAAAGTAAATAAATATAAACAGCATGGGGATGAGGTAGGTTAATTGGGTGGGCTATTTTCCGATGGACTATGTACAGCTGCAGCGATCGGTTAGCTGCTCAGATAGCAGATGTTTGAAGTTGGTGAGGGAGATAAAAGTCTCCAACTTCAGCGATTTTTACAATTCGTTCCAGTCACAGGCAGCAGATAATTGGAAGGAAAGGCGGCCAAATGAAGTGTTGGCTTTAGGGATGATCAGTGAGATATACCTGCTGGAGCGCGAGCTACGGGTGGGTGTTGCCATCATGACCAGTGAACTGAGATAAGGCGGAGCTTTACCTAGCATGGACTTGTAGATGACCTGGAGCCAGTGGGTCTGGCGACGAATATGTAGCGAGGGCCAGCCGACTAGAGCATATAGGTCGCAGTGGTGGGTGGTATAAGGTGCTTTAGTAACAAAACAGATGGCACTGTGATAAACTGCATCCAGTTTGCTGAGTAGAGTATTGGAAGCTATTTTGTAGATGACATCGCCGAAGTCGAGGATCGGTAGTATAGTCAGTTTTACTAGGGTAAGTTTGGCGACGTGAGTGAAGGAGGCTTTGTTGCGGAATAGAAAGCCGACTCTAGATTTGATTTTAGATTGGAATGATTCAGAGACTGCTTGATTTCAGGCCTTCATGGTCGAATTGCTGCAAAGACACCACTACTAAAGCACACCAATAATAAGAAGAGACTTGCTTGGGCCAAGAAACACGCGCAATGGACATTAAACCAGTGGAAATCTGTCCTTTTGTCTGATTAGTTCAAATTTGAGATTATTTGGTCCAACCGCTGTCTTTGTGAGATGCAGAGTAGGTGAACGGATGATCTCAGCATGTGCTGTTTCCACCATGAAGCATGGAGGAGGAGGTGAGAAAGTGTGGGGATGTTTTGCTGGTGACACTGTCAGTCATTTATTTACAATTCAATGCACTCTTAACTAGGATGGCTTCCACAACAGTCTACAGGACAATGACCCAACACACCTCCAGGCTGTGTATGGTCTATTTGACCAAGAAAGATAGTTATGGATTGCTGCATCAGATGACCTGGGCTCCACAATCACCCGATCTCAACCCTATTGAGATGGTTTTGGATGAGTTGGACTGCAGAGTGAAGGAAAAACAATAAACAAGTGCTCAACATATATGGGCACTCCTTCAAGACTGTTGGAATAGCATTCCAGCTGAAGCTGGTTGAGAGAATGCCAAGAGTGTGCAAAGCTGTCATCAAGGCAAACGGTGGCTACTTTGAAGAATCTTGTAACGCACTGCGGGTAGTGGGTGCGGAGTCAGACGCAGGAGGCAGAAGATACAGAGTAGCGCTTTATATGCACCGGGAAAAATGTACTCGCCAAGAAACTGGGCGCACATAAACAATTGCCCAAAACCAGGACCACACCAGTTCGGAGGGAAAATCCCAAACTTCCAGCACTACCACACAAAATACACAGTGGGAAACGAAATAAGCCCGCACAAAGAGCATGCGGGCCTACCGGCTTAAATAGCCCAACTAAACCTAAACAAGAAACAGGTGTTACTAATCAGACAAAAACAACAGAAAATGGAAAAGGGATCGGTGGCAGCTAGTAGGCCGGTGACCACGACCGCCGAGCGCCACCCGAACAGGAAGAGGGGCCACCTTCGGTAGGAGTTGTGACAAATTTGTTTAACACTTGTTTTGTTACTACATGATTTCATATGTGTTTTTTCATAGTTTTGATGTCTTCACTATTATTCTACAATGTATAAAATAGTAACACTACAGAAAAACTTGAATGAGTAGGTGTGTCTAAACTTTTGACTGGTACTGTACTTCTGGTCATGCAGTATAGTTCACACTACTCAAGTAATAAACAAAGGCATGTAAATAAACAAAATGGTTCCATACCTAAATAAATGGTAATAAATCATTCAAAGCATGTGTATGGATTATACAAGCTTTTTCCTCCGTTTCCTTTATCAAGCAGCCACTCTTGAATTCTCAACAATTGCCATACATCCCTAAAAGGCATCTGGTGTAGGCTGTGAATGTTTTGGGTCTTGCGCTAGAAACAGAAAGTCTCTGCAACCAGTAAAGAGAGAGCTAAATAAATTATCACATGTGCATTGGCCAGAAAAGTTATTTCAACAACAAAAGAGTGGATTATGAATTTAACGTAGTAGTAGATTACTGTATTTTATCTATGTACGATATTGTGATGTGAGGCAGAACCTCATCATAACCTACACATCTTCTTGAGACAGAACCTAATCATAACCGACACATCCTCTTAATAAGGCAGAACCTCATCAATACCGACACATCTTCTTGAGGTAGAATCATTTCATTCACACCTGGGTATATAGTTTTTCTCCAATTGGTCTTGTAGAGAAAAACGCTCATTCTCAAAGGTACAGACTGCAATCTCAACTATTTTTTTCAGGTAATTTTCTGATGTTTTCACCCTTCTCGCTCCTGAACACATCGTTCCCAACATGTCACTCTCTTTCACTTGGGACACCACAGTCATTTGACATCACTTATCCATCCCTCTCCTCTCCCATCAAGGGTCAGGAACTGCTCCTCTCCTATCAAGGTTTGGGAACTGCTCCTCTCCTCTCCCATGAACGGTCAGGATCTACTCCTCTCCTCACCTATCAAGGGTCGAGAACTGGTCGTCTCTTCTCCCATCACGGGTCAGGAACTGCTCCTCTCCTATCAAGGCTCAGGAACTACACCTGTCCTCTCTCATCAAGGGTCAGGAACTGCTCCTCTCCTCTCCTATCAAGGCTCAGGAACTACACCTCTCCTCTCCCATCAAGGGTCAGGAACTGCTCCTCTCCTCTCCTATCAAGGGTCAGGAACTGCTCCTCTCCTCTCTCATCAAGGGCCGAGAACTGCTCCTCTCCTCTCCCATCAAGGGTCAGGAACTGCTCCTCTCCTCTCCTATCAAGGGTCAGGAACTGCTCCTCTCCTCTCTCATCAAGGGCCGAGAACTGCTCCTCTCCTCTCCCATCAAGGGTCAGGAACTGCTCCTCTCCTCTCCAATCAAGGCTCAGGAACTACACCTCTCCTCTCCCATCAAGGCTCAGGAACTTCTCCTCTCCTTTCTCATCAAGGGTCAGGAACTGCTCCTCTCCTCTCCCATCAAGGGTCAGGAACTGCTCCTCTCCTCTCTCATCAAGGGTCAGGAACTGCTCCTCTCCTCTCCCATCAAGGGCCAGGAACTGCTCCTCTCCTCTCTCATCAAGGGTCAGGAACTACACCTCTCCTATCAAGGGTCAGGAACTGCTCCTCTCCTCTCTCATCAAGGGCCGAGAACTGCTCCTCTCCTCTCCCATCAAGGGTCAGGAACTGCTCCTCTCCTCTCCTATCAAGGCTCAGGAACTACACCTCTCCTCTCCCATCAAGGCTCAGGAACTTCTCCTCTCCTTTCACATCAAGGGTCAGGAACTGCTCCTCTCCTCTCCCATCAAGGGTCAGGAACTGCTCCTCTCCTCTCCCATCAAGGGTCAGGAACTGCTCCTCTCCTCTCCTATCAAGGGTCAGGAACTGCTCCTCTCCTCTCTCATCAAGGGCCGAGAACTGCTCCTCTCCTCTCCCATCAAGGGTCAGGAACTGCTCCTCTCCTCTCCAATCAAGGCTCAGGAACTTCTCCTCTCCTTTCTCATCAAGGGTCAGGAACTGCTCCTCTCCTCTCCCATCAAGGGTCAGGAACTGCTCCTCTCCTCTCCTATCAAGGGTCAGGAACTGCTCCTCTCCTCTCTCATCAAGGGCCGAGAACTGCTCCTCTCCTCTCCCATCAAGGGTCAGGAACTGCTCCTCTCCTCTCCTATCAAGGCTCAGGAACTACACCTCTCCTCTCCCATCAAGGCTCAGGAACTTCTCCTCTCCTTTCACATCAAGGGTCAGGAACTGCTCCTCTCCTCTCCCATCAAGGGTCAGGAACTGCTCCTCTCCTCTCCCATCAAGGGTCAGGAACTGGTCCTCTCCTCTCCTATCAAGGGTCAGGAACTGCTCCTCTCCTCTCTCATCAAGGGCCGAGAACTGCTCCTCTCCTCTCCCATCAAGGGTCAGGAACTGCTCCTCTCCTCTCCAATCAAGGCTCAGGAACTTCTCCTCTCCTTTCTCATCAAGGGTCAGGAACTGCTCCTCTCCTCTCCCATCAAGGGTCAGGAACTGCTCCTCTCCTCTCCTATCAAGGGTCAGGAACTGCTCCTCTCCTCTCTCATCAAGGGCCGAGAACTGCTCCTCTCCTCTCCCATCAAGGGTCAGGAACTGCTCCTCTCCTCTCCAATCAAGGCTCAGGAACTACACCTCTCCTCTCCCATCAAGGCTCAGGAACTTCTCCTCTCCTTTCTCATCAAGGGTCAGGAACTGCTCCTCTCCTCTCCCATCAAGGGTCAGGAACTGCTCCTCTCCTCTCTCATCAAGGGTCAGGAACTGCTCCTCTCCTCTCCCATCAAGGGCCAGGAACTGCTCCTCTCCTCTCTCATCAAGGGTCAGGAACTGCTCCTCTCCTCTCTCATCAAGGGTCAGGAACTGCTCCTCTCCTCTCTCATCAAGGGTCAGGAACTACACCTCTCCTATCAAGGGTCAGGAACTGCTCCTCTCCTCTCTCATCAAGGGCCGAGAACTGCTCCTCTCCTCTCCCATCAAGGGTCAGGAACTGCTCCTCTCCTCTCCTATCAAGGCTCAGGAACTACACCTCTCCTCTCCCATCAAGGCTCAGGAACTTCTCCTCTCCTTTCTCATCAAGGGTCAGGAACTGCTCCTCTCCTCTCCCATCAAGGGTCAGGAACTGCTCCTCTCCTCTCCCATCAAGGGTCAGGAACTGCTCCTCTCCTCTCCTATCAAGGGTCAGGAACTGCTCCTCTCCTCTCTCATCAAGGGCCGAGAACTGCTCCTCTCCTCTCCCATCAAGGGTCAGGAACTGCTCCTCTCCTCTCCAATCAAGGCTCAGGAACTTCTCCTCTCCTTTCTCATCAAGGGTCAGGAACTGCTCCTCTCCTCTCCCATCAAGGGTCAGGAACTGCTCCTCTCCTCTCCTATCAAGGGTCAGGAACTGCTCCTCTCCTCTCTCATCAAGGGCCGAGAACTGCTCCTCTCCTCTCCCATCAAGGGTCAGGAACTGCTCCTCTCCTCTCCTATCAAGGCTCAGGAACTACACCTCTCCTCTCCCATCAAGGCTCAGGAACTTCTCCTCTCCTTTCACATCAAGGGTCAGGAACTGCTCCTCTCCTCTCCCATCAAGGGTCAGGAACTGCTCCTCTCCTCTCCCATCAAGGGTCAGGAACTGGTCCTCTCCTCTCCTATCAAGGGTCAGGAACTGCTCCTCTCCTCTCTCATCAAGGGCCGAGAACTGCTCCTCTCCTCTCCCATCAAGGGTCAGGAACTGCTCCTCTCCTCTCCAATCAAGGCTCAGGAACTTCTCCTCTCCTTTCTCATCAAGGGTCAGGAACTGCTCCTCTCCTCTCCCATCAAGGGTCAGGAACTGCTCCTCTCCTCTCCTATCAAGGGTCAGGAACTGCTCCTCTCCTCTCTCATCAAGGGCCGAGAACTGCTCCTCTCCTCTCCCATCAAGGGTCAGGAACTGCTCCTCTCCTCTCCAATCAAGGCTCAGGAACTACACCTCTCCTCTCCCATCAAGGCTCAGGAACTTCTCCTCTCCTTTCTCATCAAGGGTCAGGAACTGCTCCTCTCCTCTCCCATCAAGGGTCAGGAACTGCTCCTCTCCTCTCTCATCAAGGGTCAGGAACTGCTCCTCTCCTCTCCCATCAAGGGCCAGGAACTGCTCCTCTCCTCTCTCATCAAGGGTCAGGAACTGCTCCTCTCCTCTCTCATCAAGGGTCAGGAACTGCTCCTCTCCTCTCTCATCAAGGGTCAGGAACTACACCTCTCCTATCAAGGGTCAGGAACTGCTCCTCTCCTCTCTCATCAAGGGCCGAGAACTGCTCCTCTCCTCTCCCATCAAGGGTCAGGAACTGCTCCTCTCCTCTCCTATCAAGGCTCAGGAACTACACCTCTCCTCTCCCATCAAGGCTCAGGAACTTCTCCTCTCCTTTCTCATCAAGGGTCAGGAACTGCTCCTCTCCTCTCCCATCAAGGGTCAGGAACTGCTCCTCTCCTCTCCCATCAAGGGTCAGGAACTGCTCCTCTCCTCTCCCATCAAGGGTCAGGAACTGCTCCTCTCCTCTCTCATCAAGGGTCAGGAACTGCTCCTCTCCTCTCCTATCAAGGGTCAGGAACTGCTCCTCTCCTCTCCTATCAAGGGTCAGGAACTGCTCCTCTCTCATCAAGGGTCGAGAACTGCTCCTCTCCTCTCCCATCAAGGGTCAGGAACTGCTCTTTTTTCCTCCTCTTGTTCCCGTCAGACTCAATGGTTGCTTCCCAAAAGGCAACCTATTCCCTTTATAGTGAACTGCTTTTGATTATATAGGGTCCACTGTCCTCCTATGCTACTGATGCTAATCACATGCTGCTTCTTACTGACAACCATTTGTCATAAGGCTGGCATGAGGGTTGCAAATGTCTCTATGCTGTGTTCTGTCATGCCTGGTGACAGCCTTCTGAGAGCTGGATGATGGAAGGCTTCAGTGAAGTGTTACCATGTCCCCTCTCTCTCTCTCTCTCTCTCTCTCTCTCTCTCTCTCTCTCACTCACTCTCTCTGTTTCTCTATTTTTCATTATCTTTCTCTGTTTCTCTCTGTCTCCTTCGCTCTCTCTATTCTTCTCCATTTCCTCTCATTCTTTCCCTCCTTCCCTCTCTCTCATTCTCCCTCCCTTTCTACTTCTCTCCCTCCATCTCTCCCTCCATCCCCTTCTCCGCAGTACAAACTAATTCCATTCCCAGACGACACGTCATACAAGATGACAGGCATTTAGTTATCACTGTGTTGCGAGTCAAAGGTTCCTTCCTAAGGTCTGAGGCTGCATCCCAAATGACACAATATTCCCTACATAATGCACTAGGTTTGACCCGATCCTTATGAGCCCTGAATAAAAGTAGTGTGCCATTTGGGATGCACACTGAGTGGGTATATCCTGAGTGGATGTATTAGTGTTATGGAGGAATATTAGAGTCCTGGTATTACTGGATTGTTCATTAGAAACACCATTAAATTCACCGCTTGTGAGCTGTGTTGGACAGCGATAAATTAAATGGGACCACTGGCTGTGTCCCCTCTGACTTCAAAATGGCCCGAGCTGCTCCCCTCCTCAAGAAACCAACACTCGAATAACATGAAGTCAAAAACTATAGACCTGTATCCCTTCTTTCTTTTCTTTCCAAAAAACTTGAGCATGCTGTCTCTGAACAACTCCGTCGTTATCTCTCTCAGAACAATCTTCTTGACCCTAACTAGTCAGGCTTCAAGACGGGTCATTCAATTTAGACTGCTCTTCTCTGTGTCACAGAGGCTCTCCACACTGCCTAAACTGACTCTCTCATTTGTTCTCCTCCTCCTAGATCTTTCTGCTGCTTTAAACACCGTGACCCATCAGATCCTCTTCTCCACTCTCTCAGGGATGGGCATCTCAGGCTCTGCACACTCTTGGATTGCATCCTACCTTGCAGGCTGCTCATATCAGGTGATGTGGAGAGGATCTGTGTCTGCACTATGTACTCTCACTACTGGTGTGCCCCAGGGCTCAGTTCTAGGCCCTCTCCTCTTCTCTCTATCATGTCAATTCAGGATCTACACTGAAATGGGAAATTGGGTAAAGCTTTTTGAAAGTAGTACCTGGGTACAATTCATTGTGTCAATGTTGTGCTGTTGTGTGCTATTGTTACTTGAGGTCAAGGACAGGAGGGTACTGTAGTGGTGAAAAGCAGTGTAGTATTATGTGAAGTGGAGAAGCATGTGTGAGGAAAATAATTGTGTTTCAGGAGGATAGTATTGTGACTCTCTTCCCCTGTCTCAGAGGCATCAGTCAGTGAATTATTATGGTTTTAGGTCCTATGGGCCCACGCTACACCACTACCTCCTAAGTCTTATAGGGTCAGAATAAACCACTCCCTCTCCTATCTTATGGGCCCAAGCTGCACCACTCCCTCTCCTATCTTATGGGCCCAGGCTAAACCACTCCCTCTCATATCTTATGGGCCCAGGCTACACTAGTAACTTCTCTGTCTTATGTGGCTAGGCTACACCACTCCACCCCCTGTCTTATGGCCCCCGGCTACACCACTCCCTCTCCTATCATATGGGCCCAGGCTACACCACTCCCTCCTCTGTCTTATGAGCCCAGGCCACACCACTCCCTATCCTATCTTATGGGACCAGGCTACACCACTCCCTCCCCTGTCTTATGGGCCCAGGCTACACCACTCCCTCCCCTGTCTTATGGGCCCAGGCTACACCACTCCCTCCCCTGTCTTATGGGCCCAGGCTACACCACTCCTTACTCCACTGTCTAGGCTACACTACCCCCTCCCTACTCCCCTGTCTAGGCTACACTACTCCCTCCCTACTCCCCTGTCCTATGGGCCCAGACTACACTACACCCTCCCTACTCCCCTGTCCTATGTGCCCAGACTACACTACTCCCTCCCTACTCCCCTTTCCTATGTGCCCAGACTACACTACTCCCTCCCTACTCCCCTGTCCTATGGGCCCAGACTACACTACTCCCTCCCTACTCCCCTGTCCTATGGGCCCAGGCTACACTACTCCCTCCCTACTCCCCTGTCCTATGGGCCCAGACTACACTACTCCCTCCCTACTCCCCTGTCCTATGGGCCCAGACTACACTACTCCCTCCCTACTCCCCTGTCCTATGTGCCCAGACTACATTACTCCCTCCCTACTCCCCTGTCATATGGGCCCAGGCTACACTACTCCCTCCCTACTCCCCTGTCCTATGGGCCCAGACTACACTACTCCCTCCCTACTCCCCTGTCCTATGGGCCCAGACTACACTACTCCCTCCCTACTCCCCTGTCCTATGGGCCCAGACTACACTACTCCCTCCCTACTCCCCTGTCCTATGGGCCCAGACTACACTACTCCCTCCCTACTCCCCTGTCCTATGGGCCCAGGCTACACTACTCCCCTTCCTACTCCCCTGTCCTATGGGCCTAGCCTACACTATGTCCTCCCTACTCCCCTGTCTAGGCTACACTACTCCCTTCTTACTCCCCTGTCCTATGGGCATAGGCTACACTACTCCCTTCTTACTCCCCTGTCCTAAGGGCCCAGGCTACACTACTCCCTCCCTACTCCCCTGTCTAGGCTACACTACTCCCTCCTTACTCCACTGTCTAGGCTACACTACCCCCTCCCTACTCCCCTGTCTAGGCTACACTACTCCCTCCCTACTCCCTTGTCCTATGGGCCCAGGCTACACTACTCCCTCCCTACTCCCCTGTCCTATGGGCCCAGACGACACTACTCCCTCCCTACTCCCCTGTCCTATGGGCCCAGGCTACACTACTCCCTCCCTACTCCCCTGTCCTATGGGCCCAAACTACACTACTCCCCTGTCCTATGGGCCCAGACTACACTACTCCCTCCCTACTCCCCTGTCCTATGGGCCCAGGCTACACTACTCCCCTGTCCTATGGGCCCAGACTACACTACTCCCTCCCTACTCCCCTGTCCTATGGGCCTAGGCTACACTACTCCCTCCCTAATCCCCTGTCCTATGGGCCAAGACTACACCACTACTTCCCCTGTCTTATGGGCCCAGGCTACATCACTCCCTCCCCTGTCTTATGGGCCCAGGCTACACCACTACCTCCCCTGTCTTACGGGCCCAGGCTACACCACTACCTCCCCTGTCTTATGGGCCCAGGCTACACCACTACCTCCTCTGTCTTATGGGCCCAGGCTACACGACTACCTCCCCTGTCTTATGGGCCCAGGCTACACCACTACCTCCCCTGTCTAATGGGCCCAGGCTACATAACTCCCTCCTATATCTTATGGGCCCAGGCTACACCACTCCCTCCCCTGTCTTATGTGGCCAGGCTACACCACTACCTCCCCTGTCTTATGTGGCCAGGCTACACCACTACCTCCCCTGTCCTATGGACCCAGGCAACACTACTCCCCTGTCCTATGGACCCAGGCAACACTACTCCCTCCCTACTCCCCTGTCCTATGTGCCCAGGCTACACTACTCCCTCCCTACTCCCCTGTCCTATGTGCCCAGACTACATTACTCCCTCCCTACTCCCCTGTCATATGGGCCCAGGCTACACTACTCCCTCTCTACTCCCCTGTCCTATGGGCCCAGACTACACTACTCCCTCCCTACTCCCCTGTCCTATGGGCTCAGACTACACTACTCCCTCCCTACTCCCCTGTCCTATGTGCCCAGACTACATTACTCCCTCCCTACTCCCCTGTCATATGGGCCCAGGCTACACTACTCCCTCCCTACTCCCCTGTCCTATGGGCCCAGACTACACTACTCCCTCCCTACTCCCCTGTCCTATGGGCCCAGACTACACTACTCCCTCCCTACTCCCCTGTCCTATGGGCCCAGACTACACTACTCCCTCCCTACTCCCCTTTCCTATGGGCCCAGACTACACTACTCCCTCCCTACTCCCCTGTCCTATGGGCCCAGACTACACTACTCCCTCCCTACTCTCCTGTCCTATGGGCCCAGACTACACTACTCCCTCCCTACTCCCCTTTCCTATGGGCCCAGACTACACTACTCCCTCCCTACTCCCCTGTCCTATGGGCCCAGACTACACTACTCCCTCCCTACTCCCCTGTCCTATGGGCCCAGACTACACTACTCCCTCCCTACTCCCCCTGTCCTATGGGCCCAGACTACACTACTCCCTCCCTACTCCCCTGTCCTATGGGCCCAGACTACACTACTCCCCTCCCTACTCCCCTGTCCTATGGGCCCAGACTACACTACTCCCTCCCTACTCCCCTGTCCTATGGGCCCAGACTACACTACTCCCTCCCTACTCCCCTGTCCTATGGGGCCAGACTACACTACTCCCTCCCTACTCCCCTGTCCTAAGGGCCCAGACTACACTACTCCCTCCCTACTCCCCTGTCCTATGGGCCCAGACTACACTACTCCCTCCCTACTCCCCTTTCCTATGGGCCCAGACTACACTACTCCCTCCCTACTCCCCTGTCCTATGGGCCCAGACTACACTACTCCCTCCCTACTCCCCTGTCCTATGGGCCCAGACTACACTACTCCCTCCCTACTCCCCTGTCCTATGGGGCCAGACTACACTACTCCCTCCCTACTCCCCTGTCCTAAGGGCCCAGACTACACTACTCCTTGCCTACTCCCCTGTCCTATGGGCCCAGACTACACTACTCCCTCCCTACTCCCCTGTCCTATGGACCCAGACTACACTACTCCCTCCCTACTCCCCTGTCCTATGGGCCCAGACTACACTACTCCCTCCCTACTCCCCTGTCCTATGGGCCCAGACTACACTACTCCCTCCCTACTCCCCTGTCCTATGGGCCCAGACTACACTACTCCCTCCCTACTCCCCTGTCCTATGGGGCCAGACTACACTACTCCCTCCCTACTCCCCTGTCCTAAGGGCCCAGACTACACTACTCCCTCCCTACTCCCCTGTCCTATGGGCCCAGACTACACTACTCCCTCCCTACTCCCCTTTCCTATGGGCCCAGACTACACTACTCCCTCCCTACTCCCCTGTCCTATGGGCCCAGACTACACTACTCCCTCCCTACTCCCCTGTCCTATGGGCCCAGACTACACTACTCCCTCCCTACTCCCCTGTCCTATGGGGCCAGACTACACTACTCCCTCCCTACTCCCCTGTCCTAAGGGCCCAGACTACACTACTCCTTGCCTACTCCCCTGTCCTATGGGCCCAGACTACACTACTCCCTCCCTACTCCCCTGTCCTATGGGCCCAGACTACACTACTCCCTCCCTACTCCCCTGTCCTATGGGCCCAGACTACACTACTCCCTCCCTACTCCCCTGTCCTATGGGCCCAGACTACACTACTCCCTCCCTACTCCCCTGTCCTATGGGCCCAGACTACACTACTCCCTCCCTACTACCCTGTCCTATGGGCCCAGACTACACTACTCCCTCCCTACTCCCCTGTCCTATGGGCCCAGACTACACTACACCCTCCCTACTCCCCTGTCCTATGTGCCCAGACTACACTACTCCCTCTCTACTCCCCTTTCCTATGTGCCCAGACTACACTACTCCCTCCCTACTCCCCTGTCCTATGGGCCCAGACTACACTACTCCCTCCCTACTCCCCTGTCCTATGGGCCCAGACTACACTACTCCCTCCCTACTCCCCTGTCCTATGGTCCCAGACTACACTACTCCCTCCCTACTCCCCTGTCCTATGTGCCCAGACTACACTACTCCCTCCCTACGCCCCTGTCCTATGGGCCCAGGCTACACTACTCCCTCCCTACTCCCCTGTCCTATGGGCCCAGACTACACTACTCCCTCCCTACTCCCCTGTCCTATGGGCCCAGACTACACTACTCCCTCCCTACTCCCCTGTCCTATGTGCCCAGACTACATTACTCACTCCCTACTCCCCTGTCATATGGGCCCAGGCTACACTACTCCCTCCCTACTCCCCTGTCCTATGGGCCCAGACTACACTACTCCCTCCCTACTCCCCTGTCCTATGGGCCCAGACTACACTACTCCCTCCCTACTCCCCTGTCCTATGGGCCCAGACTACACTACTCCCTCCCTACTCCCCTGTCCTATGGGCCCAGACTACACTACTCCCTCCCTACTCCCCTGTCCTATGGGCCCAGGCTACACTACTCCCTTCCTACTCCCCTGTCCTATGGGCCTAGCCTACACTATGTCCTCCCTACTCCCCTGTCTAGGCTTACACTACTCCCTTCTTACTCCCCTGTCCTATGGGCATAGGCTACACTACTCCCTTCTTACTCCCCTGTCCTAAGGGCCCAGGCTACACTACTCCCTCCCTACTCCCCTGTCTAGGCTACACTACTCCCTCCTTACTCCACTGTCTAGGCTACACTACTCCCTCCCTACTCCCCTGTCTAGGCTACACTACTCCCTCCCTACTCCCTTGTCCTACGGGCCCAGGCTACACTACTCCCTCCCTACTCCCCTGTCCTATGGGCCCAGACGACACTACTCCCTCCCTACTCCCCTGTCCTATGGGCCCAGACTACACTACTCCCTCCCTACTCCCCTGTCCTATGGGCCCAAACTACACTACTCCCTGTCCTATGGGCCCAGACTACACTACTCCCTCCCTACTCCCCTGTCCTATGGGCCCAGGCTACACTACTCCCCTGTCCTATGGGCCCAGACTACACTACTCCCTCCCTACTCCCCTGTCCTATGGGCCTAGGCTACACTACTCCCTCCCTAATCCCCTGTCCTATGGGCCAAGACTACACCACTACTTCCCCTGTCTTATGGGCCCAGGCTACATCACTCCCTCCCCTGTCTTATGGGCCCAGGCTACACCACTACTTCCCCTGTCATACGGGCCCAGGCTACACCACTACCTCCCCTGTCTTATGGGCCCAGGCTACACTACTACCTCCCCTGTCTTATGGGCCCAGGCTACACGACTACCTCCCCTGTCTTATGGGCCCAGGCTACACCACTACCTCCCCTGTCTTATGGGCCCAGGCTACATAACTCCCCTCCTATATCTTATGGGCCCAGGCTACACCACTCCCTCCCCTGTCTTATGTGGCCAGGCTACACCACTACCTCCCCTGTCTTATGTGGCCAGGCTACACCACTACCTCCCCTGTCTTATGGGCCCAGGCTACACTACTCCCCTGTCCTATGGGTCCAGACTACACTACTCCCTCCCTACTCCCCTGTCCTATGGGCCCAGACTACACTACTCCCTCCCTACTCCCCTGTCCTATATGCCCAGACTACACTACTCCCTCCCTACTACCCTGTCCTATGGGCCCAGACTACACTACTCCCTCCCTACTCCCCTGTCCTATGGGCCCAGACTACACTACTCCCTCCCTACTCCCCTGTCCTATGGGCCCAGACTACACTACTCCCTCCCTACTCCCCTGTCCTATGGGGCCAGACTACACTACTCCCTCCCTACTCCCCTGTCCTAAGGGCCCAGACTACACTACTCCTTCCCTACTCCCCTGTCCTATGGGCCCAGACTACACTACTCCCTCCCTACTCCCCTGTCCTATGGACCCAGACTACACTACTCCCTCCCTACTCCCCTGTCCTATGGGCCCAGACTACACTACTCCCTCCCTACTCCCCTGTCCTATGGGCCCAGACTACACTACTCCCTCCCTACTCCCCTGTCCTATGGGCCCAGACTACACTACTCCCTCCCTACTCCCCTGTCCTATGGGGCCAGACTACACTACTCCCTCCCTACTCCCCTGTCCTAAGGGCCCAGACTACACTACTCCCTCCCTACTCCCCTGTCCTATGGGCCCAGACTACACTACTCCCTCCCTACTCCCCTTTCCTATGGGCCCAGACTACACTACTCCCTCCCTACTCCCCTGTCCTATGGGCCCAGACTACACTACTCCCTCCCTACTCCCCTGTCCTATGGGCCCAGACTACACTACTCCCTCCCTACTCCCCTGTCCTATGGGGCCAGACTACACTACTCCCTCCCTACTACCCTGTCCTAAGGGCCCAGACTACACTACTCCTTGCCTACTCCCCTGTCCTATGGGCCCAGACTACACTACTCCCTCCCTACTCCCCTGTCCTATGGGCCCAGACTACACTACTCCCTCCCTACTCCCCTGTCCTATGGGCCCAGACTACACTACTCCCTCCCTACTCCCCTGTCCTATGGGCCCAGACTACACTACTCCCTCCCTACTCCCCTGTCCTATGGGCCCAGACTACACTACTCCCTCCCTACTACCCTGTCCTATGGGCCCAGACTACACTACTCCCTCCCTACTCCCCTGTCCTATGGGCCCAGACTACACTACACCCTCCCTACTCCCCTGTCCTATGTGCCCAGACTACACTACTCCCTCTCTACTCCCCTTTCCTATGTGCCCAGACTACACTACTCCCTCCCTACTCCCCTGTCCTATGGGCCCAGACTACACTACTCCCTCCCTACTCCCCTGTCCTATGGGCCCAGACTACACTACTCCCTCCCTACTCCCCTGTCCTATGGTCCCAGACTACACTACTCCCTCCCTACTCCCCTGTCCTATGTGCCCAGACTACACTACTCCCTCCCTACGCCCCTGTCCTATGGGCCCAGGCTACACTACTCCCTCCCTACTCCCCTGTCCTATGGGCCCAGACTACACTACTCCCTCCCTACTCCCCTGTCCTATGGGCCCAGACTACACTACTCCCTCCCTACTCCCCTGTCCTATGTGCCCAGACTACATTACTCACTCCCTACTCCCCTGTCATATGGGCCCAGGCTACACTACTCCCTCCCTACTCCCCTGTCCTATGGGCCCAGACTACACTACTCCCTCCCTACTCCCCTGTCCTATGGGCCCAGACTACACTACTCCCTCCCTACTCCCCTGTCCTATGGGGCCAGACTACACTACTCCCTCCCTACTCCCCTGTCCTATGGGCCCAGACTACACTACTCCCTCCCTACTCCCCTGTCCTATGGGCCCAGGCTACACTACTCCCTTCCTACTCCCCTGTCCTATGGGCCTAGCCTACACTATGTCCTCCCTACTCCCCTGTCTAGGCTACACTACTCCCTTCTTACTCCCCTGTCCTATGGGCATAGGCTACACTACTCCCTTCTTACTCCCCTGTCCTAAGGGCCCAGGCTACACTACTCCCTCCCTACTCCCCTGTCTAGGCTACACTACTCCCTCCTTACTCCACTGTCTAGGCTACACTACTCCCTCCCTACTCCCCTGTCTAGGCTACACTACTCCCTCCCTACTCCCTTGTCCTATGGGCCCAGGCTACACTACTCCCCCTGTCCTATGGGCCCAGACTACACTACTCCCTCCCTACTCCCCTGTCCTAAGGGCCCAGACTACACTACTCCCTCCCTACTCCCCTGTCCTATGGGCCCAGACTACACTACTCCCTCCCTACTCCCCCTTTCCTATGGGCCCAGACTACACTACTCCCTCCCTACTCCCCTGTCCTATGGGCCCAGACTACACTACTCCCTCCCTACTCCCCTGTCCTATGGGCCCAGACTACACTACTCCCTCCCTACTCCCCTGTCCTATGGGGCCAGACTACACTACTCCCTCCCTACTCCCCTGTCCTAAGGGCCCAGACTACACTACTCCTTGCCTACTCCCCTGTCCTATGGGCCCAGACTACACTACTCCCTCCCTACTCCCCTGTCCTATGGGCCCAGACTACACTACTCCCTCCCTACTCCCCTGTCCTATGGGCCCAGACTACACTACTCCCTCCCTACTCCCCTGTCCTATGGGCCCAGACTACACTACTCCCTCCCTACTCCCCTGTCCTATGGGCCCAGACTACACTACTCCCTCCCTACTACCCTGTCCTATGGGCCCAGACTACACTACTCCCTCCCTACTCCCCTGTCCTATGGGCCCAGACTACACTACACCCTCCCTACTCCCCTGTCCTATGTGCCCAGACTACACTTCTCCCTCTCTACTCCCCTTTCCTATGTGCCCAGACTACACTACTCCCTCCCTACTCCCCTGTCCTATGGGCCCAGACTACACTACTCCCTCCCTACTCCCCTGTCCTATGGGCCCAGACTACACTACTCCCTCCCTACTCCCCTGTCCTATGGTCCCAGACTACACTACTCCCTCCCTACTCCCCTGTCCTATGTGCCCAGACTACACTACTCCCTCCCTACGCCCCTGTCCTATGGGCCCAGGCTACACTACTCCCTCCCTACTCCCCTGTCCTATGGGCCCAGACTACACTACTCCCTCCCTACTCCCCTGTCCTATGGGCCCAGACTACACTACTCCCTCCCTACTCCCCTGTCCTATGTGCCCAGACTACATTACTCACTCCCTACTCCCCTGTCATATGGGCCCAGGCTACACTACTCCCTCCCTACTCCCCTGTCCTATGGGCCCAGACTACACTACTCCCTCCCTACTCCCCTGTCCTATGGGCCCAGACTACACTACTCCCTCCCTACTCCCCTGTCCTATGGGGCCAGACTACACTACTCCCTCCCTACTCCCCTGTCCTATGGGCCCAGACTACACTACTCCCTCCCTACTCCCCTGTCCTATGGGCCCAGGCTACACTACTCCCTTCCTACTCCCCTGTCCTATGGGCCTAGCCTACACTATGTCCTCCCTACTCCCCTGTCTAGGCTACACTACTCCCTTCTTACTCCCCTGTCCTATGGGCATAGGCTACACTACTCCCTTCTTACTCCCCTGTCCTAAGGGCCCAGGCTACACTACTCCCTCCCTACTCCCCTGTCTAGGCTACACTACTCCCTCCTTACTCCACTGTCTAGGCTACACTACTCCCTCCCTACTCCCCTGTCTAGGCTACACTACTCCCTCCCTACTCCCTTGTCCTATGGGCCCAGGCTACACTACTCCCCTGTCCTATGGGCCCAGACTACACTACTCCCTCCCTACTCCCCTGTCCTATGGGCCTAGGCTACACTACTCCCTCCCTAATCCCCTGTCCTATGGGCCAAGACTACACCACTACTTCCCCTGTCTTATGGGCCCAGGCTACATCACTCCCTCCCCTGTCTTATGGGCCCAGGCTACACCACTACTTCCCCTGTCATACGGGCCCAGGCTACACCACTACCTCCCCTGTCTTATGGGCCCAGGCTACACTACTACCTCCCCTGTCTTATGGGCCCAGGCTACACGACTACCTCCCCTGTCTTATGGGCCCAGGCTACACCACTACCTCCCCTGTCTTATGGGCCCAGGCTACATAACTCCCTCCTATATCTTATGGGCCCAGGCTACACCACTCCCTCCCCTGTCTTATGTGGCCAGGCTACACCACTACCTCCCCTGTCTTATGTGGCCAGGCTACACCACTACCTCCCCTGTCTTATGGGCCCAGGCTACACTACTCCCCTGTCCTATGGGTCCAGACTACACTACTCCCTCCCTACTCCCCTGTCCTATGGGCCCAGACTACACTACTCCCTCCCTACTCCCCTGTCCTATATGCCCAGACTACACTACTCCCTCCCTACTACCCTGTCCTATGGGCCCAGACTACACTACTCCCTCCCTACTCCCCTGTCCTATGGGCCCAGACTACATTACTTCCTCCCTAGTCCCCTGTCCTATGGGCCCAGACTACACTACTCCCTCCCTACTACCCTGTCCTATGGGCCCAGACTACACTACTCCCTCCCTACTCCCCTGTCCTATGGGCCCAGACTACACTACACCCTCCCTACTCCCCTGTCCTATGTGCCCAGACTACACTACTCCCTCCCTACTCCCCTTTCCTATGTGCCCAGACTACACTACTCCCTCCCTACTCCCCTGTCCTATGGGCCCAGACTACACTACTCCCTCCCTACTCCCCTGTCCTATGGGCCCAGACTACACTACTCCCTCCCTACTCCCCTGTCCTATGGGCCCAGACTACACTACACCCTCCCTACTCCCCTGTCCTGTGTGCCCAGACTACACTACTCCCTCCCTACTCCCCTTTCCTATGTGCCCAGACTACACTACTCCCTCCCTACTCCCCTGTCCTATGGGCCCAGACTACACTACTCCCTCCCTACTCCCCTGTCCTATGGGCCCAGACTACACTACTCCCTCCCTACTCCCCTGTCCTATGGGCCCAGACTACACTACTCCCTCCCTACTCCCCTGTCCTATGGGCCCAGACTACACTACTCCCTCCCTACTCCCCTGTCCTATGGGCCCAGACTACACTACTCCCTCCCTACTCCCCTGTCCTGCTTTTGTTTATGTACTTTTTATCACCCCGCATAAATAAGTTCCTCCTTAATTAGGAGGAGGACAGGACAGGAGGGGCCTCGGCTCGTTGAGCAGCAGAGATGAGTGCCTGCCTGCAGTCCTAACCACTTGTACACATTTAAAGCTCCTTGGCGAGACAAGGGCATCCCAACCAGGGTGTCAGTTATTAATGAGGGGAGATGGAGTGCATCCCAAATGCCTGCCTATTTATAACAAAGTACCTTTTCACCGGGGCCCATAGTGCTCTGATCAAAAGAAGTTAACCAAATAGTGAATAGGGTGTCATTTTGGGTGCATACGTGGGGAAAACAGTTTCAGCATCAAAAGACAGATGAATAAAAATACATAAAATAAGCCTGGGCCAATTATGAATGCAGGAAAAGTGTTTCCTTTACATGTTGAGGGGATGGCAACTTTGGGCAATGTGTTATACAGAGAGCACTATAAATACATCAGACGTCAAATCAAGTGACACCACCCAACACCATCTTTAATTGTAGGCCTTGTCCACAGTGACACCATCCAACACCATCTCTAATTGTAGGCCTTGTCCACAGTGAGACACCACCCAATACCTTCTCTAATTGTAGGCCTTGTTCACAGTGAGACACCACCAACACCTTCTCTAACTGTAGGCCTTGTCCACAGTGAGACACCACCCAAAACCTTCTCTAATTGTAGGCCTTGTCCACAGTGAGACACCACCCAACACCTTCTCTAATTGTAGGCCTTGTCCACAGTGAGACACCACCCAACAACTTCTCTAATTGTAGGCCTTGTCCACAGTGAGACACCACTCAACACCTTCTCTAATTGTAGGCCTTGTCCACAGAAAGTAGACCCCCCCTTAACACTACACACTGTACAGCAGCCCCACAGAGACTGATAACACGTCCATCCTGAATTTATCTTATTTTCATGTGTAGTTTACCATCGAGGTGACAGAGGTCAAATCTAAATTGGGAGAAGGTTGGAGTATCTCTAAAGAGAGAGACAAAGGGACAAAGGTCGGGAGAGGGGAGAGAGAGACTAGAGAGAGAGGGAGATAGAGAGCGAAAGGGACGTGTTTATTTGTAGGACTGTTTCTTCCCCGTCTTACATACCCGAGTGTGGTTCCTGTGGTTGGACAGTGTTGTTTGGTTCCTGTGGTTGGACAGCAAGCAACATTCTTTAAAGTGGAAAGAGTTCATTTCCTGCAATTTTACACAATTTGCCATGGGGTCGAAGAGAAGAGTTTGCAGTTTTACAGTATTTTCCAACTGCTTACACACGTTTTTCAAAACTGTCTCCTTTTTTCAAAACTCTACACACAATTCCCAAAACTGCACACACAAAATGCAAAATGCATTTCCTTCAAAATATAACACTGCATTCAAAATGTCATAAACACATGTCAGAATGAAGCATTTGCATCAAATGGCAAACACCTCTCTCATAATAGTACATTTTTGGATATACCATGTAAACATTGTTGTTCTAAATCTAAAGCTCTTTGGTCTTTCATAGGCTTATATCTGCATTCCAATACAATGTTCTACAGTGAAAGTAATCGACTGAGAGGGGTAACAAGTACACTGTAAACACCAATGCAATGTAGGAACAGAAAATATTTATTAGGCCAAACATTACTGTTGTATACAGTAGCATATAACAAAACCATAAACATATGTAAACCAAAAACCAAAGGTATATTCTTTAGAATACAGTAAAGAACACAATTGTGTGTGTGGGGTCCTGGGGGGGGGGCAGTCCAGGAAATCGAGGGACATCGAGGGAATTGTGTGTAGTGTTTTGAAAAAAGTGTTTTATGCAATTGACAACTGAGTCAAAGGCTGAGAAATAGCTTATGGTTTTGGATATTTGGTGTGTAGTTTTGCACTTTGAGTGAGAGGTTTCAAAAATCGTGTGACATGAAAATATTTTGTGTGTAAGCAGTTGGAAAAAACTGTAATATGATATCTGAGTGAGAGTGACTAACTAAATCAATGGAGGCCACCCGGTTGGTAATTCAACCATTATTGCTACAAATTTAGCTATACTAATTTACCAATCTAAAATGGTTTTGCTGACATGGCCTATTTGAATGAATGTCAATGACTGACATAAAAACTGCTAATGATCAACCCCACCATAACAAGAGAATAACTGCTTATGTTCAACCCCACCATAACAAGAGAATAACTGCTGATGCTCAACCACACCATAACAAGAGAATAACTGCTGATGCTAAACCACACCCTAACAATTGAATAACTGCAGACCCTCAACCACACCATAACAAGAGAATAACTGCTGACCCTCAACTACACCATAACAAGAGAATAACTGCTGATCCTCAACCACACCATAACAAGAGAATAACTGCAGACCCTCAACCACACCATAACAAGAGAATAACTGCAGACCCTCAACCACACCATAACAAGAGAATAACTGCAGACCCTCAACTACACCATAACAAGAGAATAACTGCTGACCCTCAACTACACCATAACAAAAGAATAACTGCTGATCCTCAACCACACCATAACAAGAGAATAACTGCAGACCCTCAACCACACCATAACAAGAGAATAACTGCTGATGCTCAACCACATTTAGAAATGTTACCTTGTGTGTTCTACTATTCTAACTCTCAACAGTTCTTTGAGACCACCGACCTACAAAAGGGGGGCCGTTTACCAGTTCCCCATCGCTGCCCTCTCAGAAAGAGTATATGTTGGCAGAAAAAACAAGCACCTGGGTCTTTGGAGCCTGTTAACACAGTTACTTTTCCATTACCTTGAGGATTCATAAGGACTACATTTCTCACACACACACACACACACACACACACACACACACACACACACATTTCTTGTTAACGTTGGCAAGTTGCTTAGGACATCTACTTTGTGCATGACACAAGTCATTTTACCAAAACTTCTTTACAGACAGATTATTTCACTTATAATTCACTGTATCACAATTCCATTGGGTCAGAAGTTTACATACACTAAGTTGACTGTGCCTTTAAACAGCTTGGAAAATTCCAGAAAAGAATGTCATGGCTTTAGAAGCTTCTGAAAGACTAATTGACATACTTTGAGTCAATTGGAGGTGTACCTGTGGATGTATTTCAAGGCCTACCTTCAAACTCAGTGCCTCTTTGTTTGACATCATGGGAAAATGAAAAGAACTCAGCCAAGACCTCAGAAAAAAAATTGTAGACCTCCACATGTCTGGTTTGTCCCGGGGAGCAATTTCAAAACGCCTGAAGGTACCACATTCATTTGTACAAACAATAGTATGCAAGTATAAACACAATGGGACCACTCAGCCATCATACCGCTCAGGAAGAAGATGCGTTCTATTTTGTCTCCTAGAGATGAACATTCTTTGGTACGAAAAGTGCAAATCAATCCCAGAAAACAGGCAAAGGACCTTGTGAAGATGCTGGAGGAAACAGGTACAAAAGTATCCATATCCACAGTAAAACGAGTCCTATATTGACATAACCTGAAAGGCCGCTTAGCAAGGAAGAAGCCGGTGCTCCAAAACCACCATAAAAAAAGCCAGAACTGCACATGGGGACAAAGATTGTACTTTTTGGAGAAATGTCCTCTGGTCTGATGAAACAAAAATAGAACACTTTAGCCGTAATGACCATCGATATGTTGGGAGGAAAAAGGGGGAAGCTTGCAAGCCGAGGAACACCATTCCAACCGTGAAGCACGGGGGTGGCAGCATCATGTTGTGGGGCTGCTTTGCTGCAGGAGGGACTGGTGCACCTCACAAAATAGATGGCGTCATGAGGGTGGAAAATTATGTGGATATATTGACATCAGTCAGGAAGTTACGCCATTTTTCCACATCTTTGAAAGTATGCTTGGGGTCATTGTCCATATGGAAGACCCATGTGCGACCAAGCTTTAAGGACAACAAAGTCAAGATATTGGAGTGGCCATCACAAAGCCCTGACCTTTATTTAACCAGGTAGGCTAGTTGAGAACAGATTAGCATAAACAACTGCGACCTGGCCAAGATAAAGCAAAGCAGCGCGTCACAAACAGCCAACACAGAGTTACACATGGAATAAACAAACATACAGTCAGTAATACAATAGAACAATTCAAAATACAGTGTGTGTAAAGTAATTAGGATACGGTAGGTAAGGCAATAAATAGGCCATAGTGGCAAAATAATTCTGCACATCTATCATTAGAATGTGCAGTAGAGATACTGGGGTGCAAAGGAGAAAGAAGAAAAAAAATAACAGTATGGGGATGAGGCAGTTGGATGGGCTGTTTACAGATGAGCTATGTACAGTTGTAGTGATCTGTGAGCTGCTCTGACAGCTGGTGCTTAGTGAGGGAGATATGAGTCTCCAGCTTCAGTAATTTTTGCAGTTCGTTCCAGTCATTGGCAGCAGAGAACTGGAAGGAAAGGCGGCCAAAGTAGGAATTGGCTTTCGGGGAGACCACTGAAATATACCTGCTGGAGCGCGTGCTACAGGTGGGTGCTGCTCTGGTGACCAGTGAGCTGAGATAAGGTGGGGCTTTACCTAGCAAAGACGTATAGATGACCTGGAGCCAGTGGGTTTGGCGGCGAAAATGATGCGAGGGTCAGCCAACAAGAGAATACAGGTTGCAGTGGTGTGTAGTATATGGGGCTTTGGTGACAAAACGGATGGCACTGTGATAGACTGCATCCAATTTGCTGAGTAGAGTGTTGGAGGCAATCTTGTAAATGGCATCGCTGAAGTCAAGGATCGGTAGGACAGTCAATTTTACGAGGCAGCATGAGTGAAGGATGCTTTGTTGCGAAATAGGAAGCCAATTCTAGATGTAATTTTGGATTGGAGATGCTTAATGTGTGTCTGGAAGGAGAGTTTACAGTCTAACCAGTCACCTAGGTATAAGTAGTTGTCCACATATTCTAAGTCAGAACCATCCAGAGTAGTGATGCTGGATGGGCGGGCAGGTGTGGTCAGCAATCATTTGAAGAGCATGCATTTAGTTTTACTTGCATTTAACAACCTCTTCAAGAGGCTGCGATGTTTGCAGCTTTTTGTAAAAAATTGCGCAAAATTTCAACGTCCTGCTACTCATGCCAGGAATATAGTATATGCATGTGATTAGTATGGGTGGATAGAAAACACACTGAAGTCTCTAAAACTGGTTAAATCATGTCTGTGACTATAACAGAACGTGTGTAGGAGGCAAAATCCCAAGGAAAACTGTTCACAAAAAACACAAAAACAATATCCCTCCCCCAGTCTCTGTATTGTCTATGGCAAGGGAAAATAGATAGCGTCTAGTTTACAATGTCTACAGCTTCCACACGATGTCGCCAGTACTGGCAATTGAGTTGAAATTTATCCTTGGTGAGATGAGGAATAGGCACTTCCTGTCTTCGGGTACACCGGAGGAAGTTATGAAAGGGAGAAAATGGACCATGAATTCAAGACTTGCTGCTATCGAATACAGATCGCCCCGTGATCAATTTGATCGATAATTAACGTTTACTAATACCTAAAGTTGGATTACAAAAGTAGTTTGAAGTGTTTTGTCAAAGTTTATAGGCAACTTTTTTAATTAAAAAAATGACGTTGCGTTTTGGAAAGCAGTTTTTTCCTGATCAGACGGGCTTCATAAATGGACATTTTGGGTATACATGGACGGATTTAATTGAAAAAAAGACCCAATTCTGATGTTTATGGGACATATAGGAGTGCCAACAAAGAAGCTCGTCAAAGGTAATGAATGTTTTATATTTTATTTCTGCGTTTTGTGTAGCGCCGGCTACGCTAATTATTCTGTTTACGTCACCTTTGGGTATTTCGGGGGTTGCATGCTATCAGATAATAGCTTCTCATGCTTTCGCCGAAAAGCATTTAAAAAATCTGACATGTTGGCTAGATTCACAACGAGTGTAGCTTTAATTGAGTACCCTGCATGTGTGTTTTAATGAAAGTTTGAGTTGTATCGAGTACTATTAGTTGTCACTCTGAAATTTCCGCTGATTTCCGCTGATGTTGATCCCTGTACAGGGCTGCATCCCTAACTTAAGAGCAGTTGGAGGCCACGGAAGTACAGTTGTATGGCATTGAAGCTCGTCTGGAGGTTAGTTAATACAGTGTCCAAAGAAAAGCCAGAAGTATACAGAATGGTGTCGTCTGCATAGAGTTGGATCAGAGAATCACCAGCGGCAAGTGTGACATTATTGATTTATATAGAGAAGAGAGTCGGCCCAAGGATTGAACCCTGTGACACCCCCATAGAGACTGCCAGAGGTCTGGAAAACAGGCCTTCCGATTTGACACGCTGAACTCTATCTGAGAAGCAGTTGGTGAACCAGGCGAGGCAGTCATTTGAGAAACCAAGGCTGAGTCTGCCGATAAGAATGTGGTGATTGACAGAGTCGAAAGCCTTGGCCAGGTCGATTTAATACAGCTGCACAGTATTATCGATGGCGGTTAAGATATTGTTTAGGACCTGGAGCGTGGCTGAGGTACACTCATGACCAGCTCGGATTTCTTTGCGGAGATGGTACGGTGGGATTCGAAATGGTCGGTGATCTGTTTGTTAACTTGGTTTTCGAAGACCTTAGGCATAGGTCTGTAGCAGTTTGGGTCTAGAGTGTCTCCCCCTTTGAAAAGGGGGATGACTGTGGCAGCTTTCCAATCTTTGGGGATCTCAGAAAGAGTGATTGAACAGGTGTATATATATTAACTGCCAGTGTATATTGGTTCCTAACTTCCCTGAAAAGTTGCATATCACAGGGGCTATTCGATGGTAAGGCAGTACGCCACAGGATGTTTTTCTGCTGGTCAGGTCTGGAGTGAACCAAGGGCTTTATCTGTTCCTGGTTCTAGTTTTTTTGAATGGGGTATGCTTATTTAAGATGGTGAGGAAAGCACTTTTAAATAATAACCAGGCATCCTCTACTGACGGAATGAGGTCAATATCCTTCCAGGATACCCAGGTCGATTAGAAATGCCTGCCCGCAGAAGTGTTTTAGGGAGCGTTTGACCGTGATGAGGGGTGATCGTTTGACCGCAGACCCATTACGGACGCAGGCAATGAGGCAGTGATCGCTGAGATCCTGTTATGAAGACAGCAGAGGTGTATTTGGAGGGCAGGTTGGTTAGGATGATATCTAATAGGGTGCCCGTGTTTACAAATTTGGTTTTGTACCTGGTAGGTTCATTGATAACTTGTGTGAGATTGAGGGGATCTAGCTTAGATTGTAGGATGTGTTATTAAGCATGTCCCAGTTGTGGTCACCTAACAGCACGAGCTCTGAAGATAGATGGGGGGGCAATCAATTAACATATGGTGTTCAGGGCAAGCTGGGGTCAGATGGTGGTCTATAGCAAGCAGCAATGGTGAGAGACGTGTTTCTGGAAAGGTGGATTTTTAAAAGTAGATGCTCAAATTGTTTAGGCACAGACCTAGATAGTAAGACAGAAATCTGCAGGCTATCTCTGCAGTAGATTGCAACTCCGCCCCCTTTGGCAGTTCTATCTTGTTGGAAAATGTAATGGTTAGGGATGGGAATTTCAGGGTTTTTGGTGGCCTTCCTAAGCCAGGATTCAGACATGGGTAGGGCATTCGGGTTGGCACAGTGTGCTAAAGCAGTGAATATAACAAACTCAGGGATGAGGCTTCTAATTTTAACATGCGTGAAACCAAGGCTTTTACGGTTACAGAAGTCAACAAATGAGAGCGCCTGGGGAATGGGAGTGGAGCTAGGCACTGCAGTGCTTGAATTAAACTCTACATTGCCTAAGGAACAGAGGGGGAGTAGGATAAGGGTACGGCTAAAGGCTATAAGAACTGGTCGTCTAGTACGTTCTGAACAGAGAGTCAAAGGAGCAGGGCTTGGAGACACGGCAATACAGACAGCTAGCAAGCTAGCAGAAGGGCCTTAGAGGGACGTTGCAACGGAATTAGTCTGTTGTAGCCCCCTCGTGCGGTCATGTCGGCAGACCAGTTATGATGGATCAGCAGGGCGCAGTGTAGTAAAAGGGTCCAGGCCAATTGGCAAAATAGATATAGTGGCCAAAGAAATTAGCTGATGGGCATCTTCAGCTAACAGTCTGATATGCTCTAGACAGCTAGCGGGCCGTGGCTAGCAGGCTAGCAGATGGTCATTCAGGGGACGTCACGCAGATTACGTCAGTAGTCCAGTCATGATGGATCATCGGAGCTCCGTATCGGCAGTAAAAGGGGTTCGGGTCAATTGGCAAAATAGGTATTGTAGCACAAGGAGTGGCTATTGGACCTCTTCAGCTAGCCGTGATATGGGCATAGCATAGGCTAGCTCCAGGATAGTTGATGCTTGCTTCAGGACAGGGACGTTAGCCAGGGGTGGCCACTCCTAGCTGCGATGATCCAGGTGAAAAGGTTCAGAGCTTGTAGGAATTCTGAGATATGTAAAAAAATAAGTCAGATATGCTCTGGTTTGGATCTCGCTGTGCAGACTGGCAAGAATTGTCCAGGCTAAGGTTAGCTGATGACCGCTAGCAGTGGCTAGCTGACTACTGGCTAGTAGCTAGTTAGCTGGCTAGCTTCTGTTAGGGGTTCCAGTTCAAAAGTAAAAAAAATAGGAGATCCATACCACAATGATGGAGGCGGATTGCAGGAGAGTATGTTCAAAATATATGCGAAGTATGTTCAAAATATATGCGAAGAAAAAATATATAAAAAGAGATATACACGGGACCCGACAAGACGAAGACAAAGACGTCTGACTGCTACGCCATCTTGGATCTGTATGCCTCCTCCAGACAAAGCTAACACATAATAAGATGAATCACTCTGCTAGGATCATCTAGTTATTGATTATTGTGGCAAAACTGAATTATGGTGAATTCATCTAACTACTTTAGCCTTAATAGAAGCACATAGTGACTCTACAAATAATAATCTGCTGGACAGATGGATGTGTAGTCTTGACAGTCCCTCATGCATACATACCTAAGTGAGGACATGACTGTTTGAACTATTTGAACAATCCTCTCCTCAAGCACACTCGCACACTATCAACCCCACCCTACCTCCCCATGCTCTCCCAGGCCAAGGGTTGCTGCGTTCCATTCTTTCTGTTATCCAATAAAAAACTTGCTGCCAAATGTGATTTAGAGCCACTCAGCTCCAGAGCAGGACCCTCAGAGAAACGAGGGGGGATAAAATATGAGCACCGTGGCAGCTGGCTTGCCAATCCAAATTAAAAAAGTGGCTCTGGGTTTATGCCGCACCCTTTATAGCTGCCGTATTTCACCCATATCCCCTACCCCACCACCCTGCCACCACTGAGGGTTGTCACGCCCCCCCCCCGACCAGTAAATCTGGTCCGTTTCCACAGACATAAAACTGTTATTCATGCGATGAACAGAATGAGAAGGCAAGGATGGGATGGAAACATCAGCTAGAGGCCTCTGTCTGTCTGTCTGTCTGTCTGTCTGTCTGTCTGTCTGTCTGTCTGTCTGTGGATGCAGACACCTCAGTCATCCCAGCCCTAAACACTGAGATTGGGTCTGCATTATAGACACTGCTGGATGTACGACAGTGGAGGCTGACAATGGGATAAATTGGGAGGACAGGCTCATTGTAATGACTGGAATTGAATCAATGAAATGCGATCAAACATATTTAAATGACAGTTGTGCATTGATTTAGTCTATGACTAGCCACATAAGAGGTACATTATGTATTTCACCACGAGGCCGGGAGACATGTTTAGGACTTGAATTGAGGAGGGGTGACAGGGTGAGGGGAGGGGGAGGAGTGGTGTTCAATGTAATTGCACTTCGCTATGTCTTCTCTTTATGTAGTGATGGAAAACTTATTTTTAATCATGTTATTAGCCAATCAATCAATACATTAGAACAACTGTCAAGGGAGGTTTGAGCAGTTCAGGGGTTGAGGGTAATGGCACAGGAGGTGGAATAATGGAGGAGGTGGTGGCCAGCGAAGGGTTAAGGTCATTGACAGCTGCTTTACCATTCTTTAGTCTTTATGTTAATAAATCCTGTTGGAGATAGGGGGCAGTATTTTCACTTTGGATTAATTGCGTGCCCATATTGAACTGCATCAATCTCTGTCCTAAATTGCTAATATATGCATATTAGTATTACTATTGGATAGAAAACACTCTGACGTTTCTAAAACCGTTTGAATTATGTCTGTGAGTATAACAGAACTCACAGGGCAGGCAATCTTCCAAACAAGTTTTGAAATCCTGAAAGTTGGGGAAACTTTGATGTCATCGCCCCCTCCCTTCCTAACAAGTTATGGATCTGGAAACACTTCCTACGTCTTCCACTAGATGTCCTCATTCAGTAGAAAGGGTATTGGAGCATTTGCTGTAAACTTTGACCTAATGGGAGGGAAAATAGTCGGTGTCGCAAGAGAATGCCATTTTGTTGTGGCACATTTCTCTGTGAGTGCTACGGCTGTTCCAATCAACCCCAGATGAAAACGAATGATCCGGTTGGAACGTTATTGGATATATATGATTATAACATCCTGAAGATTGATTCTCCACTTAGTTTGACCAGTTTTTTCGACCTGGAATATTTCTTTTGGAAGTTTCCATGCAAGTTATCCTGGACCAGAAGTCAGTTTTTGGGCACCTAAGCTGAAAGTGATAGCAAATGCTGCTACTTGGACACTAGTATTGGACATTAGGTAACAAAACAATTTATTGTGGAACTAGGACTCCTTGCACTACATTCTGATGAAAGATCATCAAAGGTAAGGGAATATTTATGTGTTAATTTTGTATTTCTTTTGACTCCAACATGGTGGAGAGATATTGTTACGTCTGAGCGCCGTCTCAGATTATTGCAATGTTAGGCTTTTTCCGTAAAGTTTTTAAAAAAATCTGACACAGCGGTTGCATTAAGAACCAGTGTATCTTTAATTATATGTAGAACATAAACTTTGACTAAAGATACATGATGAGTATTTCTGTTATCTGGCGTAGCTTTCTATAATTCCTCCGGATATTTTGGAGGAATTTCTGAACATGGCGTCAATGTAAACCGAGATTTATGGATATAAAATGCATATTATCGAACAAAACAAATGTACTGTGTAACATGTCATATGACTGTCATCTGATGAAGATTTTCAAGAGGTTAGTGATTGATTTTATTTCTAATCGTGCTTTTGTGATTTTATCTTTGGCTGGAAAAAATGGCTATGTTTTTTCTTTGGTTTGGTGGTGGTCTAACATAAATATATGTTGTGTTTTCGCTGTAAAACATTTTCAAAATCTGACACGATGGGTAGATGAACAAGGTGTTCCCTGCAGCGATGACATATCCCTGAATTAGAGAGTGGAGTGATGGAATTCAAGGATATCATCAAGGTACACAAACACAAACCGATTTAATATGCCACTGAGCACATCATTGACCTGGAACACTGTGGGAGCGTTGGTCAGTCTGAATGGCATAACCAGGAACTCGTAGTCTCCCCTAGCCGTGTTGAAGGCTGTCTTGCACTCGTCTACTTCCCGTTTCCGAACTAGGTGGTAGGCGTTCCGAAGGTCCAACTTCAAGAAGATGGTCGCCCTCTAGAGAGGCTCGGATGCCGAGGAGAGGAGTGGTAGATGGTAACAAATTTCTATCGTGATTTCATTGAGGCCCCTGTAGTTGATACACAGGCGCAGGGTTTTGTCCTTTTTTCCCACAAAGAAGAACCCTGTGCCGGCAGGAAAGGCAGAAGGAGGAATGCTCCCTGCAGCCAGAGAATCTTCAATGTACTCCTCCATGGCCTTGGTCTCAAGGCCAGACATGTAATAAAGCCACCCCCAAAGCGGTTTGGTGCCCAGGATCAATGGCAATTAGGATGTGACTCGAGCATTGTTATAAACCTCCTGTAGGTCCTGGTACTAGGCGGGAACGGCAGAGAGATCCAAGGCTTTTCCCAATCCCGCAGGAAGACATCCCTGGGCCGGCTGCACCGCCTTAAGGCAATGTGCGTGGCAGAACAGGCTCCAACCCAGGAAAGAACCAGTAGCCCAGTCGATCAGAGGATTGTGCCTCTGGAGCCATGAAAACCCAAAACCACAGGAACATGACGAGATTCAATGAGTAGAAACGTATGGACTCACTGTGATTGCTCGAAAGTCACAGGTGAATGGGAACAGTACTGTGAGTTTCCCTGACAATGGAGCTTCCGTCCAATGCTCTGGCGTCCATGGGAATAGAGAATTGTGTGGAGAAACCCAACTCTGATACCAGGGTAGCGTCCATTAAGCTCTCGTCAGCCCCAGAGTCAATGAGCACCCAGAGATATTTAGACCGGTCACCCCACAGCAGGATAGAATGGGGAGGAGTACGGGTAATGTGATTTTAGAGAATCCCAGTATGGCCCACCACCTTACTCGTACCTACTGATGAGCCTTGTCTTTTCCTGGACAGTTTCATATATTACTTCCTGTAGTATCACAATCCAGGCAACTGTTGGAGCTCTGCCTGCTTAAAACCTGTTGGTACTAGGGGGCAGTATTTTCATTTTTGGAAAAATAACGTTCCCAAATTAAACGGGATATTTTGTCAGGACAAGATGCTAGAATATGCATATAATTGACAGCTTAGGATAGAAAACACTTTCCAAAAATTTTCCAAAACTATAACAGTATAGTATAACAGAACTGATGTTCCAGCCTGAGAAAAATCCAATCCGGAAGTGACTCATCTTTTGAAAGCCCTGCTTTCCGATGTGTCCCTATTGAGCTGTGAATGCCCTATCAACCAGATTACGCTTTCTACGTATTCCCCAAGGTGTCTACAGCATTGTGACGTAGTTTTACGCATTTATGTTAAAGAATAACCGTAGGCGGCTTCATTGCGCAAGTGGTCACCTGATGCTACCAGAGAAATTCTCGCGTAAAATACAGAGGTAGCCATTATTCCAATCGCTTCTACTGAGAAACCAATGGTCCCTTTTGATATATTATCGAATAGATATTTGAAAAACACCTTGAGGATTGATTATAAACAACGTTTGCCATGTTTCTGTCGGCGTTGTCGTGACCGCAATTTCCGGTCGATTTCTCAGCCAAACGTGAAGAACAAACAAAGCTATTTCGCCTACAAAAATAATATTTTGGGAAAAAATGAACTTTGGCTATCTCGAGACTTTGGGAGTCTCGTGAGTGAAAACATTAGAAGTTCATCAAAGGTAAACGATTTAATTTGATTGCTTTTCTGATTTTCGTGACAAGGTTGCCTGCTGCTAGCAAGGCATAATGCTATGCTAGGCTATCCATAAGCTTACACAAATGCTTGTCTATGTTACGGTTTTCTTCCGTCAAGGGAGTCGGACCAAAATGCAGCGTGGTTAATTAATAATATACATCTTTCATGAAGATGAACACGAACAATACAAAACAACAAACGGAACGTGAAAACCTATACAGTCTATCTGGTGATAACAAAACACAGAGACAGGAACAATCACCCACAAAACACTCAAAGAATATGGCTGCCTAAATATGGTTCCCAATCAGAGACAACGAGAATCACCTGCCTCTGATTGAGAACCGCCTCAGGCAACCATAGACTTTGCTAGAACACCCCACTAAGCCACAATCCCAAAACCTACGAAAAAACCCCATACATAAACAACACAAAATAAACCCATGTCACACCCTGACCTGACCAAATAAATATAGAAAACACAAAATACTAAGACCAGGGCGTGACAGTCTAGCTTTTGCTGTAAAGCATATTTTGAAAATCTGAGATGACAGGGTGATTAACAAAAGGCTAAGCTGTGTCCCAATATATTTAACTTGTGATTTTCATGAATATGAAGATTTTCTAGGAAGATTTATGTCTGTTGCGTTATGCTAATTAGTGTCAGATGATGACAACGGTCCCGTTCACGGGATTGGGTGTCACTAGAGGTTAATTAACAAACGTTCGTTAGTAGACAATCTAGCCCTGCCCAGCTGCATTGGATCTGGAGGAGACAAGTCACCAGTCCCCAATGATTCATGAGGGAACTCGGGTGGCTTCGGATTCTCTCGGAAATGCAGGCATCGGGGACTTCTGGGGTTCTTCGGAGGCGAGGAAGAAACTGTGGATGAGCGAGTGTGGCCGAGAACAGACATCCTCACCCTCTTGAATTTCCGTAGGTGCCCATTGATCCTTATGGTTAAGCATCATAGTGTGGGGATGTTTTTCAACAACAGGGAGTGGGAGACTAGTCAGGATCGAGGGAATGATGAACAGAGCAAAGTACAGAGAGATCCTTGATGAAGACCTGCTCCAGAGCGCTCAGGCCTTTAGACTGGGGGCGAAGGTTCACCTTCCAACAGCACAATGACCCTAAGCACACAGCCAAGACTATGCAGGAGTGGCTTTGGGACAAGTCTCTGAATGTCCTTGAGTGGCCCAGCCAGAGCCCGGACTTGAACCCTATCGAACATCTCTGGAGAGACCTGGAAATTGTTGTGCAGAGAATCTGCAGAGAAGAATGGGAGAAACTCCCCAAATATAGGTGTGCCAAGCTTGTAATGTCATACCCCAGAAGACTCAAGGCTGTAATCTCTGCCAAAGGTGCATCAACAAAGTACTGAGTAAAGGGTCTGAACACTTATATAAATGTCATATTTAGTTATTTATTTTCAATACAATTGCAATAATAAAAGAAAATAGTTTTTGCTTTGTCATTATGGGCTATTGTAGATTGATGAGGGGAAAAAATTATTGAATCAATTTTAGAAAAAGGTTGTAACATAACAAATTGTGGAATGTAGAGAGAGTTAGAGTAGAGGAGAATAAAGAGTGAAAGAAGCCTGGTACAACTCAAGGACAAACTCCAAGTTCACCAGTAAATAATATACTTGCTAAGAGCTATGGCTTTTTCTCCCTATTTCATTTCATGAGGATTTTCTGTTCAATTGCAGTGGATTAAAATATAATGCATTTCCTTCTGGAAACCTGATAACCTGGCAAAATACGTTTTTCAATTAAGTTTGGTTTCGAATTATCACGAGGATTCAGCCTTCCAGTAGAATCGTTTCTTGTTCTAGCATGACAATAAATTGACACTTGAGACTTTATCCAGCTACAGCAAATTATATTTAATTGCTTTGTGATGCACGTGTACAGACATTGTAAAACATCAAATTATAGGTGTCAGTGAATATCACTTGATTTTCCTCTGCTGTCATGGACTCAATTTATTTGATTGTCATGGTGGATACTAGTAATTCATTTCAGTAGTTTTGACTCGTTTGAGTGAGAGCCATAACATTTTCTGAATGTGTTTTATTAAATGTGTTCATTTTTGCAATCAAAGGACAATCAAAAGTTCTCAAATGGCCTGATAACTGTATCCAGCCACAGACAATACATCAACCCCTGGCTAACAAATGTTAGAGCGGTATACCATAAACCCAGCCATGCCCGAAATCGTCTGTTCAGTGTTTTTAGATGCAATTTCCAGCCCTGACACACATTAACTTTAGATGTGAGAACACACCTTAAAACTGATCTATGAAGGAAGGGGCTTATTCACGCAACAACTTTTATATAGGAAAAAAAGAAAAGGGGAAAGAAAGCACTTTGAATGATTTATTATAGCTCAAGACAAACCACACAGACGAATGGAATCATCTCCAATCCATGCTTCATCTAGATATGTTAGTGCCACTGAATGAATTTAAAATATTGATGGGAGACTCTGTTACAGAGGAGTGTAAATGCTTTTTTTTTAGGCTGGATCATGTTATTGTATTGTTGTATGTTTTAATTCTGTAATGTATTTATTGTTGCTGCCTTCTTGGCCAGGTATCCTTGAAAAGGAGCTTTTCCTGATTAAATGAAGATTAAATAAAAAATGCCCCTGTCTCTACTGCTGCCCCTGTCTCTACTACTACCCATGCCTCTACTGATGCCATTGACTCTACTGCTGCCCCTGTCTCTAATAATGTCCCTGCCTCTAATGCTGCCCACAACTCCACTGCTACCCCTGCCTCTACTTCTGTCCCTGACTCTAATGCTGCCCACAACTCTACTGCTACCCCTGCCTCTACTTCTGTCCCTGACTCTAATGCTGCCCACAACTCTACTGCTACCCCTGCCTCTACTGCTGTCCATGACTCTAATGCTGCCCACAACTCTACTGCTACCCCTGCCTCTACTTCTGTCCCTGACTCTAATGCTGCCCACAACTCTACTGCTACCCCTGCCTCTACTGCTGTCCCTGACTCTAATGCTGCCCACAACTCTACTGCTACCCCTGCCTCTAATGCTGCCCACAACTCTACTGGTACCCCTGCCTCTACTGCTGTCCCTGCCTCTAATGCTGCCCCTGCCTCTACTGCTGCCCACAACTCTACTGCTACCCCTGCCTCTACTGCTGTCCCTGACTCTAATGCTGCTCACAACTCTACTGCTACCCCTGCCTCTACTGCTGTCCCTGCCTCTAATGCTGCCCCTGCCTCTACTGCTACCCCTGCCTCTACTGCTGCCCACAACTCTACTGCTACCCCTGCCTCTACTTCTGTCCCTGACTATAATGCTGCCCACAACTCTACTGCTACCCCTGCCTCTACTTCTGTCGCTGACTCTAATGCTGCCCACAACTCCACTGCTACCCCGGCCTCTACTGCTGTCCCTGACTCTAATGCTGCCCACAACTCTACTGCTACCCCTGCCTCTTCTTCTGTCCCTGACTCTAATGCTGCCCACAACTCTACTTCTACCCCTGCCTCTACTGCTGTCACTGACTCTAATGCTGCCCACAACTCTACTGCTACCCCTGCCTCTACTGCTGTCCCTGCTGCTGCTGCCCCTTTCTCTACTGCTGTCCCTGTCTTGACACATGTCATTGTCTCTACTACTTCCCCTTCCTCCACTTCTGCCCCTGGCTCTACTAATGCCCCTGCCTCTACTACTGCCATTGCCTCTAATGCTGTTTCTGACTCTTATTCTAGCCACACCTCTACTGCTGCCCCTGCCCCTGCCCCTGCCTATACTGCTGCCTCTGTCTCTACTGCTGCCCATGTCTCTACTGCTGCCCATGTCTCTACTGCTGCTCCTGTTACTAGTACAGCCCCAGCATCTAATACTGCCCACGCCTCTGCTGCTGCCCCTGTCTCTACTACTGCCCCTGTCTCTACTATTGCCCCTGTCTCTACTGCTGCCATGTCTCTACTGCTGATCCATCCTCTACCGCTGACTCTGCCTCTACAGCTTCCCCTTTCTCTTATCCTGCCCATGCCTCTACTGCTGCCCTGTCTCTACTACTGCCCATGCCTCTACTGCTGCCCTGTCTCTACTACTGCTACTGCCTCTGCTATTGCTTCTGCCTCTATCACTACTAGTGCCTCTACTGCTGTCCCTTCTGCCCCTGTCTCTACTACTGCCCACACCTCTACTGCTGCCTCTGCCTCCATTGCTGTGCCAGCCTACACTGCTGCCCATTTGGTGCGGCAGGTAGCCTAGTGGTTAGAGCGTTGGATTGAATCCCCGAGCTGACAAGGTAAAAAATCTGTCGTTCTGCCCCTGAACAAGGCAGTTAACCCACTGTTCCTAGGCCATCATTGAAAATAAGAATATGTTCTTAACTGACTTGCCTACTGTTGTTAAATAAAGGTAATAAAGGTAAAAACATATTGCTTCCCCTGTCTCTACTGCTGCAATGTCTGTACTGCTGCCCTGCCTCTAATGCTGCCCCTGTCTCTAATACTGCCCATGCCTCTACTGCTACCCTGTCTCTACTACTGCTCCTGCCTCTACTACTGCCCCTGCCTCTACTGCTGTCCCTGACTCTAATGCTGCCCACAACTTTACTGCTACCCCTGCCTCTACTTCTGTCCCTGACTCTAATGCTGCCCACAACTCTACTGCTGCCCCTGCCTCTACTGCTGTCCCTGACTCTAATGCTGCCCACAACTCTACTGCTACCCCTGCCTCTACTGCTGCCCACAACTCTACAGCCACCACTGCCTCTACTGCTACCCCTGCATCCACTGCTGTCCCTGACTCTAATGCTGCCCACAACTCTACTGCTATCCCTGCCTCTACTGCTGCCCACAACTCTACTGCTACCCCTGCCTCTACTGCTGTCCCTGACTCTAAGGCTGCCCACAACTCTACTGCTACCCCTGCCTCTACTGCTGTTCCTGACTCTAATACTACCCACAACTCCACTGCTACCCCTGCCTCTACTTCTGTCCCTGACTCTACTGCTGCCCACAACTCTACTGCTACCCCTGCCTCTACTGCTGTCCCTGACTCTAATGCTGCCCACAACTCTACTGCTACCCCTGCCTCTACTGCTGTCCCTGACTCTAATGCTGCCCACAACTCTACTGCTACCCCTGCCTCTACTGCTGTCCCTTCCTCTAATGCTGCCCACAACTCTACTGCTACCCCTGCCTCTACTGCTGTCCCTGACTCTAATGCTGCCCACAACTCTACTGCTACCCCTGCCTCTACTGCTGCCCACAACTCTACTGCTACCCCTACCTCTACTGCTGCCCACAACTCTACAGCTACCCCTGCCTCTACTGCTGCCCACAATTCTACTGCTACCCCTGCCTCTACTGCTGTCCCTGACTCTAATGCTGCACACAACTCTACTGCTACTCCTGCCTCTACTGCTGCCCACAACTCTACTGCTACCCCTGCCTCTACTGCTGTCCCTGACTCCAATGCTGCCCACAACTCTACTGCTACCCCTGCCTCTACTGCTGCCCACAACTCTACTGCTACCCCTGCCTTTACTGCTGTCCCTGACTCTAATGCTGCCCACAACTCTACTGCTACCCCTGCCTCTAATGCTGCCCACAACTCTACTGCTACCCCTGCCTCTACTGCTGTCCCTGACTCTAATGCTGCCCACAACTATACTGCTACCCCTGCCTCTAATGCTGCCCACAACTCTACTGCTACCCCTGCCTCTACAGCTGTTCCATCACTACTACTGCCCCTGCCTCTAATGCAGCCCACACCTCTGCTGCTGCCCCTGCTGCTGCCACTGCCTCTACTGCTTCCCTCTTCTCTACCACTGTCCCTGCCTCTACTGCTGTCCCTGCATCTGCTGCTGCCCACACCTTTACTGTTTCCCATGCCGCTACTGCTGCCCCTGCCTCTACTGCTGCACTCGTTTCTGCCCACTCACTGCTGCCCATGTCTCTACTGGTGCCCCTGCCTCTACTGCTGCCCCTGTCTCTACTGCTCCCCTGTCTCTACTGCTCCCCTGTCTCTACTGCTGCCCCTGTCTCTACTGCTCCCCTGTCTCTACTGCTGCCCCTGTCTCTACTGCTCCCCTGTCTCTACTGCTGCCCCTGCCTCTAGTGCTGTCCCTTCCTACTGCTGCCCTTGCTGCTGTCCGTACCTCTCTAACTGTTCCTGCCTCTCTTGCTGCCTCTATTGCAGCCCCTTAATCTACAGCTGGCCATGCATCTACTGCTTCCCCTGTCAGCACTACTGCCCCTGCCTCTAATGGTGCCCCTTCCTCTACTGCTGTCCCTGACTACTGCTGCCCCTGCCTCTACTGCTGCCCACACCTCTACTGCTGCCTCTGCCTCTACTACTTCCCCTACCTTTGCCTTTGCCTCTGCCACTCCCAATCTCGCTCAGTGTCTGTCTGCCACAGACTCCATGTCTGCCACTGCCATTGTCTCTGCCACAGCCTCTGTATCTGCCATAGCCTGCACTCTGCCTCTGACTATGGCTCTGCCACAGCCTTTGCCTTTGTGCTGGTTCACCTAAAGTGACTGAAGGAGGGAGGCAGAGTGGTAGGGGAACAGGGGGAACATGTATCACTGCCAATCCACAGAACAAGTGGCACTCTGAGTCACCTTCCCCACGGAGGGAAGGGGACGGATGACGCCCACTGACAGCAGGGTACTGCCCTCGCCCCCACTGAGGGTATCCAGCCTATCAGATGCAATCATTCATCACCGACACCCAGAAGAAGACACCACATTGGCCAATCACTGACAATCCCTGATGAGTTCTGACTGGAATTGATGTAATCAGTAAATTAGGAATGCTGCTAAGTTCTAGTTGTTGTTTTTTGGGGGGGGATTACAAATTGTTTTTATTGTTTTTATTCTTATTGATTTTCTATACTGTAGGTTTTGACAAACCAAAAGGAAACATGGTTTGTTGTTGCTAATCTCCTCTATACGCTGAGTGTAACTATGCAGTTATTTGTTTTTTAATGTGCTATTTCTTGAATTGTTAGCCCAGAAAATATCAAGTGGTATTACATACAGCCAGGAAGAACTATTGGATATAAAAGCGATGTTACCTTACCAACATTACAACCAGGAATACGTCTTTCCTGAAGTGGATCCTTTGTTCAGACCTTCACCCTGGATATGGGATTTTATCCCAGAGGCCGACCCATAACAACGCGGTCGCCACAGGAGAGGCAGACGGAGCGGCTTACTGGTCAGACTCAGAAGGCGAGCACACCATCCACCGCTTCCGAGCATATTACTCGCCAATGTCCAATCTCTAGATAACAAGGTGGACGAAATTAGGGCACAGGTTGCCGATCAGAGAGACATCAGAGATTGTAGCATTCTCTGTTTCACAGAAACATGGCTCACTCGGGTATGTTGTCAGAGTCGGTACAGCCACCTGGTTTCTTCATGCATCGCGTCAACAGAAAAAAACATATTTTGTAAGAAGAAGGGTGGGGGTGTATGCCTTATAGTTAACGACTCATACTGTAATCACAACAACATACAGGAACTACAGTCCTTTTGTTCACCTGATCTAGAATTCCTTACAATTACATGCCGACCGCATTATCTCCCAAGAGAATTATCTTCGATTATAGTCACAGCCATGTATACCCCCCCCCCCCCCAAGCAGATACCTCATCGGCCCTGAAAGAACTTTACTGGACTCTATGTAAACTGGAAACCATACATCCAGAGGCTGCGTTTATTGTTGGTGGGGGTTTTAACAAAGCTAATCTGCGAACAAGACTTCCTAAATTCTAACAGCATATCGAATGCGCGACACGAGCTGGTAGCATTCTGGGTCATTGCTATTCTAACTTCCGCAAAGCATTCAAAGCCCTCCCCCGCCCTGCCTTCAGGAAATCTAACCATGACTCCATTTTGTTGCTCCCAGCCTATAGACAGAAGCTAAAACAGGAAATGCCCGTACTCAGGTCTATACAACGCTGGTCTGACCAATCGGATTCCATGCTTCAAGATTGATTCGATCACGTGAACTGGGATTTGACCCGGATAACCCTCAGACAATAACATTGATGTATACACTGACTCGGTGATTGAGTTTATTAGCAAGTGCATCGGAGATGTTGTACCCACTGTGACAATTAAAACATTTCCTAACCAGAAACCGTGGATTGATGGCAGCATTTTAATCATTTTAATTATGGCAAGGTGACTGGAAACATTGAAACGGCTGTTTGAAGAAGAGGACCAAGGTGCAGCGTGGTACAGGTTCATGATTTTTAATAAAACTGAACACTAGAATAAAAAATAACAAAGCGGCACAAATGAAACAGTTCTGTCTGGTGCAGACACACAAAACAGAAAATAACTACCCACAAAACACAGGTGGGAAAAGGCTACCTAAGTATGGGTCCCAATCAGAGACAACGATAGACAGCTGTCCCTGATTGAGAACCATACCCGGCCAAAAACAAAGAAATACATAGAAAAAATAACATAGAATGCCCACCTTAGTCAAACCCTGGCCTAACCAAAATAGAGAATAAAAGCCTCTCTATGGCCAGGGCCTGACAAACATGACTGAATACAAACAATGCAGCTATTCCCTTTGCAAGGCAATAAAACAAGCAAAGATTCAGTATAGAGACAAAGTAGAGTCGCAATTCAAAGGCTCAAACATGGGAAGTATGTGGCAGGGTCTACAGTCAATCACGGATTACAAAAAGAAAACCAGCCACGTTGCGGACATCAAAGTCTTGCTCCCAGACAAATTAAACACCTTCTTACTTGCTTTGAGGACAATACAGTGCTACGGACATGGCCCGCTACCAAAGCCTGTGGGCTCTCCTTCTCCATGGCCAATGTGAGTAAAACATTTAAACGTGTTAACCCTCGCAAGGCTGCCGGCCCAGACGACATCCCTAGCCGCATCTCAGAGCATGAGCAGACCAGCTGGCTGTTGTGTTTACAGACATATTCAATGAATCCCTATCCAAGTCTGTTGTCCCCACATGCTTCAAGAGGGCCACCATTGTTCCTGTTATCAAGAAAGCTAAGGTAACTGAACTAAATTACTTGCTTTGAGAGACTAGTCAAGGATCAAATCAACTCCACCCGACCTGATACGCTAGAAACACTCCAATTTGCTTACCTCACTAATAGGTCCACTGACAATGCAACCGCCATCACACTGCACACTGCCCTATCCCATCTGGACAAGAGCAATACCTATGTAGTAATTCTGTTCATTGACAACAGTTCAGCATTTAACACCATAGTTCCATCCATACTCGTCATTAAGCTCGAGACCCTGACCCCGCCTTGTGCAACTGGCTCCTGGACTTTCTGACGGATTTCCCCCAGGTGGTGAAGGTAGGAAACAACATCTCCACCCTGCTGATCCTTAACACTGGGGCCTCACAAGGGTGCGTTCAGAGCCGTTTCCTGTAGTCCCTGTTCACCCATGACTGTGTGGCCATGCACGCCTCTAACTCAGTCATCAAGTTTGCAGACGACGCTACAGTGGTAGGCCTGATTACCAACAATGGCGAGATGGCCTACAGGGAGGAGGTGAGGGCCCTCAGACTGTGGTGTCAGGAAAGTAACTTCACACTCAATGTCAACAAAACACAGGAGATAATTGTGGACTTCAGGAAACAGCAGAGGGAGCACCCCCCCTATCCACATCGACGGGACAGTAGTGGAGAGGGTAGAAAGTTTTAAGTTCCTCGGCGTACACATCACGAACAAACTGAAATGGTCCAACCACACAGACAATGTGGTGAAGAAGGTGCAACAGCGTCTCTTCAACCTCAGGAGGCTGAAGAAATGTGGCTTGTCACCTAAAACACTCACAAACTTTTACAGAAGCTCAATCGAGAGTGTCCTGTCGGGCTGTATCACTGCGCACAATCGCAAGGCTCTCCAGAGGGTAGAGCAGGCGGTATGCACAACGCATCACCGGGGGCAAAGGCCAACAACCACCCGAGCCACTTCCTGTTCACACCGCTTTCATCCAGAAGGCGAGGTCTGTACAGGTTTATCAAAGCTGGGACGAGAGACTGAAAATCAGCTTCTATCTCAATGCCATCAGACGGTTAAACAGCCATCACTAACATAGAGAGGCTGCTGGCAACATACAGACTCAAATCTCTGGCACTTAAATAAATTGACTTAATACAGGTATCACTAGTCACTTTACATAACTCCACTCTAATGTTTACATATCCTACATTAAACATCTCGTATGTATATACTGTATTCTATACCATCTACTGCATCTTGCCTATCCTGCCCGGCCATCGCTCGTCCATATATTGATATGAACATATTCTTATTCATCCCTTTAAATTGGTGTGTATAAGGTAGTTGTTGTGAATTTGTTAGATTACTTGTTAGATATTACTGCATTGTCGGAACTAGAAGCTGAAGCATTTCGCTCCACTCGCATTAACATCTGCCAACCATGTGTATGTGACCAATACAATTTGGTTTGATTTGAAATTTAATTTAATTTGTACAAAACATTAAGAACACATTCCTAATATATAGTAGCAGCCCTTTTTTGCCCTCAGAACAGCCTCAATTCATCGGGGCATGGACTCTACAAGGTGTTGAAAGCGTTTCACAGGATGCTGGCATAAGTTGAGGGCAAAATGGGTTGCAACTCAATATTCGAAAGGTGTCCCTAGTGTTTGGAATACTCCGTGTATGTCATGGAAAGAACAGGTGTTCCTAAGGTTTTGTACACTCAGAGTATACTACCTTGTTAAAAAATGTCAAACACAAACAAAGCCTTAGTATGGTCATACTCTCAAAGTCAGACAAGCAAAACAGGCGTGTTTTCATTTGCTGGTTGTGTGAGCACAACCCCATTAGGGGAGCAGCAGAAACACCACCAGCAGGATAAAATGTGTTTTCTGTGGTCAGGGCTAAAAAAGGGGCCTCTCTCTTTTCAATTTCAGTGTCTGGTCCCCAGTGCCTGGCCCTATGCTTCCTGCTTGTTGTGAGAAATGAGCGTGGCATGGAGTGAGGGATGGAGGGTGCACCTGGTGACGCAAGGTCCCCACACAGGGCCCGTCTGTGGGGCATGCTCGGGTGTAACAGGGGAGGGGGCTGGAGCACTGAGGCAAGGAGGGGAGAGGATGTCTCTCTGGCTCTCCCTCTGTGCCCATCATAAATTGTCTGCACCTCTTCCAAGCCTTAACTCCTGTCTCACAACACAGCCCCCCACTCTGTGTTTGCTGCGCCCCACTGTGAACATCATAGACTGTTTACACACACTGACAAACTCTCATACACACACATGTATGGTTCATGCAGGACAGTTTTTAAGACTTATTTTAAGGCATGGTTTTCATCATCAGTTTTAGTAATCACACACACACACACACACACACACACACACACACACACACACACACACACACACACACACACACACACATACAGGGAAGGTGATAACACTACTCAGGTTCCCCTTTTCTATCCCCTCCTCTCTCTCTCCTTTGCTCCTATGCTTCATACTCTCCAGTGATTGGGGACCTTAATAGAATTTCATTACTTAGGATTGAAAACCAAGGAGAGGGAGACGGAGAGGTGCACTGAAAATGCCAGCGTCCCTCACCAGATGCCAGCCATCTCATTGATAATAAATGCAGAGCTCTAAACCAGTGTGATAAGATGCTATTCCAGCATCAGTGTTATCACTTAACGTCTGATAATACCAGCAGGGAGGAATTGTTTATGACAGTTAAAACAAGGCCTTAAAACGAAACACTTGACATAATATGTATTCATCAATCTGTTAAATAGATAGTGAACAATGGACTGAAGATAAGGTGTTGATGGCACTCTTTATTTTGGACTGTTGAGTGTGAGAGTTTTGAACTAATATATTGGCTTTTCTTATTGTTTTTGAATCAACAGATTTATGGGGAACACTTTACTGTCGACCCCCTGATGCATTCCTAAAGACTTTATATACGGGATGAAATTATATATTGTGGATATGTCATCTCTGGACAAAACCTTCCCAGTTAAAAAGTGCTTTGATGTACTTCCATGTATTCTGTTATCGTCACCCGACACGTCTGACTCATGCCCTGTGGCACAGTAACACAAATGACGGAATGCCAGCACAGGAATTCAGTGATGAGATAGTAGTGGAGCATTTGGCTGACTTAGTCAGTAATGTCACCAGGGATGTTTTAAGTATGCACAAACAATGATGAGAAGTAAATGGTTGCAAACATCCAAATGCAATGACCAGAAATGTAGACATATAATATAGTGTTGTAAGCTGCTCGTTGTGAACACACAAAAACTCACTTCTCTATGCTATGATGTAAGATATGTTCCTGTTATCTTCTTATACAAGGCTCACATAAGTTCACCAGTATGACAATGTAGGTGACCTACTTTACAATACAATGCCTTATCCAGTCACCCTTAGAAAGGTTTGTGTCTTCCAAATGGATAGCACACAGTCTATTTCCTACTGTCTTATTTTTTCTATTTTTCAACAAGAAGATTTTTCAATTATCTACAACAACAACAAAAAATCCTGAACAGAATCTACATCCTCCATTTGTTCATGCAGCGTTAGTTTACTAGTCCTTCAGGGAGGGAACCTGTTCATCATGTGAAGAGGAGCCAGTGACTGACTGGCAAGAGAAACACCCAAACACACAGTTCCAACCCCAGAAGAGACAACCCAACAACACAGACTCTTCAGAACCCCAGCTCAGACTAGGCCTCAGGAGACAACGGCTGTAGGAAATGCTGTACCAGGATCAGGAACTTAATCATGATCCCAGGTCATCGCAAGATGTTGCATGTGCAAAACCCAGAGGACTAACAGTTCAGAATTATTTTTTTTAGGTCTCTGTCTGTTCACTGAGTCTCATTGGAAAATTATATTTCTTAGGAACCTGTTTTCAGTTCCTACCACTAACACTGGATGTCACCAGTCTTTGGAATTTGGTTGAGGCTATTCATTTGTGCAATGACGAAGTATGCCATCTAGGAACTGAGTAACACTGTTAAGAGTTGGCCAAGACATGAAAAGTAGCATTAGTTTCCTCTCGTCCTCTATTGAAAACAGATAGACCCGTATTCAATTCGATCGATTATTAACATTTAAAAATACCTAAAGTTGTATTCCAAAAGTAGTTTGAAATATTTTGTCAAAATTTATAGACAACTTTTAAAATATTTTGTAGTGACGTTGCACATTTTGGAAGCTGTTTTTTTCTGGATCAAACGCGTCAAATAAATTGACATTTTGGATATATTTGGACGGAATTAATCGAACAAAAGGACCAATTGTGATGTTTATGGGACATATTGGAGTGCCAACAAAAGAAGCTCATCAAAGGTAGGTAGGTAGGTAGGTAGGTAGGTAGGTAGGTAGGTAGGTAGGGAGGGAGGGAGGGAGGGAGGGAGGGAGGGAGGGAGGGAGGGAGGGAGGGAGGGAGGGAGGGAGGGAGGGAGAGAGAGAGAGAGAGAGAGAGAGAGAGGTATGCAGCTTAAGCCCCACCCTCTTTAACATATATATATCAAAGAATTGGCGCAGGCACTAGAAAAGTCTGCAGCACCCGGCCTCACCCTACTAGAATCTGAAGTCAAATGTCTGATGATCTGCTGCTTCACCAACCAAGGAGGGCCTGCAGTGCCACCTAGATATTCTTCACAGATTCTGCCCGACCTGGGCACTGACAGTAAATCTCAGTAAGACCAAAATAATGGTGTTCCAAAAAAAGGTCCAGTCGCCAGGACAACAAATACAAATTCCATCTAGACACCGTTACCCTAGAGCACACAAAAAACTATACATACCTTGGCATAAACATAAGCGCCACAGGTAACTTCCACAAAGCTGTGAACGATCTAAGATACAAGGCAAGAAAGGCATTCTCTGCCATCTAAAGGAACATAAAATTCAACATACCAATTAGGATCTGGCTCAAAATTCTTGAATCAGTCATTGAACCCATTGCCCTTTATGGTTGTGAGGTCTGGGGTCCGCTCACCAACCAAGATTTCACAAAATGGGACAAACACCAAATTGATACTCTGCATGCAGAATTCTGCAAAAATATCCTCCGCGTACAACGTAGAACACCAAATAATGCATGCAGAGCAGAATTAGGCCAATACCCACTAATTATCAAAATCCAGAAAAGAGCCGTTAAAGTCTACAACCACCTAAAAGGAAGCGATTCCCAAACCTTCCATAACAAAGCCATCACCTACAGAGAGATGAACCTGGAGAAGAGTCCCCTAAAGCAAGCTGGTCCTGGGTCTCTGTTCACGAAAAGAAACACGCCCTACAGAGCCCCAGGACAGCAGCACAATTAGACCCAAGCGAATCATGAGAAAACAAAAAGATAATTACTTGACACATTGGAAAGAATTAACAAAAAAACTGAGCAAACTCTAATGCTATTTGGCCCTAAACAGAGAGTACACAGTGGCAGAATACCTGACCACTGTGACTGACCCAAACGTAAGGAAAGCTTTGACTATGTACAGACTCAGTGAGCATAGCCTTGCTATTGAGAAAGGCCACCGTAGGCAGACATGGCTCTCAAGAGAAGACAGGCTATATGCACACTGCCCACAAAATGAGGTGGAAACTGAGCTGCACTTCCTAACCTCCTGCCCAATGTATCAAATCAAATCAAATCCAATCAAATTTTATTTGTCACATACACATGGATAGCAGATGTTAGTGCGAGTGTAGCGAAATGCTTGTGCTTCTAGTTCCGACAATGCAGTAATAACCAACAAGTAATCTAGCTAACAATTCCAAAACTACTACCTTATAGACACAAGTGTAAGGGGATAAAGAATATGTACATAAAGATATATGAATGAGTGATGGTACAGAGTGGCATAGGCAAGATACAGTAGATGGTATTGAGTGCAGTATACACATATGAGATGAGTATGTAAACAAAGTGGCATAGTTAAATTGGCTAGTGATACATGTATTACATAAGGATGCAGTAGATGATATAGAGTACAGTATATACGTATACATATGAGATGAATAATGTAGGGCATGTAAATATTATATTAGGTAGCATTGTTTAAAGTGGCTAGTGATATATTTTACATCAATTCCCATCAATTCCCATTATTAAAGTGGCTGGAGTTGAGTCAGTGTGTTGGCAGCAGCCACTCAATGTTAGTGGTGGCTGTTTAACAGTCTGATGGCCTTGAGATAGAAGCTGTTTTTCAGTCTCTCGGTCCCAGCTTTGATGCACCTGTACTGACCTCACCTTCTGGATGATAGCGGGGTGAACAGGCAGTGGCTCGGGTGGTTGCTGTCCTTGATGATCTTTATGGCCATATTAGAGACACATATTACACAGATCCACAAAGAATTTGAAAACAATCGCAATTTTGTTAAACTCCCATATTTACTGGGTGAAATTTCACAGTAGCAAGATTTGTGACCTGTTGCCACAAGAAATGGGCAGCCAGTGAAGAACAAACACCATTGTAAATACAACCCATATTTATGCTTATTTATTTTCCCTTGTGTACTTTAACCATTTGTACATTGTTACAACACTGTATATATACATAATATGACACTTGTAATGTCTTTATTGTTTTGGAAAATGTTTACTGTTAATTGTTATTGTTTATTTAACTTTGTATATTATCTACCTCACTTGCTTTGGCAATGTTAGCACGTTTCCCATGCCAATAAAGCCTCTTGAATTGCGAGAGAGCGAGAGAGCGAGATGCCACGATCTATACCCAGAAAGGGCCATGTCATGACATGTGTGATATGGAATATAATCAAGGCTTTCACTAGTGCTGTCTGTGTGATATAGCATATAATCAAGGCTTTCACTAGTGCTGTCTATGTGATATGGAATATAATCAAGGCTTTCACTAGTGCTGTCTGTGTGATATGGAATATAATCAAGGCTTTCACTAGTGCTGTCTGTGTGATATAGCATATAATCAAGGCCTTCACTAGTGCTGTCTATGTGATATAGCATATAATCAAGGCCTTCACTAGTGCTGTCTGTGTGATATAGCATATAATCAAGGCTTTCACTAGTGCTGTCTGTGTGATATGGAATATAATCAAGGCTTTCACTAGTGCTGTCTGTGTGATATAGCATATAATCAAGGCCTTCACCAGTGCTGTCTATCTGTGTGGTATTATCAGGAATCAAGGTAAGACTCAAGTGCAGACTGTGTGAAGTAACAATGTTTATTCTAACCACAGGGGCAGGCAAACGACAGGTCAAGGCAGGCAGGGGTCGATAATCCAGAGCAGACGCCAAGGTACAGAACGGCAGGCAGGCTCAAGGTCAGGTCAGGTCAGGCAGAGATCGGTAATCCAGAGGTGGAGCAAAAGGTACAGAACGGCAGGCAGGCTCAGGGTCAGAGACAGGCAGCGGTCAGGTAGGCGGGTACAGGGTCAGGACAGGCAAAGGACAAAAACCAGGGAGACGAGAAAAAGAGAGACTAGAGAACACCAGGCGCTGAGCTAAATCACTGATAGACATGAACAAACAAGACGAACTGGCCACAGACAGAAAGAAAACACGGGTATAAATACACAGGAGATAAAGTGGAAGATGGGCGACACCTGGACGGGGTGGATACATGCACAAGGACAGGTGAAATAGATCGGGCGTGACATATATAGCATATAATCAAGGCCTTCACTAGTGCTGTCTATGTGATATAGCATATAATCAAGGCCTTCACTAGTGCTGTCTATGTGATATAGCATATAATCAAGGCCGATAATTGCCACAGTTGTGTCAAGTTGGCTGGAGGTCTGTTGGGTGTTGGACCATTCTTGTGTGAAAATTACAGCAGCGTTACAGTTCTTTACACAAACCGGTGGGCCCTGGCACCTACTACCATACCCCGTTCAAAGGTACTTACATCTTTTGTCTTGTCCGTTCACCCTCTGAATGGCACACATATATAATCCATGTGAATGGCACACATATATAATCCATGTGAATGGCACACATATATAATCCATTTCTCAAATAAATAAGACTTAAAAATCCTTATTTATCCCGTCTCCTCCCCTTCATCTACACTGATTTGAACTGGATTTTTAACAGGTGACATAAATAAGTGATCATAGCCTTCTCATGGTCAGTCTATGTCACGGATAGAGCAGGTATTCGTAACCTTTTGTGTAGTCAGTGTACAATTGAAGTCGGAAGTGTACATACACTTTGGTTGGAGAAATGAAAACTTGTTTTTCAACCACTCCACAACGTTTCAGATGGATAACGTGGAGTATGACTGATCCTCAAGACTTTTAGTGTGAAGTCCCCAGGTACGTTTTTGCAAATCGTGAAAAAGACATTCGCATTCATGTTACATTTTTCTGCAAGAATATTGTCAAATCTGTATACTTGGACTTTGATTTAGCTTTTTATTAGTAGCCATATTATAAGTTCAACATTTGCAAAACAGCTTCATAACTTCATAACTCTGAATATCCATACATTTTATGTCCAAAATGAAAAGGCATGCTGTCCTACAAGGTTAGTACCTACATATTACAACATATACATGGCTTCCGGATACTCCCGTAAAGCCCAGCTCATGGGTTATCTAGCAAGCTTTGTTTGACCCCGATTGGTGCTTATTTGACAAAGATAAAGTTGTTCAAGTGAAGGCCGCCCGCGTCTTCAGCGTGCTATGAAGGAGTTGCTCTCTGACCAAATATGGTGTCCTATAGGATATGCTACCCCCTTAATGAAATATTGAAGTCTTGTTAACTTTTAGGATTGCTGAGGAATAGATACGAACGTGAATTGACTCTTTCAAACAACGTTTAGGGTGAGATTTTCACAGATTCTTTACTTTGCAAATTCAAAGAGTGGAAATACAAAATCGTTTGCGCGTACTATATGGACCTTTTTAGGATATGAAAAAGGATTTTATCTTACAAAACAACACTTCATGTTATCTCTGGGACCCTTTGGATGATAAATCAGAGCAAGATTTCTGAATGTAAGTACACATTTCACCTTCAGAGGTGAATTTATCTAACCTATTGCGTTGAAAAAAGTGTTATGTTGTTAGGAGTTCTCCTCAAACAATAGCATGGCATTTTATCGCCTTAATAGCCACTGATAGCCACTAAATAGCCACTAAGTAGCCACTAAATTGGACAGTGCAGTTAACACACAACATGATCCAGAGATGTACCACACACACACACACACAACATGTGATCCAGAGCTGCACCTGGACACTTTGACAATAAGCAGATGGTTCAATAGCACTTGTCACTGAGCTGAGGCTTCCAGGTACGGACTTCACTTCCCAAACACATCAAGTACTGAAGTGTGTGTGTGTGTGTGGGGGGGGGGGGGGGGCTACATCAATTTACTATCAAAACCCAAATGGCATAAATTAATGGATGAGTGGCCGATGGATTGGTAGGTTCGAAGTCCATTCAAAAATGGCATACTGCTGTGCATACTTCTGTTCAAAATTGGAACCAGCACAGACTAGAAATATCAGACTGACATTAGAGATCACTATGCCCTGTAATAGTGTGTGATTGGAGCAGGCAATTCAGGAGTCCCCCCCCCCCCTTCTGAGCATCCCATTGGTTCCCATTGGTTCCTAGCACCCAGTGTTCTTTGCTAAAGCGTGCCGAACACCTATCTTTGCCATCATTAACAAAACACCCGGTTAATGTCATATAAAAGAGTGCCGCAAAAGACTGCCTGTCTCACTGTAATTGACTGTTAATTAACATAAACATATTTAGCATCTCCAGAACTCCACGAATACAAGCTGGATAAAAGTCACCGATACGTGCCTTTGGAACATCTACATTTAAAAAGTATAAAAAATGTATTTCACATACACCATCATGATGAATCCATAATTTATTTTAATCAGTTCTAAAGAAACATTGTGATGTGAAGAAAATGCATTTAAAAAAAACAGAACATGAGTTGGCCTACTGTATGTTATCTGGCTATGTTTCATGCCATAGGCTGTAGGCTTGTTAATTTAGTCAACAAGATATGCATATGTGTCTCGTCCCATTATTTGATATTATATGATTTTATAGTAAGAAGAATATAATTGAATTTAGCTGAATAAAATAGAAAGGATATGTTTCCCATTCTGGAGCAAGTGAGCATATGAAGTGGCTACGTTGAGCATGAAAGTGATCATATCATGTGGAACAGGTTCTATACACTAGATGTTAAGTTATTTGGCAACTTTAGTTGTGAATGATACAAACCTTAGAATGTCTTAGAAATCAAAATATATATGGGTACATGATGCGACAGTAGGATATTGGTCATTATAAAACAAAATCCAAAATGACCATGTTTTACACTCAGCTTAAACCTGCTGTTGTACTTTATTCAAATTGATCATCATTGTGAGGTGAGTTTTAAAAGCATGATGCTGTTTTGATTATGTTTTTGATATGATTTTAGATTGTGCTAGGTAGCTAGCACCCAATGTACTTCGCTAACGCCTGTCAAACATCTACCGTCGCCATCGTTAATAACAGAACTGCAGGAAAACAGTACCCGACAGGCATGGGTGAAGGACGCTGTCTACCGCTGTCCAAGATAACTACAATATCTACCGGCGTTGTTGCACCCATCTCTTCTTTTGTGGGGTTTATCGACAGTTGGCATCCAAACCATATGGTGCATTGCCACGTCTTACAGTGCCTTCAGAAAGTACACAGAGTACATACTGTATGCTCATATGGAGAAAGTATTTTCTTCACACCCCTTTACTTTTTGATGTTGTGTTACATCAATTTATCAGATCACCACCAAATCCCCAAAAACACACAGCCATTTTTCCCAGCCAAAGATAGAGTCACAAAAGCAGAATTAGAGATAAAATGAATCACTAACCTTTGATAATCTTCATCAGATGACACTCATATGACATCATGTTACACAATACATTTATGTTTTGTTCGATAATATGCATATTTATATCCACAAATCTCGGGTTTACATTGGCGCCATGTTCAGAAATGCCTCCAAAATATCCGGAGTAATTACAGAGAGCTACAGAAATACTCATCATAAACTTTGACGAAAGATACATGTTTAACATATAATTAAAGATACACTGGTTCTTAATGCAACCGCTGTGTCTGATTTTTCAAAAACGTCACGAAAAAAGCATACCATGCAATAATCTGAGATGGCACTCAGAAGTAAATATATTTCTCAGCCATGTTGGAGTCAACAGAAATAGGAAATTACATCATAAATATTCCCTTACCTTTGATCGTCTTTCATCAGAATGCAGTGCAAGGAATCCTAGTTCCGCAATAAATCGTTGTTTTGTTCCATATTGTCCATTACTAGTATCCAATTAGCTACTTTTGCTAGCAGGTTTAGTTCACAACTCCAAAAGCTGGCGCTGGTCCAGGCGAACTCGGACGAAAACCTCAAAAAGTTATATTCCAGGTCGAATAAACTGGTCAAACTAAGTAGAGAATCAATCTTCAGGATGTTGTTATCATATATATCCAATAACGTTCCAACCGGAGCATTCGTTTTGTCTACAGAGTAATGGGACGCAAGGCATATAATGACTACTGCGCGTAACCAGGAACTGGCATACTACCAGACCAGTGACTCAAATAGCTGCCATCCGGTCCCACATCACACTAGAGGCTTCAATGCACGTTCTACTGCATGTTGACTTCTAGTGGAAGACGTAGGAAGGGCGAACATATCCATATCTTATTTGGATTTGAATAGGCGATGAGTTGAAAATCAACCAGCCCCAGAATTTCCACTTCCTGTTTGGAAGTTTGCCTGCCCTATGAGTTATGTTATACACACAGACATAATTCAAACAGTTTTAGAAACTTCTGAGTGTTTTCTATCCAATAGTAATAATAATATGCATATATTAGCATATGGGACAGAGTAGGAGGCAGTTCACTATGGGCACGCAATTCATCCAAAGTGAAAATGTTGCCCACTATCCCTAAAAGTAATGATTTCTCTTTGCTTATTTGAGATGTTCCTACCATAATATGGACTTGGTCTTTTACCAAATCGGACTGTATGCCACCCCTGCCTTGTCACAACACAACTGATTGGCTCAAACGCAATAAGAATGAAAATTTCACAAATTAACTTTTAAGAAGGCACACCTGTTAATTGAAATGCCTACCAGGTGACTACCTCATGAAGCTGGTTGAGAGAATGCCAAGCTGTAATCAAGGCAAAGGGTGGCTACTTTGAAGAATCTCAAATCTCAAATATTTTTTGTACTTTTTTGATTACTACATGTTCCATGTGTTTTTTCATTGTTTTGATGTCTTCACTATTATTCTAAACTGTAACCTCTGGAATGAGTAGGTGTGTCCGAACTTTTGACTGGTACTGTAGGCGTATTGTAGATGTGTATTATTGTAGCGTCACCATACTTACTGCAAAAAGAAATCCAAATAAACACAACTTTAAGCTACATATTCCTTTGACAGAGGTAATAAACTGTCCATTGATCAGCACAGCAATTGATTAAACAGGAACATGTTTGCAAAACAAATGTTTCTGAGCTTATGTCAATATTACACAGGTAAACTAACAGTTACAGAAATCAAGAATGCAGGCAGGCTCGATAGACCTCTATTTATGAGGGACTGTGTCCATCACAGCACCACCTGATCTTATGTTGGCCATCTTCTGACCCCCCCAAAATATGTTATGTCAGGAAATGTAGACAGGCCCTACATTACATGTTCTCTTTCACAGATGAGTCCTGAATTACATAAATTACAGATTATATAGACATCAATATAAATACAAAACACAAGCAGAAAGAACAATAGGGTCATGAAAAAACAAACTCGTTCATCAGTAATAAGGTCCTCAATCAGCTTTCTGAATTGTCCTATAGGCACCAGATCATCACATTTAACAGTTTGAAGATTGTTCCACAAATAAGGTGCAAGAAAACTAAAAGCTGATTTACTTAACTCAGTAGAGACCAAAGGAATTTCCAGGGTTAACCATGAGACGGAGTGTAGTAACTTGTAAGTTTAGTAAAGATGTTAGGTACAGTGGGACTTTTTGTAAAAGGGCTTTAAAAGCTATAGCAATGTATCAACCTACATGACATCAAAGTGGACCAACAAACTTTCTGGTCGAGAATGCAGGACTAAAATTGTCGCCAGTAATAAAACAAAGTGCGGTATGATAAACTGCATCTAGCGGCTTTAATGAAGTGGCAGCTGCTTTCACATCTAGATGTCACCATAGTCTAGGACCGATAGGAACGTTAACAGAATAATCTGTTTTCTACTATTTAGTGAGAGGCAAGACCTATTTCTATAGATGAAGCACCTTTTTATTCTCAGCTTCACTAACTAAATCAGTGTCACGAGTCTGACCGAGGGTGGCTCCCCTTCCCGGTCGGGTGGAGCTCGGCGGTCGTCGTCGGCCTATTAGCTGCCACTGATTGTCCCCCTCCTTGTATGTTTATTGTTAGCACCTGTTAGTGACTCATTAGTTGGGCTTTAAAAGACAGCCGGTCCGCCTGTTTCTTTGTGCGGGATTAATTATTGTGACCTTCGGTTATGTAGGTGAACCGTGGTGAACCGTGGTGAACTGTAGGTGAACTGTAGGTTACAGTGTAGATTACATTTTTTTTTTACAGACAAGTCGATATTGTTAATGTAAACAGTAACAAGTACAGGACCCAGTATCGACTTCTGTGGGACACCTTTCAAATATCTAGGATTTTAACACCATCAGTGGATACACATTGAGTTCAGTCTGTCAATTACTTTTTAACCAGTTACATGCAGCCTGGTCTAGGCCAATTGAGGAAAGTCTCTGAATTAGCAGTAAGTGATCAACAGTCTCAAAAGCCTGTGACAATGAAGAAGGAAGCATAATCTTGTTGCCTTTTATCCATACTGTTAACCACATCATTTGTAACTGGGGATGCAGCAGAGATATTGCTATGACCTGGTCTAAAACCCAACTGATGTGAGTTTAGAATACGTTTCAAAGATGAGAAAGATCTTAGCTGAGAATACATCAAGGATTGTAATATTTTAGCTTGGTAAGAAAGTTTTGAAATAGGGCGATAATGATTTAGATCACAAGGGTCACCACCTTTGTGAAGGGGCCGCCTTCTTAACCTTGGGGATAGCACCAGATATAATCGTCAGGTAAAAAATACAGTGCCTTGCAAAAGTATTCGTCCCCCTTGGTATTTTTCCTATTTTGTTGACTTACGACCTGTAATTTAAATGGATTTTATTTGGATTTCATGAAATGGACATACATACACAAAATAGTCCAAATGTGTGAAGTGAAATGAAAAATATAACTTGTTTTAAAAAATTCAGTAAAATAAAAACGGAAAAGTGGTGTGTGCATATGTATTCACCCCTTTTGCTTAGAAGCCCCTAAATAAGATCTGTTGCAAATAATGACCTTCAAAAGTCACATAATTAGTTAAATAAAGTGTCACATGATCTGTCACATGATCTCAGTACATCTCAGTACATAAACACTTGTTCCGAAAGGCCTCAGAGTCTACAACAACACTAAGCAAGGGGCACCACCAAGCAAGCGACACCATGAACACCAAGGATCTCTCCAAACAGGTCAGGGTTAAAGTTGTGGAGATATAAAGATCAGGGTTAGGTTTTTAAAAAATATCTGAAACTTTGAACATCCCACGGATCACCATTTAATCCATTATTTAAAAAAATGAAAGAATATGGCACCACAACAAACCTGCCAAGAGACGGCTGCACACCAAAACTCAGCTCCACAGTGGAAATTGGAGTATCTGTCCATAGGACCACTTTAAGACGTACACTCCACAGAGCTGGGCTTTAAAGAAGAGTGTCCAGAAAAAAAAGACATTGCTTAAAGAAAGAAATAAGCAAACACGTTTGGTGCTCGACAAAAGGCACGTGGGAGACTCCACAAACATATGGAAGAAGGTACTCTGGTCAGATGAGACATACATCTAGCTGTGTCTGGCGCGAACCCAATACCCCCCCATCACCCGAGAACACCATCCCCAGAGTGAAGCATGGAGGTGGCAGCATCATGCTGTGGGGGATGTTTTTCTCCGTCAGGGACTGGGAAACTGGTCAGAATTGAAGGAATGATGGATGGCGCTAAATACAGGGAAATTCTTGATGGAAACCTGTTTCAATCTTCCAGAGATTTGAGTCTGGGACAGAGGTTCACTTTCCAGCAGGACAATGAACCTAAGCATGCTGCTTAAGCAACACTCCAGTGGCTTAAGGGGAAACATTTAAATGTCTTGGAATGGCCTAGTCAAATCCCAGACCTCAATCCAATTGAAAATCTGTGGTATGATTTAAAGATTGCTGTACACCAGCGGAACCCATCCAACTTGAAGGATCTGGAGCAGTTTGCCTTGAAGATTGGGCAGACATTCCAGTGGCTAGATGTGCCAAGCTTATAAAGACTTATAGAGACTTGCAGCTGTAATTGCTGCAAAAGGTGGCTCAACAAAGTATTAACTTTGGGGGGAGGAATATTTATGCACGCTCAAGTTTTCTGTTTTGTTGTCCTTGTTTGTTTCACAATAAAAAAATGTTTATTCAAAGTGGTAGGCAAATGATACAAACCCCCCAAATATCCATGTTAATTCCAGGTTGTAAGGCAACAAAATAGGAAAAATGCCAAGGGGGGTGATTCAGCAGTCAGGGGGGCAGAGAGCAACAGCAGAAATGGATCAACCATATCTGCCCCAGTGGATTTTTTTCATCAATCTTTAGCAAGACATCTAGCACATGGATGTGCATCACTGGATGCAGGGGTTAGTAAATTGATGAAATGAAAACAAATATTCTCTAGATGTTGACGGGTTAACCGTTGAGTCAGTTAGAGGCAGGCAGAGGGAAGAGTAGTCGATTGACAGACTAGGATCTATCATAATGAATCTCATATGAAAAAGCCTGCTGAGATAAAATTATGATTAAAAGCATTGCTTATTCCATTCTTCTCAGTTGGGATCTCAGAGTCAGACAGAACTTGCTTAGGCAGGGAAGAAGAGGAATTTGTAACCTTCAGTGTATACTTTTTTCTAACATTTAGAAGGATCAACAGCAGATTCAGAGATTGAAACGTAGCTTGATTTAGCTTTCTTAATCAAGATAGTACATTTGTTTCTCAATTGTCTGAAATATTGACAGTCCACTACAGAGTCAGTTTTCCTTGCTTTGACCCAGGCCTGATTTCTCATCTGAATGAGCTCAGATAGCTCCGAAGAAAACAAAGGGTTACATCTATCTTTGACTCTGAATTGTTTAAAAGGGTTGTGTTTATCTGCCAGAGGAAGAAATATGGAGTGGAAATGTTGGGTCAGGAATACAGTAGATAGTGGCTAAGTCAGGTTAGAACAGGTCACGTAGAGGATAAAACTTTATAAATGTTCTCTTCATAATCATAGGATTTTGCTGTTTCATATCTCTAATACCTACTTTGGAACAATGATCACTGAGATCAATTGCAAATACTCCATTAGACAAATATTTATGGGGTTTATTAGTAAGAATTAAATCAATCATGGAGGAGTTAACAAGGTTTTCACATTTAGCCGTGTGTGTTTTTAAATCAATTGAGTCAGATTTAAACCAATGCATATACTCTTAAATTGATCTGAGGCCAGGGATAGCCAATCCAGATTCAAATCTGGGCAATAAATCCAAGCAAAAAATAAATGTGTATTTTGGTTAATGGACACATCTACAACCAGGAGCTCAAATTTCTTGGGAACATAAATATTTAAATATTGGGAGACAATGACATTTATTTTACATATATGGCCTCTCCTTCTCCTCTGTAATCTGTCACATCTAAATACATTATAATAATGTACCATGTCTTTATCAGATACAGAACAATTTCACCATGTTTCAGAAAGTACCAGAATGTCAGGACACGATTCCTGTCACGTTCTGACCTTTATTTCCTTTGTTTTGTATTTATTTAGTATGGTCAGGGCGTGAGTTGGGTGGGCAGTCTATGTTTGTTTTTCTATCATTTGGGTATTTCTATGTTTCGGCCTAGTATGGTTCTCAATCAGAGGCAGGTGTCATTAGTTGTCTCTGATCGAGAATCATACTTAGGTAGCCTGGGTTTCACTGTGTGTTTGTGGGTGATTGTTCCTGTCTTTGTGTTTTGCACCAGATAGGGCTGTTTAGGGTTTCACACGTTTCTTGTTTTGTTGTATCAGTTGTTCATGTGGAAGTTTACATATTAAAAGAACCATGGACACTTACCACGCCGCATATTGGTCCTCTGATCCTTTTCGCCTCTCTTCCTCGGAAGAGGAGGAGGAAATCCTTGACAATTCTTGTACCCAAATGTCAATTGTGTCCATTTTTAAAACAATACTTCGTACATTTGGGTGCATTATTCCAAGCCCCCTATGAGATATAAAGTTAGAGGGGGTATTTAGCTCATTCCCATAAGAGTTAACAGATCATCTGGTCATCTGCAGCTATTTGTTGAGTGAGCTGAGACTTTTCCAAGGTCCCCGGCCAACCACGTGAGAGCATTTGACAGACTTCCCTCAAGTCGCTGGATGCAGGGGCTGGGGCGGGAACGGGGAAAGCAGTGTTGGCAGAGTGCAGTATACCCTTAGGAATCTCCCGCCAAAAGAGTGGAGCTGCTGTAGGGAATCGGAGTGGCTGACAATGTTCCATTCAGGTTTCGCAAGGTTGGGGCTGGCACGGGGACAGGAGTATCCCAGGTCTGTCCTGGGGATAGGAATAGGGAGCGTAACCAAAATTAGCCTGGGAGAGAGGTTGTATGGGGGAATTGAGGGTGGTGCATCAATGTAACAGTATAACTTTAGTCCGTCCCCTCGCCCCAACCTGGGCGCGAACCAGGGACGCTCTGCACACGTCAACAGTCACCCCCGAAGCATCGTTACCCATCTCTCCACAAAAGGGGAAGGGGAACCACTACTTCAAGGTCTCAGAGCAAGTGACGTCACCGATTGAAATGCTATTAGCGTGCACCACTGCTAACTAGCTAGCCATTTCACATCCGTTACACAGACATGAGCAGCCCAATGACACAAGCCTACCAGATGACTTTATGCTTGCTTCAAGGCAAGAAGCATTGAAGCATGCATGAGAGCACCAGCTGTTCCAGAAGACTGTGTGATCACGCTCTCCGTAGCCGATGTGAGCAAGACCTTTAAACAGGACAACATTCACAAAGCCACGGGGCCAGACGGATTACCAGGATGTGTACTCTAAGCATGTGCGGACCAACTGACAAGTGACTTCACTGACATTTTTCAACCTCTCCCTAACTGAGTCTGTAATATCTACATGTTTCAAACAGACCACCATAGTCCTTGTGCCAAAGGAAGCAAATGTAACCTGCCTAAATGATAGCCGCCCCGTAGCACTCACGTCGGTAGCCATGAAATGCATTGAAAGGGAAGTCATGGCTCACATCAACACCATCATGCCAGAAACGCTAGACTCACTCCAATGCACATACCGCCCAAACAGATCCATAGATGATGCAAGCTCTATTGCACTCCACACTGCCCTTTCCCACCTGGACAAAAGGAACACCTATGTGCGAATGATGTTCATTGACTACAGCTCAGCGTTCAACACCATAGTGCCCACAGAGCTCATCACTAAGATAAGGACCCTGGGACTAAACACCTCCCTCTGCAACTGGATCTTGGACTTTCTGACGGACCACCCCAAGGTGGTAAGGGTAGGCAACAACACAAACCGCCATGCTGATCCTCAACACAGGGGCCCCTCAGGAGTGCATGCTTAGTCCCCTCCTGTACTCCCTTTTCACCCCTGACTGCGTGGCCAAGCAGGACTCCAACACCATCATTAAGTTTGCTGACGACACAACAGTGCTAGGCCTGATCACCGACAACAATGAGACAGCCTATAGGGAGGAGGTGTGAGACCTAGCGGTGTGGTGCCAGGATATCAACCTCTCCCTCAATGTGAGCAAGACAAAGGAGCTGATTGTGAACTACAGGAAAAGGAGGGCCGAACAGGCCCCCCATTAACATCGAAGGGGCTGAAGTGGAGCTGGTTGAGAGTTTCAAGTTCCTTGGTGTCCACATCATCAATGGACTGTCATGGTCCAAACACACCAAGACACAACTTTTCCTCACTGAAAAGATTTGGCATGGGTCCCCAGATCCTCAAAAAGTTCTAGAGCTGCACCATTGAGAGCATCCTGACCGGTTGCATCACTGCCTGGTGCGGTAAATGCTCTGCATCTGACCGTAAGGCACTACAGAGGGTAGTGCGTACTGCCAAATACATCACTGGGGCAAAGCTTTCTGCCATCCAGGACCTATATTCTAGGTGGTGTCAGAGGAAGGCCCAAACATTTTTCCAAGACTCCAGTCACCCAAGTCATAGGCTGTTCTCTCTGCTACCGCACGTCAAGCGGTACCGGAGCACCAGGTTTTGGACCATTAGGCTCCGTAACAGCTTCTACCCCCAAGCCATAAGACTGCTGAACAATTAATCAAATGCCCACCCAGACTATTTAAATTGAAAAACCTTGGTAGAGCATGGGTGCAGTAGACATTGTTGTTCTAGTTTATTTCCTTTCTTTTTCGGCTTAAGACCAATGCCTACTTCCATGTTTTTTGTGTTTAATAGTCTAGTACATCTAGTCCAGTCTGCTTCATTCTGTTCTCTGGCTGGGGATGGGTAGGATCAAGGGATAAATGCATGGCTATGTGTATCGTTTTGCTACCATTTTGCTACCCATGGGCACTTTGTTGTGAGTATCAGTCCAACATTTTAATTGCCAGTGATGTGTGCCACTTCCACTGCAGTCACAAATGAGGAGCCATTGTTTGTGTCCAAGTCTAAGCGGACATGTTTCTTGCTCACTTGCCAAGCATGACTAATTACAGAGTGAAGTTTGGCAAACACATTTATTAAAATATTCCAAAACGAGTCACAAGAAACACCAAATGACAACAGAGGAACAAAGGTAACAGTCGTTATCTAAAGTGTCCATTTTATCTCTGCCCCTGTCCCCAGTGTGTGCGTGCCGTGTGTGTGTGTGTTTTGGCCAAAGCTCCCAGCCTGGCTTCATGACTGATGGGCTGCTTGGAGATGCATCTGTGCTGTTTTCTAATGGGTCTCTCTCGTGGCTCTGGCCTAATTGGCCTCCTGCTGCCACAGCCGGCTGAGTAACACAAGGAGGAAACAGACCGAGGTTCAATCTCTGCCACAGTACACCTGGCTGTTAGTCAGACACACACACAAACACACAGATGCAAGCAGAAACACAGACACGCATGCATTTATGCACACACACACATCTGACTGTCAGTCACGCTCTGTGGGACATGCAGGTCTTACCCGCTCTGACAATATATACACACAGCAAATGATCCAGTGTTAAAAAAAGTAAATGAACACAGAGAGCGTTAAATCAACATTGAAAGTGTTCGGTCTGTTGACTGACATAGACGCCAGAACAGTGCAAAGGCTTATTCAAAGGCTTATTCAGAGTGCCTTTCTAGTCAATTGTAGAGTTACAACATGATTGTATTTGCTAGTGACAGAGAGATAGATGGTTGTTGCATTCACCCATGTTTGTCTGATGGACTTCAAGAAGTTAGATTTCAAGTAAATATATTATCATCATAAAAAAATATATGTATTTAAAACAATACTATATACATGTCATAAGGCCTTATTTTGAGGGCCTAGTTTTAACCTAATTTAGGCGCCTGAAACTCATGCACATCACTTTGACCCAAAACCACACCCATCATTTCCTATTTCCCAGCATGCTCTATTGCAGGTAGATTTTAAAAAATGGTTTGTTTCAATATCTATGTTTGTGCATGCACATTGATATAGGGGGCACTATTTTAATTTTTGGATGAAAAACATTCCCGTTTTAAACAAGATATTTTGTCATGAAAAGATGCTCGACTATGCATATAATTGACAGCTTTGGGAAGAAAACACTCTGACGTTTCCAAAACTGCAAAGATATTGTCTGTGAGTGACAGAGATCTGATGTTACAGGCGAAACCCAGATAAAAATCCAACCAGGAAGTGCCGCATTTTTTAAAACCGCCTCATGCCAATGACTCCTTATATGGCTGTGAATGAGCTACGAATGAGCTTACGTTTTCCACGTTTTCCCCAAGGTGTCTACAGCATTGTGACGTCTTTTTAGGCATTTCCCTTGAAGAATGGCTGTAAGGGACCATATATGGCATATGGTCACATGGTGTCTCCCGCAGAAAACCTTGCGTAAAATACTGAGGTAGCCATTTTTCCAATCGCTTCTTATGAGAAACCAACTGCCTCGACGGATATATTATCAAATACATATGTTCAAAACACCTTGAGGATGGATCCTAAACAATGTTTGCCGTGTTTCTGTCGATATTATGGAGCAAATTTTGAAAAAAGCTTGGTGTTATAGTTTAAGTATTTTTCGGTCGATTTCTCAGCCAAGCAGGATGAACAAACGGGAGCTATTTCGCCTACAAAAATTATATTTTTGTGAAAAAGGAACAACATCTAACTGGGAGTCTCCTGAGTGAAAGCATCTGAAGTTCTTCAAAGGTAAATGATTTAATTTGGTTGCTTTTCTTATTTTTGTGAAAATGTTGCCTGCTGCCAGCAGAGCCTAGCATAGCATTATGCCATGATAAACTTACACAAATGCTTGTCTAGCGTTGGCTGTAACGCATATTTTGAAAATCTGAGATGACAGTGTTGTTAACAAAAGGCTAAGCTTGTGTTTGAATATATTTATTTAATTTAATTTGCGATTTTCATGAATAGAAAAAGTTGCGTTATGGTAATACGCTTGAGGCAATGATTACGCTCCCGGATACGGGATTGCTAGTCGCAAGAAGTAGCTATTCAAATATTAATAACATACTTTTTTCTAAACTAATCAAATCTGTTACTTAGACTTTGACTTTTTGCACCTGTTACTGGAATGGTTGTTCCAGTTAGATGGTTTAGCTAGTCTCATATCTTTGTCTTTCCAATCCTGGCTGTCGTTATGAACTCAGATTGCGGGTGAAAAACACTTCCAAATGTTGAGTATCCCCACTCCGGCAGAATTCCAATAGGAAGTACACATCACTTTGCAAGCCAGCATAATATGACTTGCAGATAGGGTTGCCAGGTCTCCTAAGATTTCTAGCCCAATTACCTCTGAAAACCCACCCACAAGGCCTGAAAACTAGCCCCTGAAAACCGTTTTTTCATAATGTCATTGAGCGAATTAAGAAGGAATAACAACATAATTTGTAACAATGTAGGCTATGAAGCAACATTTGGTTTTCCATCAAAATAACAATTCTTGCGAGTTTAAGAATATGTCGCAAGAGAAAATATAAATCGCCCTTATTATACTATCCAGATCATTTCCCATCAATGAATGTTCGTTTATCGTTTATTTTTCGTTTTTTACATATTTTCTCCACATATCTCTTTGAAAACATTTTGCTAAACCCTAAGCTTCCAAATACTCTCCTGCAACCCGACTCACCCAATGTAGCTATTTTTCCTAAAGTATTTATATTTACTTCGGGACCCCTCAACTGAAGCTAGCCAGCTAACCAGCGGGTATGCTAGCGGTCTCCAGCTAACCGGTCATCAGCTAACCTGTAGTTCGGAAAGCTCTCGCCTGTTCGTACAACGCGACTTTAACCAGAGCACAACGGACCTATTTATTTTTCATCCCCGGATTCCCACCGCAAACGGAACATCTTTCAGCTGGATTTTTCAGCAACTAGCTATCTAGCTAAACCGCAACCTCGGATTACTCCTGGCTAGCGTTTCCACCCACTTAGCTTGAAGCTAGCCCGGCCGTAGCACCTGCGCTACCACCGTAGCATACTCCTGAGCTACAATACCCGGGCCCACGACCGGTCTACCGATGTCATCGCATGAAGAGGAATAAACAGACTCACCCCATCGCGACGTCCCCCAAAGGCTAACTCTCTAGCCCTCGCTATCTCCCTGCTTGCTAATTCGGCCTGCTAACTGCTAGCTTGTCCAGCTCCGGCCCGCTAACTGCTACCTTGTCTAGCCCGGGCCTGCAAACTGTTAGCTTGTTAGCACAGGCCTGCTAACCGCCTGAATCGCCGCGTCTCAAACGCTCACCGGACCCATATTTACTTTCTATCTCTTTTGACTTTTAATTTGTTTATACCTTCCGGAAACCTGCCTCACCCAATGTGATACGGAATCGCTATTATTTTTTATTTATTTTTAGAACACACTCAAGAACCTCCAGAGGCTAACCAGCTAACTAGCTACAAGCTATTTAGTCATTGTTAGTTTTTTTTTTACCTGGATAACACTCGCCAGGCCAGCTTCCCTGCCCCATCCACCGCTGCCCCCTGGACACTGATCTCTTGGCTACATAGCTGATGCACGCTGGACTGTCCATTAATCACGGTACTCCATTCTGCTTGTTTGTTCTATCTGTTGGCCCCGTTGCCTAGTCTACGCCATTTTACCTGCTGTTGTTGTGCTAGCTGATTAGCTGTTGTCTCACCTACTGTTTTAGCTAGCTTTCCCAATTCAACACCTGTGATTACTGTATGCCTCGCTGTATGTCTCTCTCAAATGTCAATATGCCTTGTATACTGTTGTTCAGGTTAGTTATCATTGTTTTAGTTCACAATGGAGCCCCTAGTTCCACTCTTCACGCCCCTGATAACTCCTTTGTCCCACCTCCCACACATGCGGTGACCTCACCCATTACTACCAGCATGTCCAGAGATACAACCTCCCTCATCATCACCCAGTGCCTGGGCTTACCTCCGCTGTACCCGCACCCCACCATACCCCTGTCTGCGCATTATGCCCTGAATATATTCTACCATGCCCAGAAACCTGCTCCTCTTATTCTCTGTCCCCAACGCTCTAGGCGACCAGTTTTGATAGCCTTTAGCCGCACCCTCATACTACTCCTTCTCTGTTCCGCGGGTGATGTGGAGGTAAACCCAGGCCCTGCATGTCCCCAGGCACCCTCATTTGTTGACTTCTGTGATCGAAAAAGCCTTGGTTTCATGCATGTCAACATCAGAAGCCTCCTCCCTAAGTTTGTTTTACTCACTGCTTTAGCACACTCTGCTAACCCTGATGTCCTTGCTGTGTCTGAATCCTGGCTCAGGAAGGCCACCAAAAATTCAGAGATTTCCATACCCAACTATAACATCTTCCGTCAAGATAGAACTGCCAAAGGGGGCGGAGTTGCAGTTTACTGCAGAGATAGCCTGCAAAGTAATGTCATACTTTCCAGGTCCATACCCAAACAGTTCGAACTACTAATTTACTACTAATCTACTACTAACTACTAATTACTCTCTCCAGAAATAAGTCTCTCACGGTTGCCGCCTGCTACCGACCCCCCTCAGCTCCCAGCTGTGCCCTGGACACCATTTGTGAATTGATCGCCCCCCATCTAGCTTCAGAGTTTGTTCTGTTAGGTGACCTAAACTGGGATATGCTTAACACCTCGCCAGTCCTACAATCTAAGCTAGATGCCCTCAATCTCACACAAATCATCAAGGAACCCACCAGGTACAACCCTAACTCTGTAAACAAGGGCACCCTCATAGACGTCATCCTGACCAACTGGCCCTCCAAATACACCTCCTCTGTCTTCAACCAGGATCTCAGCAATCACTGCCTCATTGCCTGTATCCGCTACGGAGCCGCAGTCAAACGACCACCCCTCATCACTGTCAAACGCTCCCTAAAACACTTCTGTGAGCAGGCCTTTCTAATCGACCTGGCCCGGGTATCCTGGAAGGACATTGACCTCATCCCGTCAGTTGAGGATGCCTGGTCATTCTTTAAAAGTAACTTCCTCACCATTTTAGATAAGCATGCTCCGTTCAAAAAATGCAGAACTAAGAACAGATACAGCCCTTGGTTCACCCCAGACCTGACTGCCCTCGACCAGCACAAAAACATCCTGTGGCGGACTGCAATAGCATCGAATAGTCCCCGTGATATGCAACTGTTCAGGGAAGTCCGGAACCAATACACGCAGTCAGTCAGGAAAGCTAAGGCCAGCTTCTTCAGGCAGAAGTTTGCATCCTGTAGCTCCAACTCCAAAAAGTTTTGGGACACCGTGAAGTCCATGGAGAACAAGAGCACCTCCTCCCAGCTGCCCACTGCACTGAGGCTAGGTAACACGGTCACCACTGATAAATCCATGATTATCGAAAACTTCAATAAGCATTTCTCAACGGCTGGCCATGCCTTCCGCCTGGCTACTTCAACCTTGGCCAACAGCTCCGCCCCCCCCGCAGCTCCTCGCCCAAGCCTCTCCAGGTTCTCCTTTACCCAAATCCAGATAGCAGATGTTCTGAAAGAGCTGCAAAACCTGGACCCGTACAAATCAGCTGGGCTTGACAATCTGGACCCTCTATTTCTGAAACTATCTGCCACCATTGTCGCAACCCCTATTACCAGCCTGTTCAACCTCTCTTTCATCTCGTCTGAGATCCCCAAGGATTGGAAAGCTGCCGCAGTCATCCCCCTCTTCAAAGGGGGAGACACCCTGGACCCAAACTGTTACAGACCTATATCCATCCTGCCCTGCCTATCTAAGGTCTTCAAAAGCCAAGTCAACAAACAGGTCACTGACCATCTCGAATCCCACCGTACCTTCTCCGCTGTGCAATCTGGTTTCCGAGCCGGTCATGGGTGCACCTCAGCCACACTCAAGGTACTAAACGACATCATAACTGCCATCGATAAAAGACAGTACTGTGCAGCCGTCTTCATCGACCTTGCCAAGGCTTTCGACTCTGTCAATCACCATATTCTTATCGGCAGACTCAGTAGCCTCGGTTTTTCGGATGACTGCCTTGCCTGGTTCACCAATTACTTTGCAGACAGAGTTCAGTGTGTCAAATCGGAGGGCATGCTGTCCGGTCCTCTGGCAGTCTCTATGGGGGTGCCACAGGGTTCAATTCTCGGGCCGACTCTTTTCTCTGTGTATATCAATGATGTTGCTCTTGCTGCGGGCGATTCCCTGATCCACCTCTACGCAGACGACACCATTCTATATACTTTCGGCCCGTCTTTGGACACTGTGCTATCTAACCTCCAAACAAGCTTCAATGCCATACAACACTCCTTCCGTGGCCTCCAACTGCTCTTAAACGCTAGTAAAACCAAATGCATGCTTTTCAACCGGTCGCTGCCTGCACCTGCATGCCCGACTAGCATCACCACCCTGGATGGTTCCGACCTAGAATATGTGGACGTCTATAAGTACCTAGGTGTCTGGCTAGACTGCAAACTCTCCTTCCAGACTCATATCAAACATCTCCAATCGAAAATCAAATCAAGAGTCGGCTTTCTATTCCGCAACAAAGCCTCCTTCACTCACGCCGCCAAGCTTACCCTAGTAAAACTGACTATCCTACCGATCCTCGACTTCGGCGATGTCATCTACAAAATGGCTTCCAACACTCTACTCAGCAAACTGGATGCAGTCTATCACAGTGCCATCCGTTTTGTCACTAAAGCACCTTATACCACCCACCACTGCGACTTGTATGCTCTAGTCGGCTGGCCCTCGCTACATATTCGTCGCCAGACCCACTGGCTCCAGGTCATCTACAAGTCTATGCTAGGTAAAGCTCCGCCTTATCTCAGCTCACTGGTCACGATGGCAACACCCATCCGTAGCACGCGCTCCAGCAGGTGTATCTCACTGATCATCCCTAAAGCCAACACCTCATTTGGCCGCCTTTCGTTCCAGTACTCTGCTGCCTGTGACTGGAACGAATTGCAAAAATCGCTGAAGTTGGAGACTTTTATCTCCCTCACCAACTTCAAACATCAACTATCTGAGCAGCTAACCGATTGCTGCAGCTGTACATAGTCTATTGGTAAATAGCCCACCCTTTTTCACCTACCTCATCCCCATACTGTTTTTATTTATTTACTTTTCTGCTCTTTTGCACACCAATATCTCTACCTGTACATGACCATCTGATCATTCATCACTCCAGTGTTAATCTGCAAAATTATAATTATTTGCCTACCTCCTCATGCCTTTTGCACACATTGTATATAGACTCCCCCTTTGGTTTCTACTGTGTTATTGACTTGTTAATTGTTTACTACATGTGTAACTCTTTGTTGTCTGCTCACACTGCTATGCTTTATCTTGGCCAGGTCGCAGTTGCAAATGAGAACTTGTTCTCAACTAGCCTACCTGGTTAAATAAAGGTGAAATAAAGGTGAAAAAAAAAAAAGTTGATTTAACTTGTATTGACTGCTATGATTTAGCAGGAGGTGTGGTATACGTATGTCCAATATACCACGGCTATGGGTTTTTCTTAAGAAATAGCCCTTAGCTGTGGTAAATTGGCCCTATACCACAAATAACAGCCCTCGGAATAAAGAGGTGAGGAGAAAGATGGCGGAAGTGGATGAACTGTTCGAATCATGCAGCGCGTCGAGAAAGTTGGTGAAAACAATTTTTCCGAATGGACAACAGTAATATCGAAAACTGGATCAAAAAGGAAATTGTCTAAAATTGGAGTGGAGGATATTTTTATGATTGATTATGAATTGCTTCTTGTTGGGATGCGTTTGTTGAGTAAGGACGCATATGTGGGAGACCCGTTTGAGTTGTTTAAAATAGTGAGGTATGTGTTGGGAGAAGTGGAGTCTGTCAGAGTGACCAGGAGTGGTCTTATTTTGATTCATTTTATTTCTGAAGAACAGAGGAAGATCGCAGTGAGCCTCAAAAGAATCAGGACAACAGAAGTAGTGTGTTTTGAGTAGAGCACCAGTCAAAGGCGTCATTTCAGGGGTGACGACCGGTGTTCAAGTTGAATCCCTGAAGAAAATTCCTGGTGTGATTGGTGCCCGGCATCTGACCCACTGGGTGAATGGAGAAAAAGAAGAAAGTCTGTCAGTCCTGCTGTTTTTTGATAAAGAGCAAATACCTACGTATTTGAAGCTTGGTTATGAAAGATACGGTGTAAGAGCTTTCATCCCCAATCCATTGTAGTGTAAGAATTTTAAAGTGTGTGCAGACGGACAGTGTATATTGAAAAACGTGGTGTAGGAGGATGATGGTGTTGCAATTGTGGTGGGGATCATGATCCCGAGTTCCTGGAGTGCCCTGTAAGGGTGAAGGGGATTGAGGTGGCAAAATTTTGATTGGTTAATCGAATCTCCTATGAGGAGGCGATTAGAAAACAAGTGATGCTAGTGAATATATGGTAGTCGACGCACCACAGCCTGTAGTAAATGTTTGCTGCCTGTGTGTTAAAAAGGTGTATTTTGTGGCGTTCATTGTCACAGTTATAAATTGTAAGGCACAAGTTTCAAAGAAATCTAAGAAACTGGACATGATTGTGGTTCAAATCAAATCAAATCAAATGTATTTGTCACACACACGTGGTTAGCAGATGTTAATGCGAGTGTAGCGAAATGCTTGTGCTTCTAGTTCCGACAATGCAGTAATAACCAATGAGTAATCTAACCTAACAATTCCAAAACTAATACATTATACACACAAGTGTAAAGGGATAAAGAATATGTACATAAAGATATATGAATGAGTGATGGTACAGAACGGCATAGGCAAGATGCAGTAGATGGTATAGAGTACAGTATATACATATGAGATGAGTAATGTAGGGTATGTAAACAAAGTGGCATAGTTTAAAGTGGCTAGTATTACATAAAGATGCAGTAGATGTTAGAGTACAGTATATACATATACATATGAGATTAATAATGTAGGGTATGTAAACATTATATTAAGTAGCATTGTTTAAAGTGGCTAGTGATATATTTGACATACATTTCCATAAATTCCCTTTATTAAAGCGGCTGGAGTTGAGTCAGTGTGTTGGCAGCAGCCACTCAATGTTAGTGGTGGCTGTTTAACAGTCTGATGGCCTTGAGATAGAAGCAGTTTTTCAGTCTCTCGGTCCCAGCTTTGATGCACTTGTACTGACCTCGCCTTTCGGATGATAGCGGGGTGAACAGGCAGTGGCTTGGGTGGTTGTTTTCCTTGATGATCTTTATGGCCTTCCTGTGACATCGGGTGGTGTAGGTGTCCTGGAGGGTAGGTAGTTTGCCCCCGGTGATGCGTTGTGCAGAACTCACTACCCTCTGGAGAGCCTTACGGTTGTGGGCGGAGCAGTTGTCGTACCAGGCGGTGATACAGACAGACAGGATGCTCTCGATTGTGCATCTGTAGAAGTGTGTGAGTGTTTTTGTGTGACAAGCCAAATTTCTTCCTGAGGTTGAAGAGGCGCTGCTGCGCCTTCTTCACGATGCTGTCTGTGTGGGTGGACCAATTCAGTTTGTCTGTGATGTGTACGCCGAGGAACTTAAAACTTACTACCCTCTCCACTACTGTCCCATCGATGTAGATAGGGGGGTGCTCCCTCTGCTGTTTCCTGAAGTCCACAATCATCTCCTTAGTTTTGTTGACGTTGAGTGTGAGGTTATTTTCCTGACAGCACACTCCGAGGGCCCTCACCTCCTCCCTGTAGGCCGTCTCGTCGTTGTTGGTAATCAAGCCTACCACTGTAGTGGAGCAAGACATCCTAGTCTGTGACGGGGCTGGTTTTCTTTTTGTAATCCGTGATTGACTGTAGACCCTGCCACCTACCTCTTGTGTCTGAGCCGTTGAATTGCGACTCTACTTTGTCTCTATACTGACGCTTAGCTTGTTTGATTGTCTTGCGGAGGGAATAGTTACACTGTTTGTATTCGGTCATGTTTCCGGTCACCTTGCCCTGATTAAAAGCAGTGGTTCGCGCTTTCAGTTTCACGCGAAATGCTGCCATCAATCCACGGTTTCTGGTTTGGGAATGTTGTAATCGTTGCTATGGGAACGACATCTTCAATGCACGTTCTAATGAACTCGCACACCGAATCAGCGTATTCGTCAATGTTGTTGTTCGCCACAATGCGGAACATATCCCAGTCCGCGTGATGGAAGCAGTCTTGGAGCGTGGAATCAGATTGGTCGGACCAGCGTTGAACAGACCTCAGCGCGGGAGCTTCTTGTTTTAGCTTCTGTCTGTAGGCAGGGAGCAACAAAATGGAGTCGTGGTCAGCTTTTCCGAAAGGAGGGCAGGGGAGGGCCTTATATGCGTCGCGGAAGTTAGAATAGCAATGATCCAAGGTTTTACCAGCCCTGGTTGCGCAATCGATATGCTGATACAATTTAGGGAGTCTTGTTTTCAGATTAGCCTTGTTAAAATCCCTAGCTGCAATGAATGCAGCCTCAGGATATGTGGTTTCCAGTTTTTAAAGTTCGTTCAGAGCCATCGATGTGTCTGCTTGGGAGGGAATATATACGGCTGTGATTATAATCGAAGAGAATTCCCTTGGTAGATAATGCGGCCGACATTTGATTGTGAGGAATTCTAAATCAGGTGAACAGAAGGACTTGAGTTCCTGTATGTTGTTGTGACCACACCACGTCTCGTTAACCATAAGGCATACGCCCCCGCCCCTCTTCTTACCAGAAAGATGTTTGCTCTGTCGGCGCGATGTGTGGAGAAACCAGCTGGCTGCACCGATTCCGTTAGCGTCTCTCGAGTGAGCTATGTTTCCGTGGAGCAAAGAACGTTACAGTCTCTGATGTCCCTCTGGAATGCTACCCTGGCTCGGATTTCATCAACCTTGTTGTCAAGAGACTGGACATTGGTGAGAAGTATGCTAGGGAGTGGTGCGCGATGTGCCCGTCTCCGGAGCCTGACCAGAAGACCGCTTCGTTTCCCTCTTTTACGAAGTCTTTGTTTTGGGTCGCAGGCTGGGATCTTAGGTTTCATTACATACAGTCGGGAAGAACTACTGAATATAAGAGCAACTTCAACTCACCATCAGTATGACCAGGAATATGGACAGGATCCCCCCGGGAAAGTCATATTCCTGGTCATACTGATGGTGAGTTGACTCTTATATTCAGTAGCTCTTCCCGACTGTATGTAATGAAACCTAAGATGACCTGGGGTACCAATGTAAGAAATAACACATAAAAAAAAAACTGCATAGTTTCCTAGGAACGCGAAGCGAGGCGGCCATCTCTCTCGGCGCCGGAAACTCAGTAGGCCTTGTAAAATCAAGGATTTTACATCTAAAGACTTGCAAGGGATACTGGCGCCGAAGACCCACACTCCCTTGAGTCTGTGTAGGGTTCAGATTTGTTTTATTTTTTAACAGCAAAGTTGTTTGATTTTGTTTAGTTTATTTATTTGTTGTTTTGGTATTTAGTTCAATTCTTGGGAATCCTGTTTATATTCTGCACAGTAGGTGGTGGAATGCGCATTAAATTGTGTGATCGCCAACATACCATATAAGAAGAACAACAAACCTTAGCTGTGGAATATTGGCCGTAACCCACAAAGCTCTGAGGTCTAATTGCTATCATAAACTGGTTACCAACGTAATTAGAACATTAAAAAGTATGTTTTTATCATTCCGATGGTACACATCTGATATACCCTGGCTTTCAACCAATCAGCACTCAGGGCTCAAACCACCCAGTTTATACTTGTAAATAAATCCTGTTTGCCCATGTGCATAACTATAGATACATCTGACAGGAGAGTGTGAGTGATGAAAGTTAGATGTCAAAATCTCTGTGCAAGAAACACTTGGACAAGATTCAAAAAACAAATGTTAGATAATTGGAAATTGTGTGGTTATTATGTGCCAGATGTTAAGACTACAAACCGTTATAAATGGCCTATTTGCGAGATTGACTTCTTATTTCAATAGGCATAGGCTACTGACTAAAATGTATTGTTTTGGTTATAATTGCAATTCAACTTTGCCATTGTTTGCTGAGCTCGATGGGGTAGCCCATAGCCCCTGATAGGTAAACATGCCAACATCCAATTTCAGCTGTCATCAAGGCAAAGGGTGGCTACTTCAAAGAATCTCAAATATAAAATATATTTTCATTTGTTTAACACTTTTTTGGTTGCTATATGATTCCATATGTGTTATTTTATAGTTTTGAAGTCGTAACTATTATTCTACAATGTAGAAAATATAAAAAATAAAGAAAAACCCTTGAATGAGTAGGTGTGTCCAAAATTTGACTGGTACTGTACATATATTTTTTGAAGAGAAATGCCATTGCGGCCATGGTGCAATTTAGAAGTAGCCCAACAACCCGCCACTCACGACCAACAAATTTTCACCCGCGACATCATATTCAAAGTAGCTCAATTTTGCAGGAAAAACACGAACATGGCAACACTGCTCGCAGATCCGATGTGGCCTGTAAACCGTGAGTTACAGAACACTGTATTTGGGTAAAAGTAGGCCCTCAGAACAAGGACTAATTGTATTTTAATAATAACATATTTGCTTTTGATCTCTCTGTCTTGCTCACTTCCTTCTCTGTCTGCGATTTCTGCTGTGGTGGGCACAGATGCTTGTGGTGATGAACAATCATTTTCAGACAACCTTTAGACATGGAGACGACAGTACAGGTACTCCCATTGTCATATAAATTACAATCAGACTTCCAGGCTCTGCCAAGTGCTCGATAACGAGATAATTTGTAAGACTGGCGCTCGGAATAATAATTTACTGAGGTGCGATTACAAAGTCATCATCAAAATAGTTTTTCGGTGTCCAGTAAGTAAATTGCATTACCTCACACAGGGAGAGAGGACATTTGTGTAATTTGTAATTGCATCAGAGCTCATGAATATTACATTAACTTTCAATTTCATTCATATAATCTACATTAGAGTTAGAGATACTGTATATGAACTGTTACAGTACTGTCTCATGCACTTTTATCTGAACTGATATAGTTTTATTTGTGACAGTAGCACTGGCAGTAGTATAACACTACTCCAGAATTGTATAACAGAAGTATACCAGTAGTACTAACAGTACTCCAGGACAACTAATGAACCACAACTACCACAGAATATTTAGCATCCTAGTTATGGCCCAATTTTTTTCATTTTCACAGCTTCAGCACAACAACACTCCTGTAATTACATGGACTATTTGTCAGGCATGGAGGCAATTTACTGTGGATTAACCAACCGCTTGGCACCTGAGGCTTGCAGTACAGGAAAGACAAACTCGGAGAGAGAAGAAGAGACTGAACGAATGGCTTAGAGAGAGCGAGAGCGAGAGATAGAGAGAAACAATTTAATTTGTACAATTTGTACCACGGATGGAGGAGCAATTTAAAGACAATTGCTGGACTATCCATGTGCCTATTATCGGTGACAGCCCCCTTACTTTATTGTGGGGACAACAGGTCAGGACTCCACAGCAGATTAACTGGCCAGATAAATAAATAAGAAGAGAGGCTGGAAGCACAAACAAAAGGAGAGGTGAATCAATCAAGTCAGACTGAGGAAAGACAGAGAGAGGGAAAAGGAAGTGTGAATCAATCAAATCAGACTGAGGAAAGACAGAGAGAGGGAAGAGGAGGTGTGAATCAATCAAGTCAGACTGAGGAAAGACAGAGAGAGGGAAGAGGAGGTGTGAATCAATCAAGTCAGACTGAGGAAAGCCAGAGAGAGGGAAGAGGAGGTGTGAATCAATCAAGTCAGAATGAGGAAAGACAGAGAGAGGGAAGAGGAAGTGTGAATCAATCAAGTCAGACTGAGGAAAGACAGAGAGAGAGAAGAGTAGGGGTGAATAAATCAAGTCAGACTGAGGAAAGAGAGAAAGGGAAGAGGAGGGGTGAATCAATCAGGTCAGACTGATGAAAGACAGAGAGAGAGAGAGGAGGTGGGGTGAATAAATCAAGTCAGACTGAGGAAAGACAGAGAGAGGGAAGAGGAGGAGTGAATCAATCAGTTCAGACTGAGGAAAGACAGAAAAGAGAAGAGGAGGGGTGAATCAATCAAGTCAGACTGAGGTAGGACAGAGCTAGGGAAGATGAGGACTGAACCAATCAAGTCAGACTGAGGAAAGACAGAGAGAGAGAAGAGGAGGGGTGAATAAATCAAGTCAGACTGAGGAAAGACAGAGAGGGAGAGAGATAAGAGGAGAGGTGAACCAATCAAGTCAGACTGAGGAAAGACAGAAATAGAGAAGAGGAGGGGTGAATCAATCAAGTCAGACTGAAGAAAGACAGAAATAGAGAAGAGGAGGAGTGAATCAATCAGTTCAGACTGAGGAAAGACAGAAATAGAGAAGATGAGGGGTGCATCAATCAAGTCAGACTGAAGAAAGACAGAGGGAGGAGGAGGGGTGAATCAATCAAGTCAGACTGAGGAACGACAGAGAGAGGGAAGAGGAGGGGGGAATCAATAAAGTCCGACTGAGGAAAGACAGAGAGAAGAGGAGGAGAGAGAAGAGGAGGGGTGAATCAATCAGTTCAGACTGAGGAAAGACAGAGAGAAGAGGAGGAGAGAGAAGAGGAGGGGTGAATCAATCATGTCAGACTGAGGTAGGGCAGAGTGAGGGAAGAGGAGGGGTGTGTCAATCAAGTCAGACTGAGGTAGGACAGAGTGAGGCAAGAGGAGGGGTGCATCAATCAAGTCAGACTGAGGTAGGGCAGAGTGAGGGAAGAGGAGGGGTGCATCAATCAAGTCAGACTGAGGTAGGGCAGAGTGAGGGAAGAGGAAGGGTGCATCCATCAAGTCAGACTGAGGAAAGACAGAGAGAGGGAAGAGTAGGTGTGAATCAATCAAGTCAGACTGAGGAAAGACAGAGAGAGAGAAGAGTAGGTGTGAATCAATCAAGTCAGACTGAGGAAAGACAGAGAGAGAGAAGAGGAGGGCTGCATGCCAAATGGCACCCTATTCCCTATAGTGGACTCATTTTGACCAGAGCCGTATGTAGTGCACTATATAGGGAATAGGGTACCATTTGGGACATACATATCCATGGCGAGGCTGCCTGGGAGAGAGCTGTAGGTAGGTAACCAACCCTCTCACCAGGCTGTATAACAACCCAGCATTATATTCAATGTTCTCTTGAGGAAATGACTCAGACACAAAAAAGTGTCTCTGCTCATCTCCTCCCAAATGAATTCACTGGTCCCAATAGGCCCCAACGACTTACAAACACTGAGGAGAGGAGACTGTCTCTCTCTTCTCGTAAACACCCTCTCTAATTAAATTCTTCAAAGGGATGCTGAAGTCAGAAGAGATGTTAGGGAATCAAACAGGTGAGAATATCCTGGGTGAAAAGGAAGAAGAGAAAAAGAAGAGAGTGGGAAAGCCTAGCCAATTGAATTAGGACTGGATCTGGGAGATGGGCTGAAACAAAGGGCTGAAGCAGAGAGTCAGATGGTACGAAAATGGTAACAACTTTAGTGGACAGGGGAAGACCAGAGAGAAAGTGAGATGGAGAAAGAGGGGGAGAGAGGGGATGGGTGTATGAAGACATTTGAAATGTTAGAGTTATGATGAGGGATAAAGATGTGGGTGGTATTCTATAGAGAAAGGGGGGTGAAGAGACAGACAGAGAGACAGTGGGAAGTAAGAGAAGTACAACTGGAGAATAATACACTGTGAAACATTTCCTGTTTTTTTACAGTAACTTACATAAAACTGACTGCTTGTAAGTTCCTGTAAACAGGAGTACAGTGCATTACTGTAATCTTATTACACTAACTGGAACAAATTATTGGTTGAATTGAATAAATTCATTGAGGGGAGATGGGGTTTATATTTTATAGTTTAGTTTGTAATAATATAATAATAGTATTTTGCCATAATTAAATGGAAGTGGTTCGAGCAGGTTGGTTGCACTAATGTGTTTAGTCAGGTTGAAAGCTTTTTACTGTCACGCACTGGCCATGGAGAGATTTTTATTCTCTATTTTGGTTAGGCCAGGGTGTGACTAGGGTGGGCATTCTATATTCATTTTCTATGTTTTGGATTTCTGTGTTGTTTGGCCGGTGTGGTTCTCAATCAGAGGCAGCTGTCTATCGTTGTCTCTGATTGAGAACCATACTTAGGTAGCCTTTTCCCACCTGTGTGGTGTGGGTAGTTATTTTCTGTTTAGTGTGTTTTGCATCTGACGGAGCTGTTTCGGTTGTTATTTTGTTACTTGTTGTGTTTAGTGTTCAGTTTAATAAATAACATGAACACGTACCACCCTGCACCTTGGTCCTCACCTTCTTCCTCTGAATGCCGTTACAGAACTACCCACCACCAAAGCACCAAGCACCATGGTAAGGAGGTGCAGCGCTATCTGGAGAAATGGACATGGGAGGAGATACTTGAAGGCAAGGGACCCTGGGCACAGGCTGGGAGTATCGCCGTCCACAGGAGGAACTGGAGGCAGCTAAGGCTGAGTGGCAACACTACGAGGAGTTGGCACGGTTGGCAAGGAAGCCCGAGAGGCAGCCCCAAAACTATTTTTGGGGGGAGCACACAGGGAGTGTGGCAGAGTCAGGATTCAGACATGAGCCAACTCCCCGTGCTTACTGTAAGGAGCCGAGGATGGAACCAGAGCCAGTCGGGGTGGAATTGGAGGTGAGCGAAGGGAGCGAAGCAGAGACAGTGAAGGAGTTAATGGGGAAATTGGAGGAGAGAGTTATGAGGGAGTTGCTATGTTGGTGCATGAGGCACGACATCCGCCCAACGGAGCGTGTCGGGGATTTGATGTCACCCGAGTCAGCTCTCCATACTCGTCCTGAGGTGCATGCTAGCCATCTGGTGAAGACTGTGCCAGCCCCACGCACCAGCTCTCCAACACGTACTTACCATGGCGGGCATCGAACTGGTCAGGCACCGTGTTATGCGGTGGAGCGCACGGTGTCTCCAGTACGGGTTCTTAGCCCTGTTGCGCTACATCTCAGCTCTCTGCATCTGCCAGGCTAGTGAGGATCCAGCCAGGATGGATGGTGACAGCCCTGCTCTCCAGACCTCCAGTGCGTCTCCTCAGGCCAGGATATCCTGCGTTGGTGCTGCGCACTGTCTCCCGTGTGTCTGCACAGCCCAGTACGTCCTGTGCCTGAGCCTCGCACGTGCCCGGGCTAAAATCAACATCCAGCCAGGACGGGTTGTGCAGGCCCTTAGTTCGAGACCTCCAGTGCGCCTCCACGGCCCGGTCTATCCTGTGCCTCCTCCAAGGACCAGGCTTTCTCTCCGTCTCCTCCCTCCAGAGTTTCCCGCCTGTCCGGCGCCGCCAGAGTATCCCGCCTGTCCGGCGCCGCCATAGTCGCCCGCCACCGTAAAGAAGGCCTACCCGGACCCCCCCCTTTAGAGTCAGGTTTTGCAGCCAGAGTCCCACCTTTGGGAGGGGGGGTGTACTGTCACGCCCTGGCCATGGAGAGGTTTTTTTCTCTATTTTGGTTAGGCCAGGGTGTGACTAGGGTGGGCATTCTATGTTCATTTTCTATGTTTTGGATTTCTGTGTTTGGCCGGGTGTGGTTCTCAGAGGCAGCTGTCTATCGTTGTCTCTGATTGAGAACCATACTTAGGTAACCTTTTCCCACCTGTGTGGTATGGGTAGTTATTTTCTGTTTAGTGTGTTTTGCTCCTGACGGAGCTGTTTCGGTTGTTCTTTTGTTACTTGTTGTATTTAGTGTTCAGTTTAATAAATAACATGAACACGTACCACGCTGCACCTTGGTCCTCACCTTCTTCCTCTGAATGCCGTTTCAATTACCAAATTAATATATTTTATATCAACTTCTAGAGGCCAGGTTGTTAGGATATAGCCTTATTCTAAAATTGATTTAATTAACACAATACCCCATAATGACAGAGCAAAAACATGTTTTTCATTTTGCTAATTTATTCCAAATAAAGAACATCACATTTTACATAAGTATTCAGACGCTTTACTCAGTACTTTGTTAAAGCACCTTTGGCAGCAATTACAGCCTCAAGTCTTCTTGGGTATGACGCTACAAGCTTGGCACACCTGCATTTGGGGTTGTTTCTCTCATTCTTCTCTGCAGATCCTTTCAAGCGCTGTTAGGTTGGATGGGCAGTGTTGCTGCACAACTATTTTCAGGTCTCTCCAGAGATGTTTGATCGGGTTGAAATTTTGGCTCTGGCTGGGCCACTCAAGGACATTCAGAGACTTGTCCCGAAGCCACTCCTAGGTTGTCTTGGCTGTGTGCTTACGGTCGTTGTCCAGTTGGAAGGTGAACCTTTGCTCCAGTCTGAAGTCCTGAGTGCTCTGGAGCAAGTTTTCATCAAGGATCTCTCTGTACTTTGCTCTGTTCATCTTTGCCTCGATCCTGACTAGTCTCCCAGTCTCTGCCGCTGAAAAACATCCCCACAGCATGATGCTGCCACCACCCTGCTTCACCATAGGGATGGTGTCAGGTTTCTTCCAGATGTGACACTTGCCATTCAGGCCAAAGAGTTTAATCTTGATTTCATCAGACCAGAGAATCTTGTTTCTCATTGTCTGAGAGTCTTTAGGTGCCTTTTGGCAAACTCCAAGCGGGATGTCATGAGGAGTGGCTTCTGTCTGGTCACTCTACCATGAAGGTCTGGTAGAGTGGAGTGCTGCAGATATTTGGTCATCTCCCTGACCAAGACCGTTCTCCCTAATTGTTCAGTTTTGCCGGGCAATTAGGGAGAACGGTCTTGGTCAGGGCACTAGGAAGAGTCTTGGTGGTTCCAAATTTCTTCCCTTTAAAAATGATGGAGGGCACTGTGTTCTTGGGGACCTTTAATCATGCAGAAATGTTTTGTTATCTATTCTGAGATTTGTGCATCGACACAATCCTGTCTCGGAGCTCTACGGACAATTCCTTTGACCTCATGGTTTGGATTTTTTTCTGGCATGCATTGTCAGCAGTTGGACCTTATATAGACAGGTGTGTCACTTTCCAAATCATGTTCAATCAATTGAATTGACCACAGGTGGACTCCAATCAAGTTGTAGAAACATCTCAATGATGATCAATGGAAACAGGATGCACCTGTGCTCAATTTCGACTCTCACAGCAGAGGGTCTGAGTACTTATGTAAATAAGGTGTTTCTGTTTGTTTTTTAAAAGTATTTTTCACTTTGTCATTATGGGGTATTGTGTGTAGAATGCTGAGGAGTTTTATGTATATAATGCATTTATAAATAAGGCTGTAAAGTTGCAAAAATTGGAAAAAGTCAAGGTGTCTCAATACTTTCCGAAGACACTCTACATGCAAAGCGTTAAAAAGATTTGCAAAGTGCTGTTTTTAAGGCCGATTTGACTCATGATTTGTCAACTTGTGCACAATTTTTCTGTCCTTCACATCGGAGAGCTGCTGCAAGCTCTTTGCGTATCTTGACCAATCAGATTCACGCACAATGCACAGAGCTCAAAGTATGCTCTCCGCTTTCCTCCTGTATTTATTTAGTAAGCCAAAGATTATATTAAAATGTCATTTTCATCCAATGTCTGCTATGTTTTTGGATTATGTCATCGCTGCTCGTGCTGCTCCCTTTGCACAGAGTGCTAGTGCACATGCCATGACAACTCTAAGGCCTTTCTCAAGGCCAGTCTGGAGTGGTTCGTGAAAATTGTGTTATTGAGTTACTGAGAGCTAGAGAGCAACATAGCAACATTGTACTAAATAGAGACTACAGCCTGGTATAGAGTATATACTTTGACTGGAGAACTAGGGACATTAAAGAAGACGAACAAGACAGGATCACCCTGACCTTAACCTGTATCCATCTGGGATGTTTCCTGTTCTTAATGGCTTCCTGTCTCAATTCTGTCTCTGTCTGCCTCTGTGTCTGCATGCATCCTTAATGGCAACATATTTCCTATATAGTGCACTACTTTGGCCATAACATGGGCCGTGATCAAAAGTAATGCCCTATATAGGGAATAGGGTGCAATTTGAGATGGAGGCACTTTCTCTGGCTGTCTTTGAAAGTCGACTAGTGTGTGAGTGACACTCAATCAGTGTCCTTGCCTGCTTACTGGTATCCTCTTTAAACACTGGGATTTAGGGGGAGGATTTGTCTCTGACATTATTGGTATATTCTCTCTCTTGGGTGGGTTATGAAGGAAGATCTTACAGTAAAATGAGAAGTGTATTCTCTATTCTCCATTCATCTGGGGCTCAGCATGCAGTCCATAAGCAGGATGGATAGAGGACCAAAACGCAGTGGTGGGCCGTCAGGGCCAGCAAGGCCTTCTCTGCTGGCCTAAACATCATCAGAACATATTATTTTTTTAAATATATTTTCCCACAAATATGTATTAAATGATTCCCCAGAGTAAGAGTTATACTCTTCATTTCATAGCTTTCCTCTTGGTTGCACTGCTTCCAGCCCCAGGTTGAGATTTGGAGGGCTGGTCTTTATGTTAGATCTTTTATCCAATCATATTCAGCCATCATGTGTTGCCAGGGGTCTAAAATCTGCCCCAGGCCTTCAGAATCAACAGTGCGGGCGCTTGTAGCTTAAAGTGAATGGAAATTAAAATTTAGTGTCAACCAATCAGCTTTAGAGTTGGCTATTGTACGCCTGCTGGCTGGCTCCAGTGTTACACAGGAGCCAGCTAAAAGGCGTAGTGCGTGCACGTCTTTTGATTGGATTACCAATATTGAGAGGCAGGTCCTATATGGGCAGGTCTATGCAGAATCTCAGAACTAGGAAACTGAATTTGAAAAACGAATGAATTCACGTACTACTAAGCTGTTTTTTCAACCCACAATAGCGGAAGGAGAACATATCGATTTGGTCGAGGATATAATTATAACGCCGTTCTCAAGACAAACTTTGCAAGAAAAGTTAGACATTGTCAGGAGAGGTCTACGCCGACGCTACAAAGCCTGTCACAGGCGGGAAAGGGGTTCGTTCGCCACTTTCAAAGTTCCAACTATGAGCTCTATCAATGGCTCACAGGCTCCGAGAAGCACTGCAAACTGTACTGCTGGGAATGCCTATTATTTGCAAGTGATCGATTTGGTGTTTGGAGCCACACTGGCTTTGCAAACTTGAGTTGTCTAACCAAGGCAGCAAAGAGACACCAAAGTATGGCTGGGCACTTACAAGCAATGGTGCTTTTGAAAACTTTTGGGGACACCCGAGTGGATCTACTGCTCAACGAACAAGCGCGCAGGGCAACGAAGCTGCACAATGAAAAGGTATTGTACTCTTCCCCTGCAATTCTCTGAATAAAAATGTCAATTTCAAGGTGACGCAACGCCTGGTTATACTGCGTTTCTGTCTAAATGTATAGTGTCTAGAGTCATGGCACCATAATGATGGTAATAAGAGGTGGATTAATTCAGGTGGGACTGTGTAGGACTTCACTGAAGGCCCAGGCCCCAGGCCCCAGACCCACGGCACGCAACTGCCAAAACGTATCCTCAACTACTACCACAAGTACCCTGCCCCATCTCCCCAATAACTTCCTCCCACCCAGGACTAAGATGTTGTCTTGTTACCAGGAAGCTGCTATTATTGGTTGTTTGGTGCTGCTGACCCCTGGGGTCGCCGGCCTTTCATTTTCCCAGCTCTTAGCCAAAGTGATTCTGACAGCCACATTAAAATGCAAATTCCTTCCTGCCTTCTTCCTCATTCTGCTCATTGCCATTTTGTCACTTTCCCTCTCCTCGTGTGGTGGGTGGGTGGCGGCAAAGGAATTAGAACCGTTGGCCCAGGAGTTGAATATTCAGATGGTCAGCTGATTGCAGTAGCATCCCAAATGGTACTCTTTTGTCTTCATAGTACACTACTTTTGACGAGGGCCCTGGCCATTTGGAACAAAGCCATAGTGATGTTACCCCTGCTTTCATCTCACACCTCCTCTTCTCTCTCCACCTAATACCCATCACTTAGTTCTGCTGCCAAGACTACCCACAGGCCTCTAGTGCTCATACAGAGGGCTGGAGTGGGTGTGAGTGAGTGTGAGATACACACACACACACACACACACAAACAGTAAAACATCCAATTGGACAGGCTGTAAGGGGCCCTTCATCTCGCCAACCCCACCACTCCTCCACAACGCTGTACAACTTCCACTGATTAGATGATTTTATCCCTCATCTGTCTCTCCATTCATGGTCATTCATGGTCAGTTCCATTGTTTTACAGCATGCTCCAATAAGGAACAATTAGCATTTAATTCAGAATAGCAGTTAGGACAAAATTAACCATCATAATGAAGCAAAGTCCAAAAATGTGTGTGTTTTTGCTTTTGTGAGCTTTTGTGTGTGAGTGTGTGTGTGCATGTATGTGTGTGTTTGTACAGTATGTGTGTGTGCTGAAGTCCCATTTCCTGAGTCATTCTGTCCTCTGCTGGATGTCCTTCCCCTGTCCCTCTTCCTCGCTCCCTCTTCCCCGTGTATTTGTGTTGAATTGGTAATATCCTGGTTGAGTTGGGTGGGGAGCAGTCAAGTACAGCAGAACCAGTCTGCTGGAGTCCTTCCAAAAGACAAGTGACCTCCTGGGCAGTCTGCACAGGTGTGCTGTGTTTTCCACTCTGTCACCTCGGCTCCTGCCCACCACATCTCAGCATGGCAGTACACACACACACACACACACACACTCACACACACACTCACACACTCACACATGAGCTAAGTGCCTTCTAAGCTTGCTTCGAGGCAAGCTACACTGAACCGAGCATGAGAGCACCGGCTGTTTCGGACGAGTTTGTGATCTCGCTCTCCATAGCTGATGTGAGTAAGACTTTTAAACAGGTTAACATTCACAAGGCCGCAGGGCCAGACAGATTACCAGGATGCATACTCAGATGAGACCGTCTATAGGGAGAAGGTCAGTGACCTGGCAGTATGGTGGCAGGACAGCAACCTCTCCCTCAACGTCAGCAAAACAAAGGTGCTGATCGTGGACCTCAGGAAATGGAGGGCCACGTACACTCCCTTCCACATAGAAGGGGCTGTAGTTGAGCGGGCCGAGAGCTACACCACGGCAAGTGGTACCGATGCACCAAGTCTGGAATCAACAGGACCCTGAACAGCTTCTATCCCTTACTTACTTACTTACTTAACCCTTATTTTACCAGGTAAGATGACTGAGAACACATTCTCATTTATAGCAACCCCCAAGCCATAAGACTGCTAAAATGGTAGCTACCCATACTATCTGCATTGACCCTTATTGCATTAACTCTTTTGACTCATCACGTACACTACTGCTACTGTTAATTATCTATTATGTTGCTTAGTCACTTTATCCCTACCTATATATACACATGCTATCTACTGTACCTAAATTACCTCGTAGCCCTGCACATTGACTCGGTACTGGTACCCAGTGTATATAGCCAAGTTATCATTACTCATTGTATATTTATTCCTTGTGTTATTTCTTTCTATTATTTCCAATTTGTTCTCTCTGCATTGTTGGGAAGGGCCCTTAATTAAGCATTTCACTATTAGTTTACACCTGTTGTTTATTAAGTATGTGCCAAATAAATGGAATTTGATTTGACACACACACACACAGGCACGATACCCACATACCGCTGATTTACCAAATAACCCCAAAATAGTCCTTCTCTTGTCTCAGGTCCTTTTCAGTGGTCTTTGCCAGAGGAGAGAGGAGAATCTGCTTTGAACTGCAGGGGACACCATAATCACACTTCACACAGGCACACAGTGTCAGTTCATATCTCAGCTCCAGACCGTTATTAAAACACACAGGGATGTTTCTGACATCAAACACGTCCTGGTGTCAGAAGGTTTTCACATAGTACCCAGTATTGCCCAGAGAATCAGGCAAATCTTTAGACCAACAGAAATAAATGTTCTGTTTTTGTTATGTTACCCCCTGGAGCACCTTTAGCCCCTCTCATCTCGCTGTACACAGTGTTTATGTGCATCCATAAATCAACAGCTTTCAGGCCATAGGGTTGGATTATCTCCCTGCTATTGACTGACTAACTGACTGAACTTCATGAAATATGTAAACCATCCTAAAAGCCTTGAGTTTAAACCTAGTCTGAATAAAACAACACATACAATAGACTTAGGTTAGGTCGGGGGCAAGGCTAGATGTCTCTGTGTGTGTGTGTTTAGAGTGTGTGGAGACTGTCAGCACTAGTCTGGCTGGCATCAGGAGCACAGGGCTGGACAGGCTTCAACACTAAAACCTAAAGCCTGTTTTGGGCTGAGTCATGCATCCATGAGACGTATTGGAACTGTCCTTGATGCCTAGGTTTGTTCATTACAGTGAATCCAGACAGATATCCCCGGCTCCTCTCGGACCCTTTATAACCATGAATGGGGTAAATGTTCAATATGACACCCAGTCTTGGTTATGGAGAATCAAACAATCAAATCAAATTTATTTATAAAGCACTTCTTACATCAGCTGATGTCACAAAGTGATGTACAGAAACACAGCCTAAAACCCCAAACAGCAAGCAATGCAGGTGTAACAGTATACCTTCCGTCCCTCTCCTCGCCTTTAACCAGGGACCCTCTGCACACATCAACAACAGCCACCCTCGAAGCATCATTACTCATCGCTCCACAAAAGCTGCAGCCCTTGCAGAGCAAGGGGAACAACTACTCCAAGGTCTCAGAAGCGAGTGACGTCACCGATTGAAACGCTATTAGCGCGCAGCAAGCTAACTAGCTAGCCATTTCACATCGGTTACACAGGTGTAGAAGCACGGTGGCGGGGAAAAACTCCCTAGAAAGGGCGGAACATAGAAAGAAACCTAGAGAGGAACCAGGCTATGAGGGGTGGCCAGTCCTCTTCTGGCTGTGCCAGGTGGAGTTTATAACAGAACATGGCCAAGCTGTTCAAATAGATGACCAGCAGGGTCAAATAAAATTAATATCACAGTGGTTGTAGAGGGTGCAACAGGTCAGCACCTCAGGAGTAAATGGCATTTGGCTTTTCATAGCCGATCATTCAGTGTATCTCTACCGCTCCTGCTGCCTCTAGAGAGTTGAAACGCAGCAGGTCTGGGACAGGTAGTACGTCCAGTGAATAGGTCAGGGTTCTATAGCCGCAGGCAGAACAGTTGAAACTAGTGCAGTAGCACGACCAGGTATACTGTGGACAGCAAGGAATCATCAGGCCAGGTAGTCCTGAGGCTCAGGTCCTCCGAGAGAGAGAGAGAGAGAGAGAGAGAGAGCGAGAGAGAGAGAGAGAGAGAGAGAGAGAGAGAGAGAGAGAGAGAGATAACAAAAAAAGAGAGAGAGAATTAGAGAGAGATTTGAATTCACACAGGACACAGGAGAAGAGGGAATAGGACTGGAATGTTGAACTCTGGCCCTGGGACTTTTGAACTGAAATCCTCCCAGTCTACAAAAAAATGACAGGAAAATAACTATGTGTCTTTTACCCAAATGGTACCCTATTCTCTATGTAGTGAACTGCTTTTGACCAGAGCCCAAAGGGTGCCATTTTGGGACTCAGCCTATGTCTCTGTAATCCACATTATAGATCCTTCAGCACAACATGTATTGATGCATGTAGAACAGAATAGTGTAACTATGAAACCTGGTTTAGTGTGTAGTTTGTAGTGTTCAGGTATGCCTGTCTACCCAAGGTTTCTTACAGTAAGGGAATGGGGTTCTTCTCCAGGTAAACCTCCTGTTGCTGTAGTTTTCCTGTTTTGGAAGGCACTGGTTTAGTGTGTGCCAACATTAAAACATACCGTAACAGTGTTAAAACCCTTACCATCATGACCAGACAACCGCACATGCAGCTATCATAGTGATCGAACCCATGGCTCATAACTGTTCCAGGTTGGACGAGGGACAAAATCATCACATCTCTAAGAGACAGATTGGCTTGATTGACACAGGTGGCCCTCAGAAACCTCACCTATGCATGCACACATGCCTGGCCAGCATTAGAGGCCGCTGAATGGAGGACAGCTCATAATAATAGCTGCAACGGAGCTAATGGAATGTCATCAAACACATGGAAACCATGTATTTGATGTATTTGATACCCTTCCTATTCTGTTCCAGCCATTACTACAATCCTGTCCTCCCCAATTAAAGTGCCACCAACCTCCTGTGCTGGCCAGGCTGGGCGTCCAGCTGGCAGTTTACTGTGGCCAGTGTAAAGAGTGACAAACAGCCAAGGGATTTTAGCGTCACAGTGATAGGGGCCAGGGGGCGGTCTGCTGAGGCATCTGCCATCCACACCATTGTGTTCCAGATAGAACCATAGCAGGCAGACAAAGGGCCACCAGGGGCCACCAGGGGCCCGGTGTAAAACATACTGAGGAGAAGTTCACCATCCAAAGCTACACTAGAGCAGACAGACACCACAGAACAGACAGACACCACAGAGCAGACAGACACCACAGAGCAGACAGACACCACAGAGCAGACAGACACCACAGAACAGACAGACACCACAGAGCAGACAGACACCACAGAACAGACAGACACCACAGAGCAGACCTAAACACACAAGCACACATGCACACACACACACACAGACGATGTGTTCAGAAGACACACAAAGGAACTATAGAAGACTGTAAGATGTACATATTTTATAAAACTCCAGGACAGAACATCATTGATCAAACTGCAGCGGTTCAGGATCCGGAGCCATTTCTGTTTCAGAGTTCACAAGTTTCAAAGCCCCCCTCCATCAAAGGCGAGCAGAGCAGAGCATGGATTGAGACAGTACCAACCGCCGTCATTAATTTAGCCAGCCCTTAAACCTGGAGTTACCCGTTAACTGACAGTCAAACAATCAAACTGGTGCTTCTGATCCTTTGTAGCTCAGTTGGTAGAGCATGGTGCTTGTGATGCCAGGGTAGTGGGTTTGATTCTTGGGACCACCATACATAACATTTGTGCACGCATGACTGTAAATAGCTTTGGATATAAAAAAGTCTGCTGAAAGGCATATATTATTGTTAATAGCTCAGGACACTTCCATAGAGAATTAATTGCAGAAAATGATTTTCTCTGTCTCATGATGCCCATTAGCCTCAGAGCAGTGGCTCGACATGCAGTGGTTCAGCTTTTTAACAGAGAGCTTATTCAACAGCCGTTTTCAATAAAACGATTGCTTGATTTTATTAGTGTTTCATTTGAACTTCTTGGGTGTTTTGGGGAATTTGCAATTTAGAAGCAACTCTCACTCTGCCCTTCTCTTACAGATCCACTACAATTTACTTGCAGGATCCAGTTATTAGTGCATTACCTCAGCTCTTTCCCTCTCATACGTTAATGGTTTCCAGAAAGGCGTGGCATCTGATTACTGTTAAACACAATCTAATGGGCTATCTATCCATCCATTATTAGTGCTCCTATATTGAGTACTTAAGTGTTTGTCCCATCTTGGGCTGTTTTGGTCAATGATTTTCTTTTCTTTTCAGTTTCGGAATCATGACATTTTCCTTTTATTTTTCTAACAGAGAAATACTCATACTCTAACATTGTGCATATTCAATCCCTTAAAATTTGTTGGCTTTCCACGTTGTTTTAAGTCAGCACTTCAATGCTGTGTTGTGGTGTAAGCTGTTTAAAGCTCTACCTCAGAGAGAAGATTTCATTTGAATGCAATTGACAGGGCTGTACTAGAGCAGGTCGTGAGCTTCAAGTTCTTTTCTGTCCACATTACCAACAAATTATCACGGTACAAACACACCAAGACAGTTGTGAAGAGGGCACGAAAATGCCTATTCCTCGTCAGGAGAATTTAAAAAAATGACATGCTTCTACCCCCAAGCCTGCTGGACAGTTAATCAAATGGCCACCCAGAGTATTTGCATTGACCCCGTTTTTTTTAAGCTGCTTCTACTCGCTGTTTACTATCTATGCATAGTAACTTTTCCCCCATCTACATGTACATATGAACTCTATTACCTCGACTAACCCTTACCACCCGCACATTGACCTGGAACCGGTACCCCCTGTATATAGCCTCGTTATTGTTATTTTATTGTGTAACTTTTTTTACTTCAGTTTATTTTGCTAATAGTTTCTTACTCTGCATTGTTGGTTAAGGGCTTGTAAGTAATCATTTCAAGGTAATGATTACTGTTGTATTCGGCACATGGTGTGGTGTGAAGTGGTGTGAACTGTCTATATTTTTTATAAACAGAACTAATTGAAGAACATTTGGGGATTTCAAGTTAATGCTGAAGATGAAATTCTACCTCTACCATAGCATTACACTTGCACAAGAGTTATTCTGCTGTACATTTTTGGTATAATACAACTATTACCGGTTGAAGGTCCTCTGGGTCGACTATGACAGCATGGTATCAGGGCCAGTGAAGGTGAGTGTATCAAGGTATCAGGGCCAGCGAAGGTTAGCATATAAAGGTATCAGGGCCAGTGAAGGTTAGCATATAAAGGTATCAGGGCCAGTGAAGGTTAGTGTATCAAGGTATCAGGGCCAGTGAAGGTTAGCATATAAAGGTATCAGGGCCAGTGAAGGTTAGCATATAAAGGTATCAGGGCCAGCGAAGGTTAGCATATAATGGTATCAGGGCCAGCGAAGGTTAGTATATAATGGTATCAGGGCCAGTGAAGGTTAGCATATAATGGTATCAGAGCCAGCGAAGGTTAGTATATCAAGGTATCAGGGCCAGCGAAGGTTAGTATATCAAGGTATCAGGGCCAGTGAAGCCTACTATATAAAGGTATCAGGGCCAGCGAAGGTTAGTATATCAAGTTATCAGGGCCAGTGAAGGTTAGTATATCAAGGTATCAGGGCCAGTGAAGCCTACTATATAAAGGTATCAGGGCCAGCGACGGTTAGTATATCAAGGTATCAGGGCCAGTGAAGGCTAGTATATCAAGGTACTAGGGCCAGTGAAGGCTAGTATATAAAGGTGTCAGGGCCAGTGAAGTCTAGTATATAAAGGTATCAGGGCCAGTGAAGTTTAGTATATAAAGGTACTAGGGCCAGTGAAGGCTAGTATATAAAGGTGTCAGGGCCAGTGAAGTCTAGTATATAAAGGTACTAGGGCCAGTGAAGGCTAGTATATAAAGGTGTCAGGGCCAGTGAAGTCTAGTATATAAAGGTATTAGGGCCAGTGAAGCCTGCTATATAAAGGTATCAGGGCCAGTGAAGGCTAGTATATAAAGGTGTCAGGGCCAGTGAAGTCTAGTATATAAAGGTATTAGAGCCAGTGAAGATTAGCATATAAAGGTTTCAGCAGCACCTCCTAGCCTGGCTGGATCACCGCTTTGTATAGCGAGGGTAATGCGTACCGCCCAGTTTGTCACTGAGGCCGAGCTCCTTGCCATCCAGGACCTCTATACCAGGCTGTCAGCTGAAAGCTCTAAACATTGTCAAAGACATCAGCCAGCGGTAGCGATGCACCAAGTCTGGACATAACAGAACCCTGAACAGCTTCCACCCGAAAGCCATAAGACTGATAAATAGTTAACCAAATAGCTGCCTGGACTATCTGCATTGACCCGTTTTGCTCTAACTCTTTTTACTCATCACATACATTGCTGTTACTGTTTATCCTGTTGCCTAGTCACTTTATCCTTACCTGTATGTACTTAACTACCTCAATTACCTCGTCACCCTGCACATTGACTCGGTACTGGTACCCTGTTTATGTAGCCAAGTTATCTTTACTCATCATGTATTTATTATTACCCTATTTTCTGGAGTTGTATTACTTTTCTATTATTTCTCTGTTTTCTCACCCTCTGCATTGTTGGGGAAGCATTTTGTGTGTGTGTGTGTGTGTGTGTGTGTGTGTGTGTGTGTGTGTGTGTGTGTGTGTGTGTGTGTTATTGACTCTTGGTTGAATGTGGATAACAGTATTATGGTTGGAAAACTGACAGGTAGCTTATACATTTGCCCTTGAAGTGTGCTGAATAGAAATATAAGCACAACATGCAAGAATTTCTCAGATTTTACTGAGTTAAACTTCATAAAAGGAAATCAGTCAATAAAAACAGATTCATTAGGCCAAAATCTTTGGATTTCACATGACTGGGAATACAGATATTCATATGTTGGTCAGAGATACCTTGAAAAAAAGGTAGGGGAGTGGATCAGAAAACCAGTCAGTATCTGGTTTCACCATCATTTACCTCATGCAGCGTGACACATCTCCTTCACATAGAATTGATCAGGCTGTTAATTGTGGCCTGTGGAATGGCCACAATGGCTGTGTGAAGTTGCTGGATATTGGCGGGAACTGGAACATGCTGTCGTGCAGGTCGATCCAGAGCATTCCAAACATTCAGGCTATGGAAGAACTCTGACATTTTCAGCTTCCAGAAATTGTGTACAGATCCTTGCGAAATGGTGCCGTGATTATCATGCTGAAACATGAGGTGATGGTGGCGGATGAATGGCACAGCAATGGGCCTCCGGATCTCATCCTGGTTTCTCTGTGCATTTAAATTAATATTGATAAAATACAATTGTGTTTGTTGTCCGTAGCTTATGCCTGCCCATACCAAAACCCCACCGCCGCCATGGGGCACTCTGTTCACAACGATGACATCAGCAAACAGCTCGCACACACAGTGCCATAAACATGGTCTGCAATTGTGAGGCCGTTTGGACGTACTGCCAAATTATTATCTTGGCAAAGGAGAAAATTCTCACTAACAGGAATGTAAATGCGTTTTTGCACAGAATATGTGAGAAATAAGCTTTTTGTGCATAAAAAACATTTCTGGGATCTTTTATTTCAGCTCATGAAACATGGGACCAGCACTTTAGATGTTCCGTTTATATTTTTGTTCAGTGTAAATTGAAAAACGTTTCCTACATTCAATATATGACAGAATGACAACTTGAAGGAAAGGACAAAATAATAAGCACAGCATCAACCTGAAGAAATGAAATGAAAGACGTTTTCTCTGCTAAGGTAAAAATACATTAGATCAACAAGTAGTGACAAAACATATATATGTTTCCATTCTCTCTCCTTTTCACTGCCCTTGTCGATAATCTGATTCATCTTCAAGGGTGGTTTGTTTGCGCCTGCATGCACACACATGCACACTCACACACACACACACACACACACACACACACACACACACACACACACACACACACACACACACACACACACACACACACACACACACACACACACAGACACACACACACACACACACACACACACACAGCCAGTGATGGGAATCACTCTTCAGACTTTCTTTAGCAATTTCAAATTGGAACAGCCAGTGTGAAATTCTATATCAAAATAACAAGTGATCTTGGAGGAGGGGACTTTGTGCAACCACCATGAAGGTACAATCTAAATTGCTTTTTGATTTACACATTTTTATAAGGGGGAAGCATGCTTTTGATACAATCGATCTCTCCCACAGCCAGCATCAGAGAAAGGTATATATTCTTTCATACTGACTGTGGCTATGTGCTGTTGCTGTGTTTGATTGAAGTATGAATGACTCCATGTAAATAAGGTTTGTTTTGTATTGTGTGAATAATCTACCGGCTTCTGTTGTTCCCATTTTTACATGTGGCTGTAATAATGAAGGGATTTGATTAATGTTTTACTGCAGTGGGCTAAATCAGGGTCACATAGAGTATTTCTTGGTAGTCTTAACCCTCCTGTTGTGTTCGTTTCATGTTGATTAATTCAATTTTCCCTGTCCAAAATGACCGCCCTATTATAGCTGATTATAAATCCATAATAATACATATATTATCACCTAATGTGTGTTAGATCTTTTTATCAACTTACGGTCTTGTGAACATTACAAGGATTGAACTTATATTTGCTATTTATGGCCTGTAGGCCTCATTGACTTGAGCTCAAACAACTTGTTTTTGAGTACAAAAAGCATAATGTATGCATTATTTTGACTATAACAAATACTCAGATGAAACATATTGTGCTATTTATCACAGACTACATTGTGTGAAGGTTTAACAAGGACTCTCTCCTTCTCACCAATGTCATGATCAAAGGTATGCCTCACATACAGTATATTATATGGTCATTGTGCTGCCACAGAAGAATTGTGAGCAAGGCCTCAAAAAAGCTTTATATACCAGAGCTACGAGAAAAGTTCTATATATTATTGAAACAATGTTGCTATTGTTTGTGAGAATGCCAACAGGTTTGGTTCCCGTGGGGGAATGATTCTATTGGGGAAAGGTTCCCATGGCGGTTGCCATGGAAGCCAAGAAGGGGAGTGAGGTCTGTGTGTGTGTGTGTGTGTGTGTGTGTGTGTGTGTGTGTGTGTGTGTGTGTGTGTGTGTGTGTGTGTGTGTGTGTGTGTATACTCAAACACACATGCATGTGGGGGTCTGGGAGAGGAAGTGTCTCCATCTGATGAATGGGAATGTTCCTGAACTCAATTTTATACACTAATTGTAGTCTCAATCGTTAATTTCTAATGACTGGTCACTTTTGACTGGGATCACCACAGGTGTACAAAAGTTAAATAAAACACCCAAAATGTAAACACCCTATGTGGACAAAGTCATGGAACCTAATAACAATCAGATTAAATTAGCTACATTTTTCAGAGAGAACTTGTAAATCGGTCCAATTCGCCCGGAACACAGCAGGAGGGATAAACTAATCTAACTTTAAGCAAAAGTATACACCTCACGCAAGGCTTAGGACAAACAAGACACCTGTACCATGTCAGATATAGAGTTGATATATTGAATTTTGAGTTTGCATCCTAATGTTACACTTCATATAATTCACAGAAGACTGAAACATAACAAAACCATTTTACATAGAAACACTGGATTTTTGTTGATTATGAAATTATAAATAATATGAATAACATTCTACCCATGTGGCCACTAGAGGGCGATTTGGTAATTTGACTACAGGAAATGTGTACTGCACTGGACCTGCCCCAGGTGAACCGGGATAGTGTTGATTGTATTAGTTTTGGAACCAGGCTGCCTCCCCGGGCTTGAGCCAGGTGACCTGTTTTGGCCGACGGCGCAGTAGGCTCGAAACAAAAGTAATGCACAAGTAAACACATGGATTTTCACATGCAAAAGTGGGTACAACTTTATTTGACACATAGCGTCCTGACACGTTCATAACTATATCAGAATATATGACACTTTTCAGGAAAATAGGTGTATGTCACATGTCATTACAATACAAGAAAGGAATTTGAATGTTGTTTTTTTTTGCTAAATGCGTTTTTTTGGCAGAAATTCCTTCTGAACATTCATGTGCCTTACAATAACAAACTTGTATTCCATCTGTAAATACAACTACAATTGCTAAATTACAAGCATATTTGGTTTAGCCATGGAAAAAGTAAGGAACCTTCCCGCTAGCCATGACTGGCTGAGATAATGGGTGGGCTGGACATGCCGAGAGATGAGTAAGGATTGGGTCTGCCATGTGGCATGATTCTGTCTATAACGTGAGCTTTGAAAAAAAGATATAACGTTAGTCATCGAGAACTACGACAGTTCTGCTATTTTCTCAACAACATTGATGTCCAGATTTTAGAAGGTGCTATCAACAGATCAGTTGGAAAATGTTGTGATGGCCTACTTTCTGCACACGATATGGCCAGTGTGAACCGGAGGGACTTGACACAACACTGGCCAAACAAGCTGTAGCTACAAGCAAACGGAGATAAATGATTACATGACCCATCAAGGTAGCCAGGTGTGTCTGGGGATGATTACGGGTATACGGTTGAAGTCAGAAGTTTACATACACTTAGGTTGGAGTCATTAAAACTCATTTTTCAACCACGCCACAAATGTATTGTTAACCAACTATAGTTTTAGCAAGTCGGTTAGGATATTTACTTTGTGCATAACACAATACTTTTTCCAACAATTGTTTACAGCCAGAATATTTAACTTATAATTCACTGTATCACAATTACAGTGGGTATGAAGTTTACATACACTTAGTTGACTGTGCCTTTAAACAGCTTGGAAAATTCCAGAAAATGATATCATGGCTTTAGAAGATTCTGATAGGCTAATACTGATAATGAATGGGTGTAGACTAAGAAGAACTCTCCAGTAGGTGTAACAAAACATTCAAGGGACATTTTGTCAAAGGTGGTGTCACAAGTTTATCAACTTTCAAAGCAGAATTTCTTACCCATTGTTCCCCAACTGCAGTATATGATATACAATTTTCTAGCTTTGTGTCTCTGGTTTTATCCAATGTAAAAAAAAAACATTTTCAAATGTTATGTCATAATAGCTGACATAGCCTGTCATAACATTGTCACAGCACTGTAATGACATGTATATTTAGACTTGTTGTGATATATATTGTAATATTTTTATGGGTGGTTATAACACCCGTATAATGTTTTTCCCCTTCGTAGCATACTCTTTTCTGATTTCTGTTCGCTACATATACATGTAAGGAATCTGCATCTGCTGCATCCAGGGTTGGAGGGGAAGACCTTGAGGGAGGCTACATCCAGGGTTGGAGGGGAAGACCTTGAGGGAGGTTGCATCCAGGGTTGGAGGGAAAGACCTTGAGGGAGGTTGCATCCAGGGTTGGAGGGGAAGACCTTGAGGGAGGCTGCATCCAGGGTTGGAGGGGAAGACCTAGAGGGAGGTTGCATCCAGGGTTGGAGGGGAAGACCTTGAGGGAGGCTGCATCCAGGGTTGGAGGGGAAGACCTTGAGGGAGGCTACATCCAGGGTTGGAGGGGAAGACCTTGAGGGAGGCTACATCCAGGATCGAAGGGGAAGACCTTGAGGGAGGCTGCATCCAGGGTTGGAGGGGAAGACCTTGAGGGAGGTTGCATCCAGGGTTGGAGGGGAATACCTTTAGGGAGGCTACATCCAGGGTTGGAGGGGAAGACCTTGAGAGAGGCTGCATCCAGGGTTGGAGGGGAAGACCTGGAGGGAGGCTGCATCCAGGGTTGGAGGGGAAGACCTGGAGGGAGGCTGTATCCAGGGTTGGAGGGGAAGACCTTGAGGGAGGCTGTATCCAGGGTTGGAGGGGAAGACCTTGAGGGAGGCTGCATCCAGGGTTGGAGGGGAAGACCTGGAGGGAGGCTGTATCCAGGGTTAGAGGGGAAGACATTGAGGGAGGCTGCACCCAGGGTTGGAGGGGAAGACCTTGAGGGAGGCTGCATCCAGGGTTGGAGGGGAAGACCTGGTGTGAGGCTGTATCCAGGGTTGGAGGGGAAGACCTGGAGGGAGGCTGCATCCAGGGTTGGAGGGGAAGACCTTGAGGGAGGCTGCATCCAGGGTTGGAGGGGAAGACCTGGAGGGAGGCTGTATCCAGGGTTGGAGGGGAAGACCTGGAGGGAGGCTGCATCCAGTGTTGGAGGGGAAGACCTGGAGGGAGGTTGCATCCAGGGTTGGAGGGGAAGACCTGGAGGGAGGTTGCATCCAGGGTTGGAGGGGAAGACCTGGAGGGAGGTTGCATCCAGGGTTGGAGGGGAGGATGATCCATGTTTTATTTCATCGTATTTTGAATAACTCGCAGAAAATACACTTCATGACACTAACATTAAGGATTATGACCACCCTGTGTCACTTTACTTGGACTAAGAAAATACACTTTATGGAACTGTCAAGAGGCATAATGAACATCAGCGTCAAGCGTCAAATAAGCCAGATAGCCCTATCACTTACATGCCCTTATGTCAGTCATCAGTCCAAAGAGGGTATCTTGTCCTGCTCCTGAAATCTGCTCCTGCATTCATGCCAGTCATCAGCAACAAAGTATTATGGTAGGTACAGTACCAGTCAAAAGTTTGGACACACCTACTCATTCAAGGGTTTTTCTTTATTTTTATATTGTAGAATAATAGCGAAGACATCAAAACCATGAAATAACACATATGGAATCGTACACTAACCAAAACGTGTTTAACAGATCAAAATATATTTTATAGTTGAGATTCTTCAAAGTAACCAACCTTTGCCTTGATGACAGCTTTACACACTCTTGCATTCTCTCAATTAGCTTCATGAGGTAGTCACCTGGAATGCATTTCAATTAACAGGTGTGCCTTGTTAAAAGTTATTTGGTGGAATTTATTTCCTTCTTAATGCATTTGAGCCAATCAGTTGTGTTGTGACAAGGTACTGTAGGGGTGGTATAGAGAAGATAGCCCTATTTGGTAAAAGTCCAAGTCCATATTATGGCAAGAACAGCTCAAATAAACAAAGGGAGACGACAGTACATCATTACTTTAAGACATGAAGGTCAGTCAATTATGAAAATTTGAAGAACTTTTTTCAAAAAAGTTGAAAAAACCATCAAGCGCTATGATGAAACTGGCTCTCATGAGGACAGCCACAGGAAAGGAAGACACAAAGTTACCTTTGCTGCAGAGGATAAGTCAATTAGAGTTACCAGCCTCAACATCAACTGTTCAGAAGAGAATGTGTGAATCATGCCTTCATGGTCGAACTGCTGCAAAGACACCACTACGAAAGGACTCTAATAATAATAAGAGACTTGCTTCGGCCAAGAAACACAAGCAATGGACATTAGACCAGTGGAAATCTATCCTTTTGTTTGAATTTGAGATTTTTGGTTCCAACCGTTGTGTTTTTGTGAGACGCAGAGTAGTTGAACGGATGATCTCCACATGGATGACATGGATGACCTGTCTGACCAGGCCTCCACAATCAACAACGCTTAACCCAATTGGGATGATTTGGGATGAGTTGGACCACAGAGTCAAGGAAAAGCAGCCAACAAGTACTCAGCATATGTAGGAACTCCTTCAAGACTGTTGGAAAAGCATTCCAGGTGAAGCTGGTTGAGAGAATGCCAAGAGTGTACAAAGATGTCATCAAGGCAAAGAGTGGCTACTTTGAATAATTTTAATTTGTGTAAAACATTTATTGGTTACGACATGATTCCATATCAAATCAAATCAAAGTTTATTTGTCATGTGCGCTGAATACAACAGGTGTAGACCTTACAGTGAAATTCTTACTTACAGGCTCTAACCAATAGTGCAAAAAAGGTATTAGGTGAACAATAGGTAGGTAAATAAATAAAACAAGATAATACAGATAGCCCGGTTAGCCAATGTGCAGGAGCACTGGTTGGTCATTCCAATTGAGGTAGTATGTGCATGAATGTATAATTAAAGTGACTATGCATATTTGATAAACATAGAGTAGCTGCAGCGTAGAAAGAGGGGTTGAGGGGGCACACAATGCAAATAGTCCGGGTAGCCATTTGATTACCTGTTCAGGAGTCTTATGGCTTGGGGGTAAAAACTGTTGAGAAGCCTTTTTGTCCTAGACTTGGCACTCCGGTACCGCTTGCCATGCGGTAGTAGAGAGAATAGTCTATGACTGGGGTGGCTGGGGTCTTTGACGTGAGGACGTCCGACGGAAGTCGGCCTGCAGGGACACCAATCTCACCTTTGGCCAGCTGGTAGACCTGTCCATCCGGTTGGACAACCTGCTGGCTACCCGCGGACGTCCAGATCGGGGTCTGTCGATTCCATCTCCCAGCACCACCTCTCCGATGCCAATGGAGCTGGCAGGTGCTGAACTTAGGGCGACCGGAGGAGGGGCCGTTCCATGCACTATCTCTGGCCGCAGAGGGCACACAGCCAATCGGTGCTGGAGAGGATCCTCTAGGAGTTGAGGCAGCAGGCAGGGGACTCTCGAATCACCTCAGGTGAGTCGGCACCAGGCTGACCCAGAGCCCTCTGTTGCTCACATGTTTTTGGTTATTAATTTTCCTGAGTTTTCCCCGCATTCCCAGCATAAGGCGCTCGTAGATAAAGGCGCAGCTGGGAATTTTATTGACAGATCATTTGCCCATAGTTTACGGATCCCTATTGTTCCAATGGATATGCCCTCCCTGTGCACGCCCTAGATAGTTGACCGTTAGGGTCAGGGCTTATTAGGGAGGCCCCTGCTCCACTAAGCTGTAGATAGAAGGCGACTCAATTACCACCCCATCGAAGGGGGGATTGTGCGATAAATCTCCTGGTAGACGCAACATTTCCCAAGAGTCATGTGTATCCCCTGTCGCAAGAGGAGGCAGCGGCTATGGAAACATATGTCTCCGAATCCCTGGGGCAGGGGTACATTCGGCCCTCCACTTCACCTGCCTCCTCAAGTTTCTTTTTTGTGAAGAAGGATGCAGGTCTGCGCCCGTGTATTGACTATCGAGGCATCAACCAGATCACGGTGAGGTACAGTTACCCCCTACCTCTCATAGCCAGTGCAATTGAGTCAATTCACGGGGCACGCTTCTTCACAAAATTGGATTTCAGGAGCGCTTACAACCTGGTCCGTATCCCGGAGGTAGACGAGTAGAAGACAGCTTTTAGTACTGGTGGTCCACCGTGGCTAAAGACGTGAGGGTTTATGTTTCCTCCTGCTCGGTGTGCGCCCAGTGCAAGGCCCCTAGGCACCTGCCCAGAGGGAAGTTACAACCCTTACCTGTTCCACAACGGCCAGGTCGCACCTGTCGGTGGACTTCCTAACGGATCTTCCTCCCTCACAGGGTAACACCACGATCCTGGTAGTTGTGGATCGGTTTTTTAAGTCCTGCCGTCTCCTTCCTTTGCCCGGTCTTCCTACGGTCCTATAGATTGCGGAGGCCCTGTTCACACACGTCTTCTGGCACTACGGGGTGCCTGAGGACATAGTATCTGATCGAGGTTCCCAGTTCATGTCAAGGGTCTGCAGGGCATTCATGGAATGTCTGGGGGTCTCAGTCAGCCTTAACTCAGGTTTTCACCCCGAGAGTAAGGGGCAGGTGGAGAGAGTGAACCAGGATGTGGGTAGGTTTCTGCGGTCTTATTTCCGGGACCGGCTGGGGGAGTGGGTGGCATTCATATCCTGGGCAGAGATGGCCCAAAATTTGCTCAACCACTCCTCCACTAACCTCTCCCCCTTCCAGTGCGTACTGGGGTACAAACCGGTTGTGGCACCTCGGCATCAGAGCCAGATCGAGGCTCCTGCGGTGGACGACTGGTTTAGGCACTCGGAGGAGACATGGGACGCCGCTCATGTGGGCCTGAGGCGTCAGAAAGCTAACGCAGACTGCCTCCGCGTGAGGCCCCGGTGTTCGCACTGGGAGACCGGGTCTGGCTCTCGAACCGAAACCTGCCCCTCCGCCTGCCCTGCCGGAAGCTGGGTCCGCGGTTTGTGGGGCCATTCAAAGTCCTGAGGAAACTGAATGAGGTTTGTTACAGGTTACAGCTTCCCCCCGATTACCGTATTAACCCCTCGTTCCATGTGTCTCTCCTCAGGCCGGTGGTGGCTGGTCCACTCCAGGAGTCTGAGGTGCGGGAGGTTCCTACACCCCCTCTGGACATCGAGGGGGCCCCGGCGTATGCAGTTCGAGCCATCCTGGACTTGAGGCGTCGGGCGAAGTGCCTTCAGTACCTCATGGAGTGGGAGGGGTATGGTCCGGAGGAGAGATGCTGGGTGCCGGTGGAGGATGTATTGGACCCTTTGATGCTGCAGGAGTTCCACCGTCTCCATCCGGATCGCCCTGCTCCTCATCCTCTGTGTCTTCCCCGATGCCGGTCGTTGGGTACTGTCACAACTTCCACCGAAGTCGGTCCCTCTTCTTTTTCGGGCGGCGTTCGGAGATCGACGTCACCAGTCTGTTAGCCATCGCCGATTCACTTTTCATTTACTTTGTCTTTGTTTTCTACACACCTGGTTTCTGTTCCCCAATTGCATGTTCATTATTTAACCCTCTGTTTCCCACATGTTAGTGTGCGTGTTTATTGATTGTTCATGTCGGTTCTTGACGGCTGGTTATTGTTTGCCGGGTTATGTATTTACGCCCGTTATTTTCAAGTGACCGGAATTTCTCTGCACCTTGAGTATTGTCTGTATACTGGTGCTGTCGTGGAATTAAATACCTTGTACACTCATCTCTGCTCTCCTGCGCCTGATTCACTGCACCAGTTACCCACCGCCTGAAAAATGCTATGTTCCCAAACTTTTTATAGTCCCGTACCACTTCAACCTCCCGCTGCGTACTTCCTCTAGCACCAGGGTCAGCGCACTCTCAAATGTTGTTGTTTTGCCATCATTGTTTGCCACACACACAAGCTTGCCACACACACACTATACAATACATTTATTAAACATAAGAATGAGTGTGAGTTTTTGCAACAGCCCCGCTCAAAGGAAGTGACAAAGAGCTCTTATTGGACCAGGGCACATATAATAATATAATAATTATCAATAATTTTGATCTTTATTTAACCATCTCACCACAGATTAATGAGAAGGGTGCTTGAAAGATACACATGACTCTGCAATGTTGGGTTGTAATGGAGAGAGGCTCAGTCTTAAATCATTTTCCACACACAGTATGTACCTGTATTTAGTTTTCATGTTAGTGAGCTCCGAGAATCCTCTCCTACATAGGTACGTGGTTGCAAAGGGCATCAGCGATTTTCCAAGGCAGGATACTCTGAGGGCAGCCCAATCCAGAAATCTGGCAGTGGCTTCTGACTAAATTCAATTTTACAGAACCGCTAGTTGCAATTTCGATGGGGCATTTCTGCTCAGATATTGGTAAGTGGACTGGAGACAGGGCATGAAAGGGATAACAAATCCAGTTGTTTGTGTCATCCGTTTCGGGTACCTGTGTAATTGCGCACCCAACTCACTCAGGTGCTTCGCTATATCACATTTGACATTGTCCGTAAGCTTGAGTTCATTTGTACACAAAAAAATCACAGAATGATGGACAGACCTATGTTGTTGTCATGACTTCGACCGAAGGTAGCTCCCCTGCCTGTTCGGGCGGCGCTGGGCGGTCATCGTCGCCGGTCTACTAGCTGCCACCGATCCCCTTTTCCTTTTCTGTTTGTTATGTCATATTGGTTGCACCTGTTTCTTCTTTGAGTTTTGGTTCAGGACTATTTAAGCCTGTTAAACCCGTCTGCTTTTGTGTGGGCTTGTTTTCTGTTAGTCTAGGTTGGTTGCGTGTTGTGTTCCCTGTCTGTTTGTGCCCAGTTTTGGGTTGGACACTATTGTCTTTGCCTGTTGTTTTTGGCGTTAATTGTGGATACCGCAATAAAGTTTGGTTTCTCCCATTTTCCTCTGCTCTCTGCGCTTGACTCCGCACCCACCACTACTGGTTGTGTGACAGGTGTCCTTGTTAATATAGACAGAGAAGAGCTCCAACTTCTTAATCTTAGCCTAAATTTTTTCCTGCACATTGAACATAGTTGCGAAGAGTCCCTGTAATTCTAGATTCAGATCATTCAGGTGAGACAAAACATCACCCAGATAGGCCAATCATGTGAGAAACTCATGGTCGCTTCTCAAATCATGGCATATTGCAGAAAATACACAACAGTTCAGGGGCCTTGCTTTAACAAAGTTAACCATGTTCAATGTAGTGCTCAAAACGTTTTTCAAGCTGTCAAGGATTCCCTTGGCAGCAAGAGCCTCATGGTGGATGCTGCAGTGTACCCAGGTGGAATCGGGAGCAACTGCTTGCAACTGCTTGCACCCGCGTTACCACTCCACTATGTCTCCCTATCATGGCTTTTGCGCCATGTCATGGCTGTCATAACTTTTGCGTTGTTATCAGTACAGATAACAACATAATTAGCAGCTACGTTTGGCTACATATGGACCGTTAGTGGAATTCCTGCAAGAGTAATGGTTAATGTGATTGGATATTAATTATTTGACAAGGCTACCTGTACTTGACATTGTGTTGTTATTTAGCTGAACACCAGATGGTTTAATTTGATTTTTGGCAGTGAAACGAGGCTACTCGGGTGGGAAAAAAAACAAATCCAACTGTTTATCACCATTGGAAAAAATAAATGGACTGTTTGAAAATGTGAAGAAAAAGAAAGGTTAAAGAAATGTTAAAATAAAAAATATATATATAAATAAACTCAGCAAAAAAAGAAACGTCCCTTTTTCAGGAACCTGTCTTTCAAATATAATTCATAAAAATCCAAATAACCTCACAGATCTTCATTGTAAAGGGTTTAAACACTGTTTCCTATGCTTGTTCAATGAACCATAAACAATTAATGAACATGCACCTGTGGAACGTCATTAAGAAACTAACAGTCTACAGACGGTAGGCAATTAAGGTCACAGTTATGAAAACTTAGGACACTAAAGAAGCCTTTCTACTGACTCTGAAAAACACCAAAAGAAAGATGCCCAGGGTCCCTGCTCATCTGTGTGAAAGTGCCTTAGGCATTCTACAAGGAGGCATGAGGGCTGCAGATGTGGCCAGGGAAATATTGCAATGTCCGTACTGTGAGACGCCTAAGACAGCACTCCAGGGAGACAGGACGGACAGCTGATTGTCCTCGCAGTGGCAGGTCAAGTGTAACATCACCTGCACAGGATCGGTATACCCAAACATCACATCTGTGGGACAGGTACAGGATGGCAACAACAACTGCCCGAGTTATACCAGGAATGCACAATCCCTACATCAGTGCTCAGACTGTCCGCAATAGGCAGAGAGAGGCTGGACTGAGGGCTTGTAGGTCTGTTCTAAGGCAGGTCCTCACCAGACATCACCGGCAACAACATCGCCAATGGGCACAAACCCACTGTCTCTGGACCAGACAGGACTGGCAAAAAGTGCTCTTCACTGATGAGTTGCGGTTTTGTCTCACCAGGGGTGATGGTCGGATTTGTGTTTATCATAAATGGAATGAGCATTACACTAAGGACTGTACTCTGGAGCGGGATCGATTTGGAGGTGGAGGGTCCGTCATGGTCTTGGGCGGTGTGTCACAGCATCATCGGACTGAGCTTGTTGTCATTGCAAGCAATCTCAACGCTGTGCGTTACAGGGAAGACATCTTCCTCCTTCATGTGGTACCCTTACTTCAGGCTCATCCTGACATGACCCTCCAGAATGACAATGCCACCAGCCATACTGCTCGTTCTGTGCGTGAGTTCCTGCAAGACAGGAATGTCAGTGGTCTGCCATGGCCAGCAATGAGCCCGGATCTCAATCACATTGAGCACGTCTGGGACCTGTTGGATCAGAGGGTGAGGGATAGGGCCATTCCCCCCATAAATGTCCAGAAACTTGCAGCTGCCTTGGTGGAAGAGTGAGGTAACATCACACAGCAAGAACTGGCAAATCTGGGGCAGTCCATGAGGAGGAGATACTTAGAGTACTAAGGAGTACTTAAACGTCTTGGTGACAGGGGGCAGTATTTTCACGTCCGGATGAAATGCATGCCCAAATTCAACTGCCTGCTACTCATCCCCAGAAGATATTATAAGTAGATTTGGATGGAAAACACTCTGAAGTTTCTAAAACTGTTTGAATCATGTCTGTGAGTATAACATAACTTATTTAGCAGGCGAAACCCAGAGGACAAACCATTCAGATTTGTTTTATTTTTAGGTCACTCTCTTTTCAATGATTTTCATTGGGAATCCAGATTTCTAAGGCGCCTTCTTGCAGTTCCAATCGCTTCCAGTGGATGTCAACAGTCTTTAGAAATTGGTTGAGGCTTTTCCTTTGTGTAATGAAGGAGTACGGCCATCTTGAACGAGTGTAACTTGAAGTGTACTGTTAGATAGAAGCGCATGACCAGAAAGCTAGCTACAGTTTGTTTTCCTCCTGTATTGAACACAGATCACCCCGTCTTCAATTTTATCGATTATTTACGTAAAAAAATACCTAACGTTGTATTACAAAAGTAGTTTGAAATGTTTTGGCAAAGTTTACAGGTAACCTTTGAGATATTTTGTGGTCACGTTGCGCAAGTGGGTGTTTTTCTGGATCAAATGCGCCAAACAAATGGACATTTTGGATATATATCGACGGAATTATTTGAACAAAAGGACCATTTGTGATGTTTATGGGACATATTGGAGTGCCAATTAAATAAGCTTGTCAAAGGTAAGGTATGAATTATATTGTTATTTCTGCGTTATGTGTCGCGCCTGCAGGGTTGAAATATGCTTCTCTCTCTTTGTTTACTATGGTGCTATCCTCAGCAAATAGCATAGTTTGCTTTCGCCGAAAAGCCTTTTTGAAATCTGACATGTTGGCTGGATTCACAACAAGTGTAGCTTTAATTTGCTATATTACATGTGTGATTTCATGAGTAATTTGATTTTTATAGTAATTTATTTGAATTTTGCATTTTCAATGGCTTTTGGCTTTATCCCAGAGAGGATAATGTAGCTGGTGGCCACACCAGATGCTGACAGTTACCTTTTATTTTAACCCCCTTTTGTTCAGGGACACATTATTCCATTTCTGTTCGTCAGATGTCTGTGGAACTTGTTCAGTTTATGTCTTAGTTGTTGAATCTTCTTTTGTTCATACAAATATTTACAAATTAACGTGGCTGACGGTGAGGAGACGTTTCTGTTTTTGTTGAGTTTTTATATACACACACATACATATATATATATATATTTGTAATGTAAATCACATTTTTATTTGGCCCCGACGGCATTGCCAGTTTCGGAATACCTGATGTAATGGAATGGTTTTCCTTGTGTGGTAAGTTGAGAGTTATGTACGTGTCAAAACCAGCCAAAAATTAACACAATATATGTCACAACAAGTTTAAATGAATGTCACGGCAGTGTTATGACCATATTATGACAAGTTATGACAAGTTACGTCAGCTGTTATGACATGGTTATTACCGTCATCCTAATCATGCTTTATTGCCACAGTTACTGTAGAAACACTTTATCATTTTTTTTTCTTTTTGGGGGGGAATATTAAAACATTTTATCTACTTGCAGTGAAGCCTCTCAATATTTACATTGCATTCAGTTAACTAACACTCCCATCCAGAGCGACCCACAGAAGCAAACACTTTCTTGACCCTCAACCAATATTCTGAAATCATCTGAGCTGATCCACAGTCCTAACTGACCAATGACAGCACTATTTTCCTTTCATCAGAGGGGAGAAATGAAGGGAAAGAAATGAATGAGTTTTTCTACAGGAGAAGATGTCAGGAAGAGTTAACATACAAGCTATACAGCTCAATGCTTTCTTCTTCTGGGATTGTTTTTGTTTTTGTTCTTGATGGAGGATGAAGCCAAAGCCCACCTTGTCTTCTGAAATAAGCAGCCGCCACTGCTGGTGAGTCACCTACCACCCCACCCCTCCTCTTTTAGGTGCCCTTTTATATTCCTCTCTGTAATTGCAATGAATTACACTGACAAAATAAGTGCCTGCGAAGCTGTCAGGAAGACACACGACACTCTATAAATCTAGAGCAGAAAAGGAATGAATAAAATAAAACATGGATGGGACGCCACTATACTATACTGCCAGTGCCTATGGCCCCAGGTCAAAGTTAGTTAGGGACTAGGGTGCCATCTGGGATGCAGGCACTGTCTGTCTGCTGGAGTGGTCCCTGGGTGAGGAGGATCCAAGCTGGGCCTTAAAGTTTATTATGGCTGGTGAAAGGAGCAGCAGCATGCTAAACCTGGTGAAATGCATTATGGGTGTAATGACCCATCATGTATATTTGGGCACATCTTGTCGCACGCACACGTATGCACACACACATACACACACAAGCACACACATACACACACAATCCTCTCCCCTGCCTGACGCTGATCAGGCTTTGGCGGAGAAGCTTTGTTTGTTTACTAGAAAGAATAAGGGAAGGGAAAGAGGAAAGGTGGAGAGAACACAGGACATTGAGACCTGTGTGCTGAGAATAGCCACCAATGGAGACCTAGAAAGACAATGGCATCCTAGAAAGACAATGGCGTCACAAATGTCATCCTATTGTCTGTGGGACCTGGTCAAAAGTAGTGCACTATATAGAGAACAGGGAGCCATTTGTACACCCACAGACAGCTAGCTTAACTATAACTATTCTCCTTATTGTCCAATAAGCAAAGTAAACATCATTGTAAGCACAAGGCACACCATGTTATCCTATTGACAGAACTGTGTTTAGTTTGTTCTGTAAGCTGACGCCCAGCTGTACATTGGTGTGTTTGGATACTGTAATATCATCTTTTACCTCAGTAGTCTGAGCATATATTCAAACTGAATCTCAAATCTAAAGAGACTACCCAAGCAGTAGTTTCCCGCTTGCAGTCTCTGATATAACCTGAATAACTGTCTTTGTGCTTCCTAACATCTAGATTGACCCCTTTTAGCACAATTACCAAACACAGATGGTGCATTGAAACAACAACCTTGATATAGTGATTTATTCAGAACATATTGATGATAATTAGCTTCAGTACAAAGATATAAACCAGTATGATACTAATTGCCTTCTAACTGCCTTCTTTCTCAACAACCTGTGTGAGTTATTCCAGCCTGGGTGTGTGCATGTGTGTGTGTGTGCTTGTTTTGGTGTTATAATTTTTTCTATTGAGGCATCCATCATGCTACGGCCCAGGTATCCATCATGCTATGCTCCAGGTATCCATCATTATACGCTTCTGGTGCCAGTCATGCTATGCCCCAGGTATCCATCATGCTACGGCCCAGGTATCCATCATGCTACGCCCCAGGTATCCATCATGCTATGCCCCAGGTATCCATCATGCTACACTCCAGGTATCCATCATGCTACGCCCCAGGTATCCATCATGCTATGCTCCAGGTATCCATCATTATACGCTTCTGGTACCAATCATGCTATGCCCCAGGTATCCATCATGCTACGCTCCAGGTATCCATCATGCTGCGCTCCAGGTATCCATCATGCTACGCTCCAGGTATCCATCATACTACACTCCAGGTATCCTTGGCAAGCCAGGGATGAGAGGAAGCTGAAGTGTGTTTTTCCAATTTGGATAGAGTCCCTGGGTGAATGTGAATGGTGTCTAGCCTCCACACACAGAAGAGACCAGATCAGAACAGAGGATTACTCTGAAAGCCATGGGAAGCATCCAAAATGGCACCCTGTTCCCTATAAAGTGTATTACTTTTGACCTGAGCCCATAGGGCTATATGGTATCCTACATGGGGGATAGATCCTTTGTCCTTCCAAGATGCCTTGTCGTTTGATTTACAATGTTATCCCACTAAGGGAACATTTATAAAACAACATTTTATGTCATAGCCTCCCTCTGCCCCTGAGAGCCAGGCCCGTCAGAAAGAATACTGGGTTGAGTTACTTTGTATTTCTAGACGTATGAAAAGGCCAGCGCTGTTATCAAAACAGGAAACAGATTTTAATGTGGGTCTGAACTGGAACATGAGGGGTTTTGAAAGGAGAGTAACAAGTAACTTAAACAGTGACAGAGTGTGTATTTGTGTGTGTGTGTATTTAAAGATATGAGATAAATAGAGAAAGAGCTAGGGATAGAAAGATACAGAGAGAACACGAGCGAAAGAATATGAGAGAACTGGACAGGCTCAGAGACAAAAATAAAGAGAGAGGCTACAGGAAGGATTCAAGGTCATTGATATCATCAACTTAGTAGAAATCCCTATAACATACATGACACTGGGATGTTGTTATTATAACATGATGTTACGTTAGCAGTCCACCATCTCCCTGCAGCGGTAAAAACTTGATAAAACATTAGTGTGTTGGCAGTCCACCATCTCCCTGCAGCGGTAAGACCTTGATAAAACATTACAGTGTGTTGGCAGTCCACCATCTCCCTGCAGCGGTAAGACCTTGATAAAACATTACAGTGTGTTGGCAGTCCACCATCTCCCTGCAGCGGTAAGACCTTGATAAAACATTACAGTGTGTTGGCAGTCCACCATCTCCCTGCAGCGGTAAGACCTTGACAAAACATTAGTGTGTTGGCAGTCCACCATCTCCCTGCAGCCGTAAGACCTTGACAAAACATTAGTGTGTTGGCAGTCCACCATCTCCCTGCAGCCGTAAGACCTTGACAAAACATTAGTGTGTTGGCAGTCCACCATCTCCCTGCAGCCGTAAGACCTTGACAAAACATTAGTGTGTTGGCAGTCCACCATCTCCCTGCAGCGGTAAGACCTTGACAAAACATTAGTGTGTTGGCAGTCCACCATCTCCCTGCAGCGGTAAGACCTTGACAAAACATTAGTGTGTTGGCAGTCCATCATCTCCCTGCAGCGGTAAGACCTTGACAAAACATTAGTGTGTTGGCAGTCCACCATCTCCCTGCAGCGGTAAGACCTTGATAAAACATTACAGTGTGTTGGCAGTCCACCATCTCCCTGCAGCGGTAAGACCTTGACAAAACATTAGTGTGTTGGCAGTCCACCATCTCCCTGCAGCGGTAAGACCTTGATAAAACATTACAGTGTGTTGGCAGTCCACCATCTCCCTGCAGCCGTAAGACCTTGACAAAACATTAGTGTGTTGGCAGTCCACCATCTCCCTGCAGCCGTAAGACCTTGACAAAACATTAGTGTGTTGGCAGTCCACCATCTCCCTGCAGCGGTAAGACCTTGACAAAACATTACAGTGTGTTGGCAGTCCACCATCTCCCTGCAGCGGTAAGACCTTGATAAAACATTACAGTGTGTTGGCAGTCCACCATCTCCCTGCAGCGGTAAGACCTTGATAATACATTACAGTGTTTTGGCAGTCCACCATCTCCCTGCAGCGGTAAGACCTTGATAAAACATTACAGTGTGTTGGCAGTCCACCATCTCCCTGCAGCCGTAAGACCTTGACAAAACATTAGTGTGTTGGCAGTCCACCATCTCCCTGCAGCGGTAAGACCTTGACAAAACATTAGTGTGTTGGCAGTCCACCATCTCCCTGCAGCGGTAAGACCTTGACAAAACATTAGTGTGTTGGCAGTCCACCATCTCCCTGCAGCGGTAAGACCTTGATAAAACATTACAGTGTGTTGGCAGTCCACCATCTCCCTGCAGCGGTAAGACCTTGACAAAACATTAGTGTGTTGGCAGTCCACCATCTCCCTGCAGCGGTAAGACCTTGACAAAACATTAGTGTGTTGGCAGTCCACCATCTCCCTGCAGCGGAAAGACCTTGACAAAACATTAGTGTGTTGGCAGTCCACCATCTCCCTGCAGCGGTAAGACCTTGACAAAACATTAGTGTGTTGGCAGTCCACCATCTCCCTGCAGCGGTAAGACCTTGATAAGACATTACAGTGTGTTGGCAGTCCACCATCTCCCTGCAGCAGTAAGACCTTGATAAAACATTACAGTGTGTTGGCAGTCCACCATCTCCCTGCAGCCGTAAGACCTTGACAAAACATTAGTGTGTTGGCAGTCCACCATCTCCCTGCAGCGGTAAGACCTTGATAAGACATTACAGTGTGTTGGCAGTCCACCATCTCCCTGCAGCAGTAAGACCTTGATAAAACATTACAGTGTGTTGGCAGTCCACCATCTCCCTGCAGCAGTAAGACCTTGATAAAACATTACAGTGTGTTGGCAGTCCACCATCTCCCTGCAGCAGTAAGACCTTGACAAAACATTAGTGTGTTGGCAGTCCACCATCTCCCTGCAGCGGTAAGACCTTGATAAGACATTACAGTGTGTTGGCAGTCCACCATCTCCCTGCAGCAGTAAGACCTTGATAAAACATTACAGTGTGTTGGCAGTCCACCATCTCCCTGCAGCCGTAAGACCTTGACAAAACATTAGTGTGTTGGCAGTCCACCATCTCCCTGCAGCGGTAAGACCTTGATAAGACATTACAGTGTGTTGGCAGTCCACCATCTCCCTGCAGCAGTAAGACCTTGATAAAACATTACAGTGTGTTGGCAGTCCACCATCTCCCTGCAGCAGTAAGACCTTGATAAAACATTACAGTGTGTTGGCAGTCCACCATCTCCGTGCAGCGGTAAGACCTTGATAAAACATTAATGTGTTGGCAGTCCATCATCTCCCTGCAGCAGTAAGACCTTGATAATACATTACGGTGTGTTGGCAGTCCATCTCCCTGCAGCGGTAAGACCTTGATAAAACATTAGTGTGTTGGCAGTCCATCATCTCCCTGCAGCAGTAAGACCTTGATAATACATTACGGTGTGTTGGCAGTCCATCTCCCTGCAGCGGTAAGACCTTGAAAAAACATTAGTGTGTTGGCAGTCCATCATCTCCCTGCAGCAGTAAGACCTTGATAATACATTACGGTGTGTTGGCAGACCATCATCTTGCTGCAGCAGAGAGACCTTGATAAAACATTAATGTGTTGGAAGTCCACCATCTCCGTGCAGCGGTAAGACAACGATAAAACAGTACGGTGTGTTGGCAGACCATCATCTTGCTGCAGCAGAGAGACCTTGATAAAACATTAATGTGTTGGAAGTCCACCATCTCCCTGCAGCAGTAAGACCTTGATAAAACATTAGTGTGTTGGCAGTCCACCATCTCCCTGCAGCAGTAAGACCTTGATAAAACATTAGTGTGTTGGCAGTCCACCATTTCCCTGCAGCTCTAAGACCTTGATATAACAAAGTGTTTTGGCAGTCCACCATCTCCATGTAGCGGTAAGAACTTTAATAAACATGACAGGGTGTTGGCAGTCCACCATCTCCCTGCAGCAGTAAGACCTTGATAAAACATTACAGTGTGTTGGCAGTCCACCATCTCCCTGCAGCAGTAAGACCTTGATAAAACATTACAGTGTGTTGGCAGTCCACCATCTCCCTGCAGCAGTAAGACCTTGACAAAACATTAGTGTGTTGGCAGTCCATCTCCCTGCAGCGGTAAGACCTTGACAAAACATTAGTGTGTTGGCAGTCCACCATCTCCCTGCAGCGGTAAGACCTTGACAAAACATTAGTGTGTTGGCAGTCCATCTCCCTGCAGCGGTAAGACCTTGATAAAACATTAGTGTGTTGGCAGTCCATCTCCCTGCAGCGGTAAGACCTTGACAAAACATTACAGTGTGTTGGCAGTCCATCATCTCCCTGCAGCGGTAAGACCTTGATAAAACATTACGGTGTGTTGGCAGTCCACCAACTCGCTAAAGCGGCAAGACATTGATAAAGCTCAAGTGTGTTGGCAGTCCATCTCCCTGCAGCAGTAAGACCTTGATAAAACATTACAGTGTGTTGGCAGTCCATCTCCCTGCAGCGGTAAGACCTTGATTAAACATTACAGTGTGTTGGCAGTCCATCTCCCTGCAGCAGTAAGACCTTGATAAAACATTACAGTGTGTTGGCAGTCCATCATCTCCCTGCAGCAGTAAGACCTTGATAAGACATTACAGTGTGTTGGCAGTCCACCATCTCCCTGCAGCAGTAAGACCTTGATAAGACATTACAGTGTGTTGGCAGTCCATCTCCCTGCAGCAGTAAGACCTTGATAAAACATTACAGTGTGTTGGCAGTCCATCATCTCCCTGCAGCAGTAAGACCTTGATAAGACATTACAGTGTGTTGGCAGTCCATCTCCCTGCAGCAGTAAGACCTTGATAAAACATTACAGTGTGTTGGCAGTCCATCATCTCCCTGCAGCAGTAAGACCTTGATAAGACATTACAGTGTGTTGGCAGTCCACCATCTCCCTGCAGCGGTAAGACCTTGATAAAACATTACAGTGTGTTGGCAGTCCATCATCTCCCTGCAGCAGTAAGACCTTGATAATACATTACAGTGTGTTGGCAGTCCATCTCCCTGCAGCAGTAAGACCTTGATAAGACATTACAGTGTGTTGGCAGTCCATCATCTCCCTGCAGCAGTAAGACCTTGATAAGACATTACAGTGTGTTGGCAGTCCATCATCTCCCTGCAGCAGTAAGACCTTGATTAAACAGTGTGTTGGCAGTCCACCATCTCCAGGCAACTAAACAAAAACAAGATCCCACAACAAACAGGTGGGAAAATGCTGCCTAAATATGATCCCCAACCAGAGACAACGATAGACATCTGCCTCTGATTGGGAATCATACCAAGCCAACCTAGAAATAAAGAAACTAGAATTGCCACCCTAGTCACACCCCGACCTAACCAAAAGAGAGAATAAAGGATCTCTAAGTTCAGGGCGTGACACTCCCTGCAGAGGTAAGACCTTGATAAAACATTACAGTGTGTTGGCTGTCCACCATCTCCCTGCAGCACTAGAACTTGATTTTAGCATCGTGTCCCTCCGTCATTTCATTCATTACTGTTATGACCCTTCAACTCTGCATTTACATATTAAATATATATATATATATATATATATATATATATATATATTTACATATTAAATATATATATATATATATATATATATATATATATATATATATATTTACATATTAAATATATATATATATATATATATATAATGACCAGGGCCCTATAGAGCAGAGATTTATCCTGTTATAGGGAATAGGGTGCCATTTGGGATGCAACCAAGCTTTAATATTGAAAGTGGTCATTTGCAAAGAGAAGAGGTAAAGCCAGGGTGGCTGTGCATCCTGGAGACAGGAAGTGATCAAACAGACTTGGAACAGCGTTATCCTTCTATTTTCACACTCCTCTAGCTAAAACAGGTTGGAACCTGCTCAGAATTACACCAGTTTTCTCTCCACCAACCACCGTGTCTTCATCTTCTCTTCCTAACATTGACAGCTGCCTCCCATATGCTTGTGGTTGTGTGGTTGTGTGGTTGATAGTAGGCAGCGGAGGGCATGCGTGAAACTGGGGCTTGGCTTTCAGCTTCTGAGTTCAGGCATGATGGTTTGCGTGTGTGTGTGTGCGTGCTTGCCTGTGTGCGCGTGTGTGTGTGTGTGGGGGGGAGGGGGGGATGATGGCGGATGGCATGGAGAGGGTAACAGATGGACTTGGCAGTGGGAGCGGGACTGTTCTGGGAGCGTATTCACATTCGAAGGATCCCTTTCCAACAGAAACAGCTTGAAATCTCTGCTCAGGGCTGGAAGTAATTTGGCTTTGCTCACCTGTGGTCTGTCTCCGACAGAATTAGAAAACTGTCTCATGTCATCTCCCTGCGGCCGGTGTCCAAGACACTATTGACCAGTCACCTGCGCTTTTAGAAGTAAAGGGGCCTGGTAGAACCTTTTGGGTTGCCACTCCGGCAGAACCTTAATAGTTGAAAAGGTTCCTCGAGGAACCCCTCTGAAAAGGGTCTTCGAGGAACCCTTGTGTAAAGGTTCAAACCATCATTTTTTGTGATGGGAGGGGTTCAATTTGCTGTCAATGCCAGGAGGTTTGTCATTATTGATTGATAACAATAATTTTCAATCTCTCCAACACTAACTTTACAAAATTTGAACTTAAAAACAAGATCCCACAAAACACAGTGGGGCAATGGCTGCCTAATTATCAGAGACAAGGAAAAACAGCTGACTCTGGTTGGGAACCATACCAGGCCAACATAGAAGCAAACAACCTAGATAGGAACACTCCCCCTAGTCACACCCCGACCTAACCAAAATAGAGAATAGAAAGGCTCTCTATGGTCAGGGCGTGACATATGCACACACCACTTTTCAGTTTTTTATTGTTTAGACTTTTTTGAAACAAGTAATTTTTTATCAATAATTGGAAGAAGCCATTTCACAAATTCATCAAGTGCAGCATCTTGATGATCCACATCAGAACCAAAAATATTTTTAACATCATTCCTATAATAGTCACAGCAAAGTCTTTTGTAGGACAATTTTAGGCCCGGCATTTGGAACTTTGGCTTGTCTGGATATAGACACTATATCATGATCACTGCATCCAATGGGTACGGATACAGCTTTAGAACACATTTCTACAGCATTAGTAAAAATGTGATCAATACATGTGGATGATCTTGTTCCTGTAGTGTTAGTAAACACCCTGGTATGTTAATAAAAATGTCTTAGGGCTGCAATCCCGTTAACTTCCTGCTACTCATGCCAGGAATATAAGATATGCATATTATTAGTAGATTTAGATAGAAAACACTCTGAAGTTTCTAAAACTGTTTGAATCATGTCTGTGAGTATAAGAGAACGTATGTAGGAGGCAAAACCCCGAGGACTAACCGTTCAGAATTGTACATTTTTTTGGTCTCTGTCTGTTCACTGAGGTCTCATTGGCAAATTATATTTCTTAGGAACCTGTTTTCAGTTCCTACCGCTTCCACTGGATGTCACCAGTCTTTGGAATTTGGTTGAGGTTATTCATTTGTGCAATGAAGAAGTAGGCCATCTAGGAACTGCATAACACAGTTGAGAGTTGCGCAAGACGTGAAAAGTAGCATGGTTTGTTGTCTTCCTGTATTGAACACAGATAGACCCGTCTACAATTTGATCGATCATTAACGTTTAAAAACACCTAAAGTTGGGTTACAAAAGTAGTTTGAAATATTTTGGCAAAGTTCATAGGCAAATTTTGAAATTTTTTGTAGTGACTTTGTGTTTTTTGGAAGCTGTTTTTTTCTGGATCAAACGCGTCAAATAAATTGACATTTGGATATATATGGACGGAATTAATCGAACAAAAGGACCAATTGTGATGTTTATGGGACATATTGGAGTGCCAGCAAAAGAAGCTCATCAAAGGTAAGGCGTGTTTTATATTTTATGTCTGCGTTTTGTGTAGTGAGCGCCTGCAGGGTTGAAATATGCTACCCTCTTTGTTTACTATTGTGCTATCATCAGATAATAGCTTCTTATGCTTTCGCCCGAAAAGCCTTTTTAAAATCTGACATTCACGAGTGTAGCTTTAATTGAGTATCTTACATGTGTTTTAATGAAGTTAGATTTTTATATCATTTTTTAAAATTTGCCGCGTTGCATTTTCCCAGTTTTTTGCCCAAGTGGGACACAACCGTTCCCTATCCTAAAGAGGTTAACGGGATGATATGACAACAGCCAGTGAAAGTGCAGGGCGCCAAATTCAAAACAACAGAAATCTCACAATTAAAATTCCTCAAACATACATGTATCTTATACTGTTTTAAAGGTAATCTTGTTGTTAATCGCACCACAGTGTCCGATTTCAGATATGTGTTACAAAGCACCACAAACGATGATGTTTGGTCACCACCAAGCCACAGAAAAACACAGCCATTTTTCCAGCCAAAGAGAGGAGTCACAAAAAGCACAAATAGGGATAAAATGAATCACTAACCTTTGATGATCTTCATCAGATGACACTCATAGGACTTCATGTTACACAATACATGTATGTTTTGTTTGATAAAGTTCATATAAAAAAATCTGAGTTTACATTGGCGTTCACTAGTTCCAAAAACATCCAGTGATTTTGCATAGCCACATCGATTCAACAGAAATACTCATTATAAATGTGAATGACAATACAAGTAATACACATGGAATTATAGATATACCTCTCCTTAATGCAACCGCTATGTCAGATTCTAAAAAACCTTCCGGAAAAAGCAAACCATGCAATAATCTGAGTCGGCGCTCAGAAAATTTATCAAATTAGCCGCCATGTTGGAGTCAACAGAAACCAGAAATTACACGACAAATATTCCTTTAACTTTAATGATCTTCATCAGAATGCACTCCCAGGAATCGCAGTTCCACAATAAATGCTTGATTTGTTCGATAATGTCCGTTATTTATGTCCAAGTAGCTACTTTAGTTAGATACACATATCCAAACGCTCCTGCATTACTTCGGACAAAAACTTCAGAAAGTTATATTACAGGTCGAAGAAACATTTCAAACTAAGTATAGAATCAATCATTAGGATGTTTTTATCATAAATCTTCCACCAAACAGTAAAAGCCTCATTCAAGTTTCTAAAGACGGTTGACATCTAGTGGAAGCCCTAGGAAGTGCAACTTAGTTCATATCCCAATGTGAATTTAATAGGGCCTGAGTTGAAAATCGACCAACCTCAGATTTCTCACTTCTTGTTTGGATTTCTTCAGGTTTTTGCCTGCCATATGAGTTATGTTATACTCACAGACATCATTCAAACTGTTTTAGAAACTTCAGAGACTTTTCAATCCAGTACTAATAATAATATGCATATATTAGCAACTGAGACTGAGGAGCAAGCCATTTACTCTGGGCACCTTTCATCCAAGCTACTCAATACTGCCCCTGCAGCCATAATACATTTTAATGATCTGAACCAGATTACAGGCACTGGTTACTGTAAGGTACTGTATTTATTTTCATAGTCAAACTTGTGTTCTGTTTCGTTGTGTTCTTGAACATAGCCCTGTTTCTTTGTGTTCTTGAAGTAAGAAGCCCTGTCTTTCATTTTTGTTGATTGATTTCCCCTGTGTTAGTTACTTACCTGGTCTCATCAGCTATTTATTTAGATCAATTCATTCTGTTTGTGCCTTTGCGGGGTATTGTTTCATTTTGACTCTACTAAGCCTTTTCTTAGCTCGTTTGTGAGAACCAGTTATAGCCTTCAGTCCTAGTTTTTATTCACCTGCCTGTTTGCCTACTACCTATGTATGACCATTGTCTGCCTTCTGCAAAGGCTAAATAAACACCTGCCTCACTCTGAGCATGTATCTATACATTTTTCTCCCTGAGTATTCATTACAGTTACAGTGAGAAGCTTCCCCTTGAGTGGAAAGCTTGATGAAAGTAGACCTCTCTGTTTACATCACATACACTATCAAGACTTTCACACATATTATTTAGATACGGACTGTTAGCACTTGGTGGCCTTCAGCGACTTCCCAAAAGAATAGGCTTTAGATAAGGCAGATGAACCTGTAACTACAACACTTCAATAACACTTGACATGATTAAATGTTCCTCCAAGAACCCCTCAACTAACCGAGGTGCAAATATGAACCACTGACTAGCAATGGTTCCTTGAGGATCTCCAGGGTCCCTCGAGTCACCACTAATTCTAAGAGTGTGAAGCACATAGTAATTTGTACCCCTGGCTCAGTAATGACCTCGTCCACTTTATTCTGTACTGGCCCCAGTCTCCCACTCCTCCCCAGGCTTCCGCTTCCTCATGCAGGACTGAGCCACCACAAGCCAAGTATGAGCTTGTCCACACATCCAGTATGAGCTTGTAGCTGGTCCGATCATTGGTTACCATATGCACAGACAGTGTGTGTGTTTGCCCTTCCAAGACATTCCCTGCCGTCCTCCATCCAACAGGTGGATTTAAAAGTGCATGACATTTAGCTAGCTATGACAATCTATTTTTTCCTTGTCAGCTCAAGGATTCGATTTTGCAACCATTCGGTTACTAGTCCAACGATCTAACCACTAGGCTACCTGCCGCCCCACTGTAACTAGACTCTTACATTGTATACATGGATGAAAGCCTCACGGCAGACTGCAACTGTGTCCTTTCTGTTTTGTATGTACAGCTTGCTTGGCCCATTGTTATTGTGTCAAGTCATTGTGGTTCATACTGACCATGTGCAATGCAATGAGAAAAATCTTAAGCTTTAGCCCCCACCCAGACTCTGACCATTTTACTTTCCCTAACAGAGCTGGTTAGGCTGTTTTCTATCAGGCATCATGATAATACCTACTTCCCCAGAGTCAGATGATCTCATGGATACCATATTTAGGTCTCTGCAGTGCAGTTTGAAGGAAGTTGCTAACTAGCTCTAGCACAGTTGATAACTAATCCTATTTAGCGTTGTCTCAGCCTATAAGTACCCAGATGCATATCAACCAGCAAGGTGCAGCAAACATAAGCACCAAAACTTGATAAATAGTCTATAAATTACTATAAGGAATTACTTGCATGAAGAAAGATTTGTGTAAATATATAAACTAAAAAGTTAATAAAACAATACTTATTTGTTTAGATAGAGTAAAGGATATGCTTTGTGTTTTTAATTTTACCTTTATTTTACTAGGCAAGTCAGTTAAGAACAAATTCTTATTTTCAATGTTGGCCTAGGAACAGTGGGTTAACTGCCTGTTCAGGGGCAGAACGACAGATTTGTACCTTGTCAGCTCGGGGATTCGAACTTGCAACCTTTCGGTTACTAGTCCAACACTCTAACCACTAGGCTACCCTTGTAATTTTACAATAGGTCTATATCCTATTTTCGTTTCCCTTACAATAAAAACATTACATTGTAATCTATTTGACAAACTCTACTTGTTGATTTGATTAGTAATAAATGTATAGTACTAAATAAAGTCCGGTTTTGGCCTCTTTTGACAAAGTAGACACCAAAAAAAAAAAATGATATAACAAGCCTGGTCACAGGTTAAATAATTTGCTGTATTCCTAAACAAAAGCAACAGTTCAAGAACAATTTTAAAGGATGAATTGTATAAATACATAGCTTATTTTAATTGACATTGTATTATGTTACTAGATTTTGCTTAGTAGCCAGAGCAATACTGCCGTAGAAATGGTCTTGCTGAACGCATGGGAAGCACAGATATTCTTGGAAAAAGTTACATTTGGAAATAGAGCTGCACCTCTGAGAGAAAAGTGTAAGAGAAACTGCAGAATATGCAATTTCTTATACTATATAGAATTCAAAATGTTTTACCTGTTTTACCTGACTCTGAAGGAGGATTTGATAAAGTGATGATCCTTTTCCTGCATCTGTAACGGTAGGAAGGATCGGACCAATATGCAGCGTGGTAAGTGTTCGTCATTTTAATAAACTGAACTGAACACTACAATACAAAGTAAACCAAAAGAACAACCAAAACAGTTCCGTCTGGTAACTAATACAAAGACAGAAAACAACTACCCGCAAATCATAGTGGGAAAATAGGCTGCCTAAGTATGGTTCTCAATCAGAGAGAACGATAAACAGTTGCCTCTAATTGGGAACCATACCAGGCCAAACACAGAAATACAAAACATAGAACAAAACATAGAATGCCCACCCCAACTCACCAAGCTAAAATAGAGACATAAAAAAGGAACTAAGGTCAGGACGTGACAGTGCCACCCCCCCCCCCCCCCCCCCCGGACTCCAGCCGCAAAACACATAGGGGAGAGTCTGGGTGGGCATCTGTCCACGGTGGCAGCTCTGGCGCGGGACGTGGACCCACTCCACCATAGTTTTCGCCCACTTAAGTGGCGCCTTTGGAGCGGCGACCCTCGCCCCCTTACAGCGGGCCCCGAATAGGCAGGAGACTCTGGCAGCGCCGGAGTGAAGGGCGGCTCTGGAAGCTCCGGAGTGAAGGGCGGCTCTGGCAGCTCCTGACTGACGGGCGGCTCTGGCAGCTCCTGACTGACCGGCGGCTCTGGCAGCTCCTGACTTACGGGCGGTTCTGGCAGCTCCTGACAGGAGGGAGAACCTGGAGGAAGGAGACGGAGAGTCAGCCTGGTCCTTGGAGGAGGCACAGGATAGACCGGGCCGTGGAGGCGCACTGGAGGTCTCGAACTAAGGGCCTGCACAACCCGTCCTGGCTGGATGGTGATTTTAGCCCGGCACATACGGGGTGCAGGCACAGGTGCGTCAGCCAGTGCGTCTCCTCGGGTCAGGATATCCTGCGAGAACCTGGAGGAAGGAGACGGAGAGTCAGCCTGGTCCTTGGAGGAGGCACAGGATAGACCGGGCCATGGAGGCGCACTGGAGGTCTCGAACTAAGGGCCTGCACAACCCGTCCTGGCTGGATGGTGATTTTAGCCCGGCACATACGGGGCGCAGGCACAGGTGTGTCAGCCAGTGCGTCTCCTCGGGTCAGGATATCCTGCGTCGGCTCTGCGCACTGGGCTGTGCAGACACACGGGAGACCCAGTGCGCAGAGCCGACGCAGTATATCCTGACCCGAGAAGACGCACTGGCTGTCTGGAGAGCAGGGCTGGCACCATCCGCCCTGGTTGGATCCTCACCCTTGTCCGGCAGATGCGGGGAGCTGGGATGTAGCGCACCGGGCTAAGAACAAGTACTGGAGACACCGTGCACTCCACCGCATAACACGGTGCCTGACCAGTACGACACCCGCCACGGTAAGCACAGGGAGTTGGCTCAGGTCTCCAACCTGACTCTGCCACATCCCCATGTGCCTCCCCCAAAACATTTTTTGGGGCTGCCTCTTGGGCTTCCTTGCCAGCCGTGATTGTGTCGCCAACTCCATTCTCCGGTACCCTTCCTCGGACTGTTCCTGAGAATCCCAGGCGGGCTCCGGCACTCTCCCTGGGTCGACCGACCACCTCTCTATCTCCTCCCAGGTTGTCTCATACTCCAGATAGCGCTGCTCACCTGTCCAGGAGTCCCTTTCACCACGCTGCTTGGTCCTTTGGTGGTGGGTAGTTCTGTAACGGGTTTCCTCCTCTTCTGAGGAGGATTAGGAAGGATCGGACCAATATGAAGCGTGGTAATTGTTCGGGAAGGATCGGACCAATATGCAGCGTGGTAAGTGTTCGTCATTTTAATAAACTGAACTGAACACTACAATACAAAGTAAACCAAAAGAACAACCGAAACAGTTCCGTCTGGTAACTAATACAAAGACAGAAAACAACTACCCACAAATCATAGTGGGAAAACAAGCTGCCTAAATATGGTTCTCAATCAGAGACAACGATAAACAGCTGCCTCTGATTGGGTACCATACCAGGCCAATCACAGAAATACAAAACATAGAACAAAGCAGAATGCCCACCCCAACTCACGCCCTGACCAAACTAAAATAGAGACATAAAAAAGGAACTTAGGTCAGGATGTGACAGCATCGGTATATTTAAAGATGCGTCCATCTCTTCATGTACAATTTTATCATTGTTGGCCTAATATTGTCACTCATCAGATTATTGTCATTTTAATCTTGTTTATAGGCTGACTCTTATTATGTGTGAAATTAGTTTAGGAGTACTTTCGATGGGCCGGCTGTGCAGGCTGACTGGCATTGTTCGTTTCCAGCTCATCAAGTTGGAGTCATACATTTAATTAGTAATAAAGTTACAGTAAATAATACAGTCCTGTAGCAGCTTATTTTTACAAAGTAAAACATAAAAGTATCAAGACACTGTCAAAACAAATTATTAACGTGCGCCAAACTGCTGAAAAATAGGCATAACACAAACTCATCATTACAGTATTGTTTAATCAATTAAATCAACCTCTTCACCCTCATCATTCAGTCAGGCCTAATTTAAATCTGTGTCATTCAGTGAGGAGAGAGAGATGCATTAGCGCCTGGCGGGGTACCAACGTCCTACTGCACATTGTCTTGGCGGGTTAAGTAAAAAATAGGTGTGAAAAAAAGGTTAAAGGCTCTAAATTCTTTAAAAATTCTGACAGATGAGCAGTGTAAAACATAAACATTTAGCAAATGTCAGGGAAGGAACAGGACATCGTTTTTTTGTGGGGGCAGATTGTTTTTAATTACAAAATCAAACATCAGTGGCTGTTGGCCTATGGCGGTTCTAGTGTTAACTCCCAGGCAGTAGTCCATGATTTGGATGGTTTTGAAGAGCGTCCTAGGCAAATGAATACCAATCCATTGAGTTAATTGATAAGGGCAATTAAATGTATTTGTCAGTTGATATGAGACGAAAAATACCTTTATTTAAAATTAAAATAAAACGACACTCTTCTGCATGCTGCACCATTTGTACCAATTAGGAACCAAAGGCTTATTCTTTCAGACTTAAAAAAAACATGGGTTTTGATCTGTGTGTTGGTTGCAGGTGTATCAACTTCCCTAGACACATTGCACAAATACTGTCTTCTTCCCCGTCTACCTTCTGCCCTTCTCCCATGTCTCAGGGTGGTATTTAAAAGGAACACTAATGTGTAATTTTAAGGCCAGCCCTGTTGTACCAACAGCCCCAACAGTGATGTTTGTCCCAGACCTGGGTTCAATTATTGTTCAAAACCATTTTAAATACTTTAACAGAGTTCAATTGTTCTTACCTGGTGCAATGGAACCATCAGAATAGTCACAAAAGTGCAAACCCCACCCATCTGGCACTATAGGCAGACTAGAGCAAATGCTACAAGTATTTGAAAGGTTTTGAATAGTATTTGAACCCGGTCTTGTTTGTCCCATTCATCCTGCAGTCTGCTCCATCTTTAACATATTGGCATTTCTGAGATGCTTGGCGGTAATTGTCAGCCGCATGGCATCTCCTCGTTTGTTTCACTGACATTTTGCCTTTGGTTGATTGTATATTTAACCGGGAAGGAAAGCAAAATTAATTGGAGAGAGGCCTAATCTGTCTGCTTGAAATGTCACCCCTGTACTGCAATTCCCACTCTGCTGACACAGTGGCACAGGAAACCGACAGGGACAGAGAGAAAAGACTGGTGGGTGGTAAAGGCTGAGGGAGAGCGAGAGAGAGGAAGACTGGGAAGAGGGGGAAACGAGAGAGAAACAAACCATAAGAGAGATTGAAAGTAAGAAAATAGGTTTTAGAGAGACAGAGAGACACAGAGAGGAGTCCAGAGAGAGAGAGAGAGTGAGGAAGAGTGAGGGAGAGAGAGAGAGAGAGATGTCAAGGCAAAATGGAGGCTTTTAGAATGAATCAAAGTCGACTCTACCCCCTGCTCAGAGACATATCTGAACTCTCCCACTTCTCCACGTGGTTCTTAACCTCCGCATTAGCACTTTAATGTATGAATATTACAAGTGATCAACGTCTGTGGTTGCAGCAGCAGTCTGCTGTTGGATGTTCTCTGCAGCAGGATGTGTGTGCAAATATTTTAGTATAGAAGCTATTCTCTTTGAAGCTTTGACGCTGTCTGAAAGTGTCAGGGAAAAAAGGGATCATTATGGTCCCGTTAGTCTAATGTGTCTGGAAGTCACTCTGTGTGTGTGTGTGTGTGTGTGTGTGTGTGTGTGTGTGTGTGTGTGTGTGTGTGTGTGTGTGTGTGTGTGTGTGTGCGTGTGCGCGTGCGTGTGCATGTGTATGTGTGTGTGAGAAATAGAGAATGTAGAAAAACTAGAGGATGATCAAAGTGTGATTATTCGGCGTTCCCGAGACTCCTAGTCAGGTTCACCTCCTAAGTCGTCTTCAAAGACCCCACTGCTCCCCAGTCGGAGACACAGACAGAGACAGAGGAGGAGGAGTATGAGGAGGAAAAGAGAGAGAGAGATAGGGAGAGAGAGAAAGGGAGAGAGAAAGAGAGTATTCAGAAAGAGAGGGAGAGAGAGAGAGAAAGAGGCTGGGGATGAAAGACAGAGAGCTCAGTGCTGAGTGCTGATCTAACTGACAGAGAGTCTTATCATTGATGATGTTCCTCAACACTTTAAGTCTGTCTCGATCTGCCTCTGATGGTTTGGTCTATGAGCGGAGAGGGGAGACTCATGATGACGTACAAAGGAAGAGTAACGTCATCCTGGAAGGGGACAGATACAGAGGCTTCGTTTTTCAATTTGTAAAACATTGATAGCTGGTAGGAGCTACAGTACTTACATTTCATTCGGAAAGTATTCAGACCCCTTGAATCAATACACATTTTGTTATTCTACAGCCTTCTTCTAAAATGGATGAAATCATTTTTTCCTCATCCATCTACACACAATACCCCAAAATGACAAAGCAAATGTATAAAAAATAAGAAACAGAAATATTACATTTACATAAGTATTCAGACCCTTTACTCAGCTTTTTGTTGAAGCACGTTTGGCAGAGATTACAGCCTTGAGTCTTCTTGGGTATGACGCTACAAGCTTGGCACACCTGTATTTGGGGAGTTTCTCGCATTCTTCTCAGAAGATCCTCTCAAGCTCTGTCAGGTTGGATGAGGAGTGTTGCTGCACAGTTATTTTCAGGTCTCTCCAGAGATGTTCGATCGGGTTCTAGTCTGGGCTCTGGCTGGGCACCTCAAGGACATTCAGAGACTTGTCCCAAAGCCGCTCCTGCATTGTCTTATCTGAATGCTTAGGGTCGTTGTCCTGTTGGAAGGTGAACCTTTGCCCCAGTCTGAGGTCCTCATTGCTCTGGAGCAGGTTTTCATCAAGGATATCTCTCTACTTTGCTCCATTTATCTTTCCATCGATCTTGACTAGTCTCCGTGTCCCTGCCTCTGAAAAACATGGTGCCAGGTTTCCTCCAGACGTGACGCTTGGCATTCAGGCCAAAGCATTCAATCTTGGTTTCATCAGACCAGAGAATCTTATATCTCATTGTCTGAGAGTCTTAGGTGCACTTTTGGCAAAGTGGGCTGTCATGTACCTTTTACTTTGGAGTGGCTTCCGTCTGGCCACTCTACCATTAAGGCCTGATTGGTGGAGTGCTGCAGAGATGGTTGTCCTTCTGGAAGGTTCTCCCATCTCCAAAAAGGAACACTAGAGCTCTGTTAGTGACCATCAGGTTCTTGGTCACCTCCCTGACCAAGGCCCTTCTCCCCCTGATTGCTCAGCTCTAGGAGGAGCCTTGCTGGTTCCAATGATGAAGGCCACTGTGTTCTTGGGGACCTTCAATGTTGCAGACATTTTTTGGAACTCTTCCCCAGATCTGCGCCTCGACACAATCCTGTCTTGGAGCTCTACGGGACAATTCCTTCGAACTCATGGCTTGGCTTTTGCTCTGAAATGCACTGTCTTGACAGATAATTGTATGTGTGGGATACAGAGATGAGGTAGTAATTTTAAAAATCATTATTGCACACACAGTGAGTCCATGCAACTTATTATGTGACTTGTTAAGCACATTTTTATTCCTGAAATAATTTAGGCATGCCATAACAAAAGAGTTGAATACTTATTTACTCAAGACATTTTATCTTTTTATTTTGATTTAATTTGTTAAAAAAAAATTATATATATATGTAAAACATGAATCCACTTTGACATTATGGGGTATTGTATGTAGGCCAGTGACAGAAAATAGCAATTTAATCCATTTTAAACACAGGCTGTAAAACAACAAAAAGTCAAGGGTATGAATACTTTCTGAAGTCACATAAGGCATTAAGGTACAGGTTAGTCACATAAGGCATTAAGGTACAGGTTAGTCACATAAGGCATTAAGGTACAGGTTAGTCACATAAGGCATTAAGGTACAGGTTAGTCACATAAGGCAAAGCAATATTTAAGGTACAGGTTAGTCACATAAGGCATTAAGGTACAGGTTAGTCACATAAGGCAAAGCAATATTTAAGGTACAGGTTAGTCACATAAGGCATTAAGGTACAGGTTTGTCACATAAGGCAAAGCAATCTTTAAGGTACAGGTTAGTCACATAAGGTATTAAGGTACAGGTTAGTCACATAAGGCATTAAGGTACAGGTTAGTCACATAAGGCAAAGCAATCATTAAGGTACAGGTTAGAGTACCGGGTGGTAGCCAACTAGTAACAGTGTTTATTTGTATTCCCATTAGCTTTTGCAGAAGCATAAGCTACTCTTCCTGAGGTCCACAAAAAACACAACATGATAAGTAAAAAAACACTGATACACTGATAGACAAGGACAGTCACATACATTTAAAATACCACAATATACAAACAATACAACTGAAGGTTAATGTGTGTGTCACAGTGTGTCTGTGTGTATTAGAGTGTGTCTACGTGTTAGAGTGTGTCTTTGTGTTAGAGTGTGTATGTGTGTGTCAGAGTGTGTCTGTGTGTGTGTTAGAGTTTGTCTGTGTGTGTTAGAGTGTGTCTACGTGTTAGAGTGTCTCAAATCAAATCATAACGTATTTGTCTCATGTGCCATGTACATTTTTTAAAACATTTTTTAAAGTAATCAATAATTAAAGAGCAGAAGTAAAAGAACAATACAGTACAGAGTCAATGTGCGGAGGCACCAGATAGTCAAGGTGATTGAGGTAATATGTACATGTAGGTAGAGTTAAAGTGACGATGGATAGAAATTCAACAGAGAGTAGCAGCAGCGTAAAAGAGAGGGGGTGGCAATGCAAATAGTCTGGGTAGCCATTTGATTAGCTGTTCAGGAGCCTTATGGCTTGGGGGTAGAAGCTGTTAAGAAGCCTTTTGGACCTAGACTTGGCGCTCCGGTACCGCTTGCCGTGCTGTAGCAGAGAGAACAGTCTATTACTAGGGTGGCTGGAGTCTTTGACAATTTTTAGGGCCTTCCTCTGACACCGCCTGGTATAGAGGTCCTGGATGGCAGGAAGCTTGGTCCCAGTGATGTACTGGGCCGTATGCACTACCCTCTGTAGTGCCTTGCTGTCAAAGCTGATCAGTTGCCATGCCAGGCAGTGATGCAACCAGATGCTCTCAATGGAGCAGCTGTAGAACTTTTTAGGGATTTGAGGACCCATGCCAAATCTTTTCAGTCTCCTGAGGGATAATAGGCTTTGTTGTGCCTTCTTCAAAACTGTCTTGGTGTGTTTGGACCATGGTAGCTTCTTGGTGATGTGGACACCAAGGAACTTGAAGCTCTCAACCTGCTCCACTACAGCCCCGTCGATGAGAATGGGGACGTGCTCGGTCCTCCTTTTCCTGTAGTCCACAATCATCTCCTTTGTCTTGATCTCGTTGAGAGAGAGCTTGTTATCGTGGCACCACACGGCCAGGTCTCTGACCTCCTTCTTATAGGCTGTCTCATCGTTGTCGGGGATCAGGCCTACCACTGTTGTGTCATCTGAAAACTTAATGGTGGTGTTGCAGTCGTGCCTGGCCATGCTGTCATGGGTGAGTACAAGAGGGGACTGAGCATGCACCTCAGAGGGGCCTCCTTGTTGAGGATCAGCATGGTGGATGTGTTGTTACCTACCCTTACTACCTGGGGGCAGCCCGTCAGGAAGTCCAGGATCCAGTTGCAGAGGGAGGTGTTTAGTCCCAGGGTCCTTAGCTTAGTGATGAGCTTTAAGGGCGCTATGGTGTTGAACGCTGACCTGTGGTCAATGAATAGCATTCTCACAAAGGTGTTCCTTTTGTCCAAGTGAGAAAGGGCAGTGTGGAGTGTAATCGAGATTGGATTATTGGTGGATCTGTTGGGGCAGTTTGCAAATTGTAATGTGTCTAGGGTTTACGGGATAATGGTGTTGAAGTGAGCCATGACTAGCCTTTCAAAGCACCTCATGGCTACAGATGTGAGTGCTACGTGTCGGGTAGTCATTCAGGCAGGTCACATTGGTGTTCTTGGGCACAGGGACTATGGTGGTCTGCTTGAAACATGTTGGTATTTCTGACTCAGTCAGGGACAGGTTGAAAATGTCAGGGAAGACATTTGCTAGCTGGTCAGCGCATGCTCGGAGTACTCATCCTGGTAATCCGTCTAACCCTGCGGCCTTGTGAATGTTAACCTGTTTAAAGGTCTTACATAGGCTATGGAGAGTGTGATCACACAGTCAGCTATGGAGAGTGTGATCACACAGTCTTCTGGAACAGCGAGCATAAAAGTAATTTAGCTCATCTGGTAGGCTCGTGTCACTGCGCATCTTGTGGCTGTGCTTCCCTTTGTAGTCTGGACCCCTATTCTGGACCCCTACAAATCAGCTGGGCTAGACAATCTGGACCCTCTTTTTCTAAAATGATCTGCTGCAATTGTTGCAACCCCTATTACTATCCTGTTCAACCTCTCTTTCGTATCATCTGAGATCCCCAAAGATTGGAAAGCTGCCGTGGTCATCCCCCTCTTCAAAGGGGGAGACTCTAGACCCAAACTGTTATAGATTTATATCTATCCTACCCTGCCTTTCTAAGGTCTTCGAAAGTTAAGTTAACACAAGTTAACAAACAGGTCAACAACCATTTTGAATCCCACCGTACCTTCTCCGCTATGCAATCTGGTTTCCGAGCTGAACAAGGGTGCACCACACTCAAGGTCCTAAATGATATCATAAACACCATCGATAAAAGATAATACTGTGCAACCGTAATAAATCAATCTGGCCAAGGCTTTCGACTCTGTCAATCACCACATTCTTATCGGCAGACTCAACAGCCTTGGTTTCTCAAATGACTGCCTCGCCTGCTTCACCAACTACTTCTCAGACAGAGTTCAGTGTGTCAAATCGGAGGGCCTGTTGCAGTCTCTGTGGGGTGACAAAGGGTTAAATTCTCGGGCCGACTCTTTTCTCTGTATACATCAATGATGTCACTCTTGCTTCTGGTGATTCTCTGATCCACCTCTACGCAGACGACACCATTCTATATACAGCTGGCCCTTCATTGGACACTGTGTTAACCTCCAGACGAGCTTCATGCCACACATCTCTCCTTCTGTGGCCTCCAACTGCTTTTAAATGGAAGTAAAAACCAAATGCATGCTCTTCAAACAATCACTGCCCACACTTGCCCTCCCGTCCAGCATCACTACTCTGGACGGTTCTGACTTAGAGTATGTGGACTACAAATACCTAGATGTCTGGTTAGACTGTAAACTCTCCTTCCAGACTCACATTAAGCATCTCCAATCGAAAATTAAATCTAGAATTGGCTTCCTATTTCTCAATTAATCATCCTTCGCTCATGCTGCCAAACATACCCTCATAAACCGACTATCCTACCGATCCTTGACTTCGGCGATGTAATTTACAAAATAGCGTCCAACACTCTATTCAGCAAATTGGATGCAGTCTATCACAGTGCCATCCGTTTTGTCACCAAAGCCCCATACACTACCCACCACTGTGACCTGTATTCTCTCGAGCCCACTGGCTCCAGGTCATCTATAAGTCTGCTAGGTAAAGCCCCACCTCATCTCGGCTCACTGGTCACCATAGCAGCACCCACCCGTAGCAAACGCTCCAGCAGGTATATTTCACTGGTCACCCCCAAAGCCAATTCCTCCTTTGGCCGCAATTTCCTTCCAGTTATCTGCTGCCAATGCCTGGAATGAATTGCAAAAATCACTGAAAAGGGAGACTCATATCTCCCTCACTTACTTTAAGCATCAGTTGTCAGAGCAACTTACAGATCATTGCACCAGTACATAGCCCATCTGTAAATATCCCATCCAACTACCTCATCCCCATATTGTTATTTATTTTTTTGCTCCTTTGCACCCCAGTATCTCTACTTGCACATTCATCTTGTGCACATCTATCACTCCAATGTTTAATTGCTATATTGTAATTATTTCGCCATGACGGCCTATTTATTGCCTTATCTCCCTAATCTTACCTCATTTGAACACACTGTATGAAGACTTTTCTATTGTGTTATTGACTGTACGTTTTTTTTTCTCCATGTGTAACTGTGTTGTTGTTTCTGTCTTACTGCTTTTCTTTATCTTGGCCAGGTCGCAGTTGTAAATGAGAACGTGTTGGTTAAATAACGGTGACATTATTTTTTATTTTTTAAGTCTGTAATAGTTTGCAAGCCCAGCCACATCCGACGCGCTTCAGAGCCAGTGTAGTACGATTCAATCATAGTCCTGTATTGACGCTTTGCCTGCTTGATGGTTCGTCGGAGGGCATAGCGGAATTTCTTATAAGCTTCCAGGTTATAGTCCCATGTGTGATAGACTGTGTCTGTGTCTGTTAGATTGTGTCTGTGTGTTAGAGAGTGTCTGTGTGTTAGAGAGTGTCTGTGTGTTAGAGTGTGTCTGTGTGTTTTAGAGTGTATCTATGTGTGTTAGAGTTTGTCTGTGTGCTTTAGAGTTTGTCTGTGTGTTAGTATCTGTCTGTGTGTTAGATTGTGTCTGTAAGTTAGAGTGTGTCTGTGCTTTAGAGTGTGTCTGTGTGTTAGAGTGTCTGTGTCTTTTAGAGTGTGTCTGTGCTTTAGTGTGTGTCTGTGTGTGTTATAGTTTGTCTGTGTGTGTTAGAGTTTGTCTGTGTGTTAGTGTACGTCTGTGTATTGGAGTGTGTCTGTATGTTAGAGTGTTAGAGTTTGTCTATGTGTGTTAGAGTGGCTGTGTGTTTTAGAGTGTGTCTGTGTGTCTGTCTAACAGTTGCTCATCAGGTACGTATCAGGCACCTACCAAGACCATAGAGTTACCCAATTGGCAATAACAACCAATAACCTGGTTTTACAATGTAAAAGGCCATTTCCACATCCATTATTACATTGGTACTTAATCAGACTTAATTATTATTAATTATATTTCACCACATGGACTGGATCTTCTCTAATTCAACGTACTAACTCCAACGTGTGGTGTGCAAGTCAGTTAGCCTATTTCTTTGATCACTGAAGCTTGAATGCTCCTATTACGCACAACCAGAATCACAGAGACATATTTAGGTTTCAAGACAACTGGGAACTCTGAAAAAAGATAACTCTCCAACCATGTGATGTCAAGTGATGTAAAGCCATAGCAAGTGAATATCTTCAATAAAAATGTCTGATCAACAACATCAAAGGTTGAACTGATATCTAACAACACAGCTCCAACTATCATTTCTCTGAAAAACACAATTCATTCCAGTTTACTAAGAACAGGCAGCAAATTGATTGGGCGGATGTAAGAGCCAGCAAACCATTTACTATTTCTATTTCTAGGCAATGGAATTACTTTATTGAGAATGCTACCAGATTGTAGTGCCACCCCTATTTGCTACATCTTTTAACCAAAGCCTAAAGATGTGTGTGTCCACAGGCGTGAAAGGAAGCTAATTTCCCATCGAGAATGTCTATACCTGGTGGATTATCATTATTGATAGACAGTTTTTTTCAGGGTAGGGTACAGGGTGGAGGTCGGCTAGCAGTGATGTTTTAACAGTCTGATGCTAGACAAAGTATAGACCTGAGTTGAATGGGGAACCAGCTTGGAAGGTTTTGTATGTTCAGTCTGTCAGAGGATTTGATAAAAACCTGTCTCGGGGATCTCTCGACTGACCTTATCCTATTAATACTGTCCCTTCAGAAGGTGGAACCCAAGAACCTTCACTGGCACCATGCTGTCTCTCCTCTCCTCTCCTCTCCTCTCCTCTCCTCTCCTCTCCTCTCCTCTCCTCTCCTCTCCTCTCCTCTCCTCTCCTCTCCTCTCCTCTCCTCTCCTCTCCTCTCCTCTCCTCTCCTCTCCTCTCCTCTCCTCTCCTCTCCTCTCCTCTGATCTCCTCTCCTCGAATGTCCTGTCTTGTCCTCTCTCATTTCCTGTCCCTCCCTCCCTCTTCTCCTCTCTTCTTCTCCTTTCCTCTCCTATTCCTCTTTCCTCTCCTGCTTCCAGTCAAAGGTGTACTGTCAGGTTTTACCTGTTCCATCATTCTCTACAAGCTAGAAGCTATCCTGAACAAAATTATGAATGCAACATGCAACATTTTAAACACATTTACTGTGTTACAGTTTACATTAAGAAATCAGTCAATATAAATACATTCCTTCTGCCCTAATCTATGGATTTCACTTGACTGAGCCCACTGGGGAGCCACCCACTGGTTGGGGAGCCACCCACTGGTTGCGGAGCCACCCACTGGTTGGGAAGCCACCCACTGGTTGGGGAGCCAGGTCCAACCAATCAGAATTCGTTTTCCCCCACAAATGGGCTTTATTACAGACAGAAATACTCATTAGCTGTCCGGGTGGCTGGTCTCAGATGATCCCGCAGGTGAAGAAGCCGGACGTGGAGGTCCTGGTCTGGCATGGTTGCGCGTGGTCTACGGTTGTGAGGCCGGTTGGACATACTGACAAATTATCTTAAACTAAGTTGGAGGCAGCTTATGGTAGAGGAATTAACATAGCCAAATAGCATCCAAACTACTACATACTGTATGACAAACATTGGAAAAATAATAGTTGAAGAAAAAATATAGTTTATTGTTACAGAACACTATAGAGTGGAGAATGTAGAGCAGCTACAATCATTTTCACAATTCATAAATGGTAGTTTGATGCTATCCAGGATAAATAAAGTGCATGATAGCTGTCACCGTCCCACAGGGCACACACTGGTTGAAGAAACATTGTTTCCACGTCATTTCAATGACATGACGTGGAACCAACATGGAATAGACGTTGAATTGACGTCTGTGCCCAGTGGGATGTCATTGAATTTCGGTTAAAAGTTGGGTGAAAAAAAGTTAAAATTGCTTTAAGTCAATGACTTTATTAGTGTTCCACTTTGATTCAAAGTCATCACTTTTTTGTTGAAATAACTTGATTCAACCAGTTTTTGCACAGAGGGTTGGATTACATACATTAAATAAGATTATACCAAAGCATTGATCTGTTTCTCTCTCTAGGAGAATATATCAAATGAATGTCCTTTCAGAGAAGATGGTCCTTACATCCAGGATCAGAGACTCTGTAAAAGGTAAGAGAAATCAGCCTTCTGGATTTTAAAGCAAGAGAATGAAACCATATTCTATTAGCTGCTACTAATGGCCGACTGGACTGCATGTGGTGTGGGTTGAGTGAAAGGTAGACAGCTTGCCTTTAGTTTGATCTCTGGTCGGAATGACATTGTAATCTGTCTAATTCAGATGAATAAATAATAGCATGTGGGTGGAATTTCATCACGTTTTCCAATAAAAATCAAAGTTCCTCTGCTGTCTTTGTTTCAAGGTGGCAAACACATCACAGATAGAAGGGGAAATAGAGGGGACAGTTCTACACACACAAACACACCACAGATAGAAGGGCAATAGAGGGGACAGTTCTACACACACAAACACACCACAGATAGAAGGGCAATAGAGGGGACAGTTCTACACACACAAACACATCACAGATAGAAGGGCAATAGAGGTGACAGTTCTACACACACAAACACACCACAGATAGAAGGGCAATAGAGGGGACAGTTCTACACACACATTATATACTGTACATTTCTTTTTGTTTAAATGTTTTTATTAATCCCAGAACTTGCTGGAAAACTTTTGCAGAGTTCACTACCCTGAATAAATAAATATTAACTGAATCAAATGCAATGTCCACATGCCAAAGCACATGCAACATCATGCGATGACCTGGGTGATGCGATGACCTGGGCTCATGATTAAGTTCCTGGTCCTGGTACATCTTTTCCTACAGCCGTTCTCTCTTGATGCCGAAACAGTAAAAATAAAGAAAAACCCTTGAATGAGTAGGTGTGTCCAAACTTTTGACTGGCACTGCATATGTTTTTTTTGTGATTTTGGAAATGCTCCCATGAAAACATTTTCATACCAGGAGACCCCTAGTTTGGGAACCACTGACTTACAGTAAAGCATCTAAACTTAATCAACCATTTCAGTAACGGGTGCAATAAATCGAACTAATAGATTGGATTAATTAACGAAAACGTATGCAATTGATTTTTTCGTAGCACAAGATAAATTAAATGCAAAAACACAGATATTGAAAGAAACAATTCTAAAAATCTAACTGTAATAAAGCATTTTGGGAACAATGATTGGCATAGTTTTGCAGACTATCTAGCCAGACCATAATGGACCAGCATACACTACAGAATTATTTGATTTTTTCATGTGTCCATTGTCAGGGGTGAGGATGATAGAGTGCATTCAGAAAGTATTCAGACCCTTTGACATTTTCCAACATTGTTACATTACAGCGTTATTTTAAAATATATTTGTTTTTTTATCATTGATGTATACACAATACCTTGTCATGACAAAGTGAACACAATTTTTTGGGGGGCATATTAATAAAAAATAAAACCTTATTTACATAAGTATTCAGACCTTCTACTTCTCTAAATTAAGCTCAGGTGCATACGATTTCCATTGATCATCCTTGAGATGTTTCTACCACTACATGTGGTAAATTCAACTGATTGGACATGATTTGGAAAGGCACACACCTGTCTATATAAGGTCCCCCAGTTGACATGCATGTCAGAGCAAAAAACAAGCCATGAGGGCGAAAGAATTGTCCACAGAGCTTGGAGACAGGATTGTGTCGAGGCACAGATCTGGGGAAGGGTAGCAAAACCTTTCTGCATCATTGAAGTTCCCCAATAACACAGTGGCCTCCATCATTCTTGAATGGAAGAAGTTTGGAGCCACCAAGACTCTTCCTAGAGCTGGCCGCCGGGCCAAACTGAGCAATCTGGGGAGAAGGGCAATGGTAAGGGAGGTGACCAAGAACGTGATGGTCACACTGACATGACTCCAGAGTTCTTCTGTGAAGATGGGAGAACCTTCCAGAAGGACAACCATCTCTGCAGCACTCCAACAACCACCAATCAGGCCTTTATGGTAGAATGGCCAGACGGAAGCCACTCCTCAGTAAAAGCCACATGACAGCTCACTTGGACTTTGCCAGAAGGCACCAAAAGACTCTCAGACCGTGAAAAACAAGAGTTTCTGCTCTGATGAAACCAAGATGGAACTCTTTGGCCTGAATGCCCAGCATTCTGTAGGAAACCTGGTACTATCCTGACGGTGAAGAAGGGTGGTGGCAGCCTCATGCTGTGGGGATGTTTTTCAGCATGAGGGACTAGGAGACCTGTCAGGATAGAGGTAAAGATGAACGGAGCAAATTACAGAGAGATTCTTGATGAAATCTGCTACAAGGTGCACAGGACCTCAGACTGGCGCGAAGGTTCACCTTCCAACAGGACAACGACCCTAAGCACACAGCAAAGACAATGCAGAAGTGCCTTCGGGACAAGTCTCTGAATGTCCTTGAGTGGCCCAGCCAGAGCCAGAGCCCGACCTTGAACCCATAGAAGATCTCTGGAGAGACCTGAAAATAGCTATGCATCGACGCTCCCCATCCAACATGAGCTTGATCATCTGAGCTTGATCCTCATCTGCAAAGAAGAATGGGAGAAACTACCCAAATACAGGTGTGGCATGGTTATAGCATCATGCCCAAGAAGACTCAAGGCTTTAATCGCCGCCAAACGTGCTTCAACAAAGGTGCTTCAACAAAGTGCTGAGTAAAGGGTCTAAATACTTACGGAAATGTGATATTTCAGATGTAGTTTTTTTGTATTTTGTTTTGTTGGAGTTCAGTATTAAAGAAAGATGTACACTTTCCACGCTGCGCTTTGGTCTCACTCATTCAACGATGGACGTAACAAACACACACATCTCACTCAACTAATCGTGGTCTTCAATTTAGACCACAATTAGTTGAGTGGAGTGTTATTAAAGCGCTGGAACATAAACCTGTACACTCCTGAATAAAAAAAGGCTGTGGCTGTCAACAAATGTCGAAATACAGGTAAAATTGTCTTTTGTTGATTCATGCAGATTTGTCTGCTGATTTCCAAGGAGCTTGGTGGAGACCATAGGCAGGACATTTCCCTGCATCCAGGTTAAGGTCTGTTACCAGCAGGAACATGGAGCACTCCATGTCAGTGTCAGTAAGTCATAACAGCACACATCACGCTCAGTTGAGGTGAGCACTTGGTCAAGCTGCAGTGGTTGCAGTGTTAATGGCCTTGCTCAAGGGCCAAACAGTAGGGGAATGTCTTTAGGATGTGAACCCAGCAGCCCTCCATTTGCCAGATCAATTCACATCTTTTTTCTAGAGCCTGGCCTGGGATTCGAAGCAGCCAGCTTTCGATTATAGGTCCAACTCCTTAGGCGATTGGCTCCCTACCAATACTATTTGAAGAATTAATACTCTACTCATATGAGGAGTGGAGAAGCTCTATGCACCATAAACCTGCCTACTGGAGTAACTTCATGTCAGAGAGACTGTGATCAGTGTTAGACAGGAGGCTCTGGGACAATGGGAGGTCATGCGTGAGAGTTTAGGGGTCAGAGAGAATGGGACAGTTTGTTTAACATGGCCCAGTGCCTTGGAGGGGTGGAGTTTGCACATTTAAGACCATTTCATTGGTCCTTAAGGGAAATCTCCACCCATCCAGGGCACAGGGCAATGCAAAACAAACTCACCCAGTAAGAGCAAAGTTGCAAAACAAACCAAGTTTCAAGTTTAAATGTCACATGCACAAGTACAGTGAAATTCCTTTTTTGCTAGCTCTAACCCAAACAATGCAGTAATCACTCTCTTCTCAATGAACGTCAAAAACATAGCTCAGGCAGTAGGAATCTCTCACATCCTGCATTTACATGCCTTATACTCAGTGGGCCCCTTCCCGGATTTTGTGTTAAATGCTCTACAACAAAGCTTTCTTATTGTCCAACAAGCTTTCTCTACCCATAACCTTGTCCAGAACACCTCCAAAACAAAGGTCTTGTGGTTTGGTAAGAAGAATGCCCCTCTTCCCACAGACGTTATTACTTCCTCTGATGGTTTAGAGCTTGAGGTTGTCACCTCATACAAGTACTTCAAATCAAACCAAAGTTTATTTGTCATGTGTGCCGAATACAACAGGTTTCACCTTACAGTGAAATGCTTACTTACAGGCTCTAACCAATAGTGCGAAAAAAACGTATGTGTGTGTAGGTAAGAAAAAGAAGTAAAATAACAGTAAAAAGACATTTGAAAAATAACAGCAGCAAGGCTATATACAGACACCGGTCAGTCAGGCTTATTGAGGTAGTATGTACATGTAGGTATGGTTAAAGTGAATATGCATATATGATGAACAGAGAGTAACAGCAGCGATAAAAGAGCGGCTGGGGAGGCACACGATGCAAATAGTCCGGGTAAACATTTGGTTACCTGTTCAGGAGTCTTATGGCTGGGGGTATGGCTTGGGAGTATGGCTAGATTGTGCACTGTCCTTCTCTCCGCACATATCAAATCTGCAGGCTGAAGTTAAATCTAGACTTGGTTTCCTCTATCGTAATCGCTCCTCGTTCACCCCAGCTGCCAAATTAACCCTGATTCAGAAGACCATCCTACCCACGCTAGATTACAGAGACATAATTTATAGATCGGCAGGTAAGGGTGCTCTCGAGCGGCTAGATGTTCTTTACCATTCGGCCATCAGATTTGCCACCAATGCTCCTTATAGGACACATCACTGCACTATAAACTCCTCTGTAAACTGGTCATCTCTGTATACCTGTCGCAAGACCCACTGGTTGATGCTTATTTATTAAACCCTCTTAGGACTCACTCCCCCTATCTAAGATATCTACTGCAGCCCTCACCCTCCACATACAACACCTTTTCTGTCAGTCACATTCTGTTAAAGGTCCCCAAAGCACACACATCCCTGGGTCACTTCTCTTTTCAGTTCGCTGCTGCTAGCGACTGGAACAAGCTGCAACAAACACTCAAACTGGACAGTTTTATCTTAATCTCTTCATTCAAAGACTCAATCATGGATACTCTTACTGACAGTTGTGTCTGCTTTGTGTGATGTATTGTTGTCTCTATCTTCTTGACCTTTGTGCTGTTGTCTGTGCCCAATAATGTTTGTACCATGTTTTGTGCTGCTACCATGTTGTGTTGCTACCATGTTGGTGTTATGTTGTATTGCTAACATGCTGTGTTGTCATGTGTTGCTGCCTTGCTATGTTGTTGTCTTATAGGTCTCTCTTTATGTAGTGTTGTGTTGTCTCTCTTGTTGTGATGTGTGTTTTGTCCTATATTTAGATATGTTTTTGTTTTTTGTTTTTAATCCCAGGCCCCCGTCCCCGCAGGAGGCATTTTGCCTTTTGGTAGGCTGTCATTGTAATTAAGAATTTGTTCTTAACTGACTTGCCTAGTTAAATAAAGTTGCAGGGTCATTGCCATTACCATATTAACAATGTGCAGGGATACTGGAGTGATCGGGGTAGATATGAATAGGGGTAAGCATACTATATACAGGGTCAGTTCCAGTGCCATATTAACAATGTGCAGGGATACTGGAGTGATCGGGGTAGATATGAATAGGGGTAAGCATACTATATACAGGGTCAGTTCCAGTGCCATATTAACAATGTGCAGGGATATTGGAGTGATAGAGGTAGATACTGTATGTATGGAGGTAAGCTGACTCGGCAGTGTATATGTGGGTGTTTAGGGCAGGGCAGTGTTGTGTTGTGTTTGAGACCATCTAAAGTGAGACTAATTAAAGATCAAGACCGGAGCAAACCGAGTTTGAGTCAAGACCAAGATTGGAGGGGGGGTGAGACTGATACAAGACCGAGACCAAGATGGGTACAAGAGGTCTGAGATCCTGTCAAGACCGAGACCCCTTAAAGTCAAATTTAAGACCATGATTCTAATTTCGTCAAATCACCACCATAATAAGAGTCCAGTATTTCTGTGTTTGTATTTCAGAACAACATATGGATTCTTTAGACATCAGAATAGTGAAAAAATGCATGCTGAGGGAAAATAGAGCCCCTCTACAAATGATTACTAACCTAAACACAGTGCGGAACAATGGGCATTCTACGCCTTCAGAGAAAGGCTAAGGATTCATAAAATAATTATTATAATAATATAATAATAATTATTATATACTATTATTTTAAATTATGTTCTGTGTTTTTAAGTGTTTTTACATACAGCCGGGAAGGACTATTGGATATCAGAGAGATGTCAACTTACCAGCAAAACCAGCACTACGACCAGGAATACAACTTTCCCAAAGCAGATCCTTTGCCTGCACCTTCCAGGGCATTTGAACTGATTCCAGAGGCCGACCCAAAACAATGCCATCGGAGGAGAGGGTGCCGGAGTTGTCTTCTAATGAGGCTTCGGATGCGCACACACCACCCACCACTTCCAAGTATATTACTTGCTAATGTCCAGTCCCAAAGTGAACGAAACTAGGGCAAGAGTTGCTTTCCAAAGAGATATCCGGGATTGTAACATACTCTATTTCACGGAGAAATGGCTAGCTGGGGACATGCTTTCAGAGTCCATACAGCCAATAGGATTTTCAGTGCATCACGCCGACAGGAACAAACATCTCTCTGGTAAGAAGAAGAGCGGGGGTGTATGTTTCATGATTAACGACTCATGGTGCAATTGTAACAACATACAAGAACTCAAGTCCTTTTGTTCACCTGACCTAGAATTCCTCACAATCAAATGCTGACAGCATTATCTCCAAAGAGAACTCTCCTTGGTTATCATCACAGGCATGTATATCTCGAGGTAGTCTCGAGTTAGAGTGCCTTACGATAAGCTGTAGACCAAACTCTCTACCAAGAGAGTTTTCATCTATATTATTCGTAGCCGTCTATTTACCTCCACAGACCGATGCTGGCACTAAGACCGCACTCAACCAACTCTATAAGGACATAAGCAAACATGAAAATGTTCACCCTGAAGCGACGTTCCAACTGGCCGGGGACATTAATGCCGGCAAACTTAAATCAGTTTTTACCAAATTTCACCAGCATGTCACATGTGCAACCAGAGGAAAAACAACTCTAGACCACCTTTACTCCACATACAGAGATACATACAAAGCTCTCCCCCACCCTCCATTTGGCAAATCTGACCATAATTCTATCCTCTTGATTCCTGCTTACGAGCAAAAACTGAAGCAGGAAGTGGTCAGATGATGATGATGCTACTCTACAGGACTGTTTTGCTAGCACAGACTGGAAAATATTCTGGGATTCATACAATGACATTGAGGAGTATACCACCTCAGTCATCGGCTTCATCAATAAGTGCATTGACGACGTCGTCCCCACAGTGAACGTACGTACATATCCCAACCAGAAGCCATGGATAACAGGCAACATTCGCATCGAGCTAAATAATAGAGCTGACGCTTTCAAGGAGTGGGACACTAATCCGGACGCCTGTAAGGAATCCCAATATGCCCTCAGACGAACTATCAAACAAGCAAAGCGTCAATACAGGATAAAGATTGAATCCTACTACACCGGCTGTGACGCTCCTCGGATATGGCAGGGCTTAAAAACTATTATGGACTACAAAGGGAAATCCAGACTTGAGCTGCTCAGTGACACAAGCCTAACAGACGAGCTAAATGCCGTTTATGGTCATTTAGAGGAGACCAATACTGAAGCATGCACGAGAGCACCAGCTCTTCTGGATGGCTGTGTAATAACTGTCTCGGTAGCCGATGTGAGCAAGACCTTTAAGCAGGTCAACATTCACAAGGCCACGGGGCAGATGGATTACCAGGAGGTGTACTCAAAGCATGCACGGACCAATTGGCAAGTGTCTTCAATGAGATTTGTAACCTTTCTCTGACTGAGTGTGTAATACCTACATGTTTCAGGAGACCACCATAGTCCCTGTGCCCAAGGAAGCAAAGGTAAGCTGCCTAAACGATTACCGCCCCGTAGCACTCACTTCGGTAGCCATGAAGTGTTTTGAAAGGCTGGTCATGGCTCACATCAACAGCATCCACCTGGATACCCTAGACCCACTCCAATTCGCATACCGCCTAAACAGATCCACAGATGATGCAATCTCAATCGCACTCCACACTGCCTTTTCCCACCTGGACAAAAGGAACACTTATGTGAGAATGCTGTTCACTGCCTACAGCTCAGCGTTCAACACCATAGTGCCCATGAAGCTCATCACTAAGCTAAGGACCCTGGGACTAAACACCTCCCTCTGCAACTAGATCCTGGACTTCCGACGTGCTGCCCCCAGGTGTTAAGGGTAGGCAACAACATGTCTGCCACGCTGATCCTCAACACTGGGGCCCCTCAGGGGTGTGTACTTAGTCCCTTCCTGTACTCCAGTGGTAGACACAACAGTGGTAGGCCTGATCACCGACAATGATGATACAGCCTATAGGGAGGAGGTCAGAAAACTGGCAGTGTGGTGCTAGAACAACAACCTCTCCCTCAATGTGAGCAAGACAAAGGAGCTGATCGTGGACTACAGGAAAAGGCGGACCAAACATGCCCCCATTAACATCAATGGGGCTCTAGTGGAGTGGGTTGAGAGTTGCAAGTTCCTTGGTGTCCACATCACCAACGATCTATCATGGTTCAAACACACCAAGACAGTCGTGAAGAGGGCACAACAAAAGCTTTTCCCCCTCAGGAGACTGAAAAGATTTGGAATGGATCCCCAGATCCTCAAAACGTTATAGAGCTGCACCATCGAGAGCATCCTGATAAGATTCATCACTGCCTGGTATGGCAACTGCTCGGCAAGGCAGTAAGGCGCTATAGAGGGTAGTGCGTACGGCCCAGTATATCACTGGGGTCAAGCTTCCTGCAATCCAGGACCTATATAATAGGCGGTGTCAGAGGAAAGCCCATAAATTGTCAGAGACTCCAGTCACCCAAGTCATAGACTGTTTTCTCTGCTATTGCACTGCAAGCGGTACGGGAGTGCTAAAGTCTATGACCAAAAGTCTCCAACCAGTTATGCATTAGGGGGCGCTATTAAAATTTTGGGATGAAAAACGTTCCCGTTTTAAACAAGATATTTTGTCACCAAAAGCTGCTCGACTATGCATATAATTGACAGCGTTGGATAGAAAACACTAAAAACTGCAAAGATACTGTCTGTGAGTGCCACAGAACTGATGTTACAGGCGAAACCTAGATAAAAATCCAACCAGGAAGTGCCGCATTTTTTTTAAACCGCCTCATGCCAATGATTCCTTATATGGCTGTGAATGAGCTACGAATGAGCTTACGTTTTCCACGTATTCCCCAAGGTGTCTACAGCATTGTGACGTCTTTTTACGCATTTCCATTGAAGAATAGCCTTAAGGGACCATATATAGCAAGTGGTCACAAGTTGTCTCCCGCAGAAAATCTTGCGTAAAATACTGAGGTAGCCATTTTTCCAATCGCTTCTTATGAGAAACCAATTGCCTCTACGGATATATTATCGAATATATATGTTAAAAACACCTTGAGGATGGATCCTAAACAACGTTTGCCGTGTTTCTGTCGATATTATGGAGCAAATTTTGAAAAAAGTTTGGCGTTGTAGTGGTAGCATTTTCCGGTCGATTTCTCAGCCAAGCATGATGAACAAACGGGAGCTATTTTGCCTACAAAAATAATATTTTGGGAAAAAAGGAACATTTGCTATCTAACTGGGAGTCTCCTGAGTGAAAGCATCTGAAGTTCTTCAAAGGTAAATTATTTAATTTGGTTGCTTTTCTTATTTTTGTGAAAATGTTGCCTGCTGCCAGCAGAGCCTAGCATAGCATTATGCCATGCTAAACTTACACAAATGCTTGTCTAGCGTTGTAACGCATATTTTGAAAAACTGAGATGACAGTGTTGTTAACAAAAGGCTAAGCTTGTGTTTGAATATATTTAATTCATTTAATTTGCGATTTTCATGAATAGGAAAAGTTTCTAGGGGTATTTATGTCCGCTGCGTTATGCTAATTCGTTTGAGGCTATGATTACGATCCCGGATCCGGGATTGCTCGTCGCAAGAGGGTCAGCTTCTACCCCCATCCCATAAGACTGCTGAACAATTGATCAAATGGCCACCGGACTATTACAATGACCCCCTCCATTTGTTTTGTACAGAACTGCTACTCACTGTTTATTATCTATGCATAGTCACTTCACCCCTATCTACATGTACAAATTCCTCTAACCTGTATCCCCGCACACTGACTCGGTACCAGTACCCTCTGTATATAACCTTGTTATTGTTATGTTATTGTGTTACTTTTTATCATTTTTTTATTTTATTTATTTGGTAGAAATGTCTTAACTCTTCTTGAGCTGCACCGTCGGTTAAGGGCTTGTAATGTAAGTAAGCATTTCATGGTAAGGTCTATACTTGTTACACTTGTTGTATTTGGCCCATGTGAGAAATAAAGTTTGATTTGATTTTACTTGTAGCATAAACTGGGAATTTTATATTTTTGAATGATATTATGATTGCCTGTTTGTTTCATATCTGCAAAGTAGTTAAAATGCTGTCAGTTCAATGTTAAACTTTAGGTCACTGGTTACTTTGCGTGCTAAAGGTAAAATGTTTTTTTTTTCAATGGGAAGTTATAGTTGTGCATTTCAATTGGGAAATGCTTAATGGTTGTGTTTTTGTATTCTTATGATGGAGACCTACTAGCTTATTACGTCCAAGCTTATGGATAGCTTATGCTTTAACAAGGCACACCTGTTAATTGAAATGCATTCCAGGTGACTACCTCATGAACTGTTTGTGAGAATGCCAAGAGTATGCAAAGCTGTCATCAAGGGCAAAGGGTGGCTATAACAAAGAATCTCAAATTTAAAATATATTTTACCACATGACTCCATATGTGCTATTTCATAGTTACGATGTCTTCATGATTATTCCAGAATGTAAAAAATAGTAAAAAATAAAGGAAAACCCTTGAATGAGGAGGCGTGTCCAAGCTCAGGTACTGTTTAAATAAACTCAGCAAAAAAAAGAAACGTCCTCTCACTGTCAACTGCATTTATTTTCAGCATACTTAACATGCAAATATATTTGTATGAACATATAAAAATATTCAACAACTGAGACATGAGCTGAACAGGTTCAACAGACATGAGACTAATAGACATTGAATAATGTGTCCCTGAACAAAGGGGGGGGGTCAAAATCAAAAGTAACAGTCAATATCTGGTGTGGCCACAAACTGCATTATGTTCCGCAGTGCATCTCCTCCTCATGGACTGCAACAGATTTGCCAGTTCTTGCTGTGAGATGTTGCCTCACTCTTCCACCAAAGCACCTGCAAGGTCCCGGATATTTCTGGAGGGAATGGCCCTAGCCCTCACCCTCAGATCCAACAGGTCGCAGAAGGGCTCATTAGGATTGAGATCCGGGCTCTCGCTGGCCATGGCAGACCACTGACATTGCTGTCTTGCAGGAAATTCATGCACAGAATGAGTAGTATGGCTGGTGGCATTGTCATGCTGGAGGGTCATGTCAGGATGAGCCTGCAGGAAGGGTACCACATGAGGGAGGAGGATGTCTTCCCTGTAACGCACAGCGTTGAGATTGCCTGCAATGACAACAAGCTCAGTCCGATGATGCTGTGACACACCGCCCCAGACCATGACGGATCCTCCCCCTCCAAATTGATCCCGCTCCAGAGTACAGGCCTTGGTGTAACGCTCATTCCTTCGACGATAAACGTGAATCCGACCATCACCCCTGGTGAGACAAAACCGCGATTCGTCAGTGAAGAGCACTTTTTGTCATTCCTGAAAGGTCCAGCGACTGTGGGTTTGTGATGTCTGGTGAGGACTCAGTCCCTCTCAGTCCCTCTCAGCCTATTGTGGACAGTCTGAGCACTGATGGAGGGATTGTGCGTCCCTGGTGTAACTGTGGCAGTTTTTGCCATCCTGTACCTGCCAGTAGGTGTGATGTTCGGCTGTACCGATCCTGTGCAGGAGTTGTTACACGTAGTCTGCCACTGCGAGGAAAACCAGCTGTCTGTCCTGTCTCCCTGTAGCGCTGTCTTAGGTATCTCACAGTACGGACATTTGAGGTCTGCAGTCCTCATGCCTCCATGCAGCGTACCACTTTTTTTGCTTGGTGTATGTATTATATAGTATAATTTTGTAATGTTGTCTTTGTAGCTCAACTTCTTTGTAATATTGTTAAACTTAAAAATGTGAATAAAAATGATTACATCTAAAAGATAAAATTCAACCAGAGAGTGCCCTTAGGTCATGGGAAAAGGCCACACTTGACCGTTACACTTCACTAGATCCCATGATGAATGGCTTGGCCCGCTATGAAAAAACGCTATTGCAGAGACTTTGATATTATCGGCCGCAATAGATATGGTGACAACAGTGCGTGGGGAGACAGAGGCACAGACACTCACATCAATACCTTTGTAAGATGGCGCCAAGAGACATAGCAGCTCTGCTTCTAGCTCCTAAGGAACTTTGCATTGTTTAGATTTTTTGTGTGTTATTAATTACATTATTAGCCCATCAGGAACATCAGGGGCTGTAACATACTCTGTTTCACGGAATCATGGCTCTCTCTGGATATACTGTCCCCATCCATACAGCCAGCTGGGTTGTGAGTACATTGCACAGACAGGAATAAAGAACTCTCCGGGACGAAGAAAAGCAGTGGTGTATGCTTCATGATTAACCACTCATGGTGTGATTGTGATAATGTACAGAAAATCAAGTCCTTTAGTTCAACCGACCTAGAATGCCTGACAATTAAATGCCGGCCTTATTACCTCCAAAGAGAATTCTTCGGTTATAGTCACAGCCGTGTATATTCCCCCTCAAGCCGATACCACAACGACCCTCAAGGAACTACACTGGGCTTTATGCAAACTGGAAACCACATATCCTGAGGTTGCATTTATTGTAGCTGGGGAATTTAACAAACCAAATTTGAGGAAAAAGCTACCGAAGTTCTGTCACACATTGACTGTAGTACTCGCGCTGGGAAAACACTCGGCCACTGCTATTCTCTCTTCTGGGAAACCTACAAGGACCTCCCCAGCCTTCCCTTCTGCAAATCAGATCACGAGTCCATTTTGTCTATTCAATGCTGGTCTGACCAATCGGAATCCATGCTTCAATATTGTTTTGGTGAAGCGTACAGGGATATGTTCCGGGTAGCCTCGGAAAATAACTGTGATGTATACACAGACACGGTGACTGAGTTCATCAGGAAGTGTATAGGGGATGTTGTTCCCACTGTGACTATTAAAACCTACCCAACCAGAAATCGTGGATAGATGTCAGCATTCGTGCTAAACTGAAAGCACAAACCACCGCATTTAACCATGGCAAGGGGACTGGGAATATGGTCAAATACGAACAGTGCAATTACTCCGTAAGGCAATAAAACAGTGCCATCGAAGTGGCCCGCTAGCCAGGAACTGTGGGCTCTCCTTCTCCGTGGCCGAGGTGAGTAAGATGTTCAAGCATGTTAATCCTCGCAAGGCTCCCGGCCCAGACAGCATCCCTAGCCGCATCCTCCTAAATCTCTCTCTATCCCAGTCTGCCGTCCCCACTTGCTTCAGGATGTCCACTATTGTTCCTGTACCCAAGAAAGCAAATGTAACTGAACTAAATAATTATCGCCCCGTAGCTCTTACTTCTGCCATCATGAAGCGCTTTGAGAGGCTAGTTAAGGATCATATCATCTCTACCTTACCTGACACCCTAGACCCACTTCAATTTGCTTACCGCCCCTCTGCACACTGCCCTATCCCATCTGTACAAGAGGAATACCTATGTAAGAATGCTGTTCATTGACCATAGCTCAGCCTTTAACACCATAGTACCCTTCAAGCTCAACATCAAGCTCTGGGACCTAGGTTTGAACACAGCCCTTTGTAACTGGTTCCTAGACATCCTGACAGGCCACTCCCAGGTGGTGAAGGTAGGAAATAACACCTCCACCTCACTGATCTTCAACACAGGGGCCCCTCAGCCCCCACCTGTACTGCCTATTCACCCATGAGTGCATGGCCAAACACACCTCCAACTCAATCATCAAGTTTGCAGACGACACAGTCTGATTACCAACATTGCCGAGACAGCCTACAGGGAGGAAGTGAGGGCGGAGTGGTGCCAGGAACATAACCTCTCCCTCAACGTCAACAAAATGAAGGAGCTGATCGTGGACTCCTATTCACATTGATGGGACCGCAGTGGAGAAGGTGGAAAACTTCAGGTTCCTATACACATAACTGACAGTCTGAAATGGTCCATCCACACAGACAGTGTGGTGAAAAAGGTGCAACAGCGCCTCTTCAACCTCAGGAGGCTGTAGACATTTGGATTGGCCCCCTAAGACCTTCACAAATGTTTAAAGATGTGCAATTGAGAGTATCCTGTCGGGCTGTATCACCACCTGATACAGCAACTGCACCGCCCGCTACGGAAACTGCATCGCCCGCAACCACAGGGCTCTCCAGAGGGTGGTGCGGTCTGCCCAACACATCACAGAGGGCACACTGCCTGCCATCTAGGACACCTACAGCACCTGATGTCACAGGAAGGCAAAAAACATAATCAAGGACGTCAACCACCCGAGCCACGGCCTGCTCACCCCGCTATCATTCAGAAGGCGAGGTCAGTATAGGTGGGACAGAGAGACTGAAAAACAGCTTCTATCTCAAGGCCATCAGACTGTTAAATAGCCATCACTAGCTGGCTACCACCCAGTTACTCAACCCTGCACCTCACATGCTGCTGCCCTATATACATAGATATGGAATCCCTGGTCAATTTAATAATGTTTACATACTGCTTTACTCATTTAATATGTATATACTCTATTCAGGTATATTTTTGTCAGTGCCACTCTGACATTGCTTGTCCTAATATTTATATATTTCTTAATTCCATTATTTTACTTTTAGATTTGTGTGTATTGTTGTGATTTGTTAGATATTACTGCACTGTTGAAGCTAGGAACACCAGCATTTCGCTACACCCGCAATAACATCTGCTAAATATGTGTATGTGACCAATAAAATTTGATTTAATTTGATTTCTCAGCTAACACTGTTAAACGAAGAAGTTATTCTATTGCTAGCAATCAAAAGTGAACTGAACAACTAAAAAACTCCTCATCTTATGCCCTCCAAATGGACGTCAGCTGTGAGGGACGAGATGCCCATGAATTAACTTTTGTTCGCTACACATGTCGAGGGACGCTATTCACGAGGACATATTGTTCTGTCTCACGATTCCTGAGCATGAAACGGCATAAGGAACTTTCAGTGTGCTGCATGGCTATATTGACAAAAAAAACAGATTCCAATGGATCGAGTAGTGGGCTTTTTCACAGATAGAGCACCATCAATGGCGGCCTCTGCACTCTAGTTATGAATGTGTCTCCCTCTGCCAAATGGATGATACACCAAGAGCTGAGCACAGAACTCAGATATATACTGCAGCAGGTAACTTTGATTGTAAACTACGTCAAACAACATCCACTGCGTGCACGCCTGTTCGCAAAACTATGTGGAGATTATGGGATCGGAGCATGGCAATGTTCTATTTCATGTGACCAGGCTGCACACTGAGGCTTGGTGGTTATCGAGAGGGAGTGTTGGACATGTTTTTTGCATTAAGAGAGGAACTGTTGCCATTCACAATGGATGTAAAAAAACACACTTGACTTTCTGTGGAATGAAAAGAAAATGTGTCTCATTGCCTACAGTACTTAACAGACATATTTGGGAAAACGAACACACTGAACGCAAGCATGCAGGGGAAATACAAAAACACTCTACAGAGGAGTGACTGAATCAGTGGATTCAGAGGAAATAATTGTTATTAGATAGAGCCGTCTCTCAGCTGTGCATGTTTGTAACAGAAAACAGAATCAGTAAGTGTCCTACACGTGACCAGCATATGCTGGTATGCTGGTGACTAGTTTATGCTGGTCACCTGTGTCCAAACACAATGAAGGCTGGTCATCAGCGAAAACACAACGGAGGCTGGTCATCAACGAAAACACAACGAAGGCTGGTCATCAACGAAAACACAACGAAGGCTGGTCATCAACGAAAACACAACGAAGGCTGGTCATCAGCGAAAACACAACGAAGGCTGGTCATCAGCGAAAACACAACGAAGGCTGGTCATCAACGAAAACACAACGAAGGCTGGTCATCAGCGAAAACACAATGAAGGCTGGTCATCAGCGAAAACACAATGAAGGCTGGTAATCAGCGAAAACACAACGAAGGCTGGTCATCAGCGAAAACACAACGAAGGCTGGTCATCAGCAAAAACACAACGAAGGCTGGTCATCAGCGAAAACACAATGAAGGCTGGTCACTAGCAAAAACACAACGAAGGCTGGTCACTAGCAAAGACACAACGAAGGCTGGTCTATGCTGGGGGTTTCAGCAGGGCTCACTCCCTCCTCACTCTCTCTCTCTCTCACCATCCCTCCCCCTTCTCTCTCACCTTCCCTCCCCCCTATTTCACGTCCTCTTTTCTCTCACCTTCGCTCCCTCCTCTCCTACCTTCCCCCCCCCCTTTCTCATGCCCACTACTTCTTGATTGATTCCATGTATTACCCCATTACGCAGCTGTTTATTTGACTGTTGATGTCCATTACCATTTGTATTTTTCTATGTATCCTGCTACTCGTCACTATTACTCCTGTTAACATGTATATATTATCATTAGTATATTTCAATAGGTATTGTTATATTCCTGCTGCCAGTCACTTTTCTGCCCTGTTTACATGTATATCCTACTACAAGTAACTTTGTACAAGCCACCTCAACCACTCCAATACCCCTGCACACTGAATAAGGTACTGGCACTGATATGTTTATACTTGCATTATCATACTTTTTTCTATTCTATTTTCTATTATTATCTTGTTATTATTATTATGTTTATTATTATTATTATTTTCACTCCATTGTTGGGAAAGAGCTCGGAAGTAAGAATTTCCCAATTCTGTTTTACAACTGTTGTATTGTACCGGATGTCCTCCTCTTCGTCTGAGGAGGAGTAAGGATCGGACCAAAGCGCAGTGTGGTAAGTGATGATATTTAATTAAAACGAACTGAAAACTGATATACAAAACAATAAACGATGTGAACAAAACCAAAACCAAAACAGTACTGTGTGGCCCAAACACTCACACGGAAACAAACACCCACAAACCAAAAGTGAAACCCAGGCTACCTAAGTATGATTCTCAATCAGAGACAACTAACGACACCTGCCTCTGATTGAGAACCATACTAGGCCGAACACAAAAACAAACATAGAAAAACAAACATAGACTGCCCACCCAACTCAAGTCCCTGACCATACTAAAACAAAGAATAAAATAACATTGGTCAGAATGTAATATGTATCTTGTGCATGTGGCGAATAAAATTTGAAAATTGAAACTTCTCTTTCACTCTCTCTCTCACACACACACTATCACCCGTTCCCTCTATCCCCCCCCTCCTCTCTTTCTCTCTTTCCCTCTCTCACTCCCTCCTCTATATCTCATTCTCATCCCTCTCTCACCTCCCCTTTACTCCTCTATCTCTCACCCTTTCTCTCTCTCTCTCTCTCTCTCTCTCTCTCTGTCTCTCTCTCCCACCTGTTCCTCTCTCTCTCCCTCTCTCACATTCCCTCCCCCGTCTCACCCTATCTCACCTTCCCTCTCACCCTCTCTCACCTCTCTCTCTATCCCCCTACTTCCTATTTATTTCTCCTGTCTTCTATTTTCCTGTCTTCTAATCTCTGAGAGAAGTGTCTGAAACAGATGTCAAACTGTGTAGCCAGCTGACATCTGACACAGCCCAGGGAACGCATTCAATAGAGCCGTCTAATTGAGTACCACTGGCTGGTGTTTATTGACAAAATAAGACCTGGGAATTGGGTGAGCCTCCGTTGGGTGCCCCCGGCCTTGTTGTCTCGCTGCCGGCCGACAGCTGTCCACTGCTCATCAATCATAGGCTCCGCCCTGCCCTCCGCATGTCAAAGGAGAGAAGATAGAGGATAGAACTGCAACCCTCCTCATTAAGAAAACAACAATGTTGTCCTCTCTCTCTCTCTCTCGTCGGAGTGCATGCTGGGAGTGCATGCTGGGAGTGAGTCGTCAAGCAGGGGTGATTGTGAGAGCGAATGGAATTTCTTTTTTCACTCTATCGGGTTTTTGTATGTATATATATATATATTGATTAGTTTAGTTGTTTTAAGGGTATCTTGTTTAAACTATCACTAAGCACGTATAGGGGTGGTGGGATCTTTGAGGTTGGTTTTTCGCGAGGGCACAACCAGCGGGTGGGGCTGGTTGCTATGGCCACTCGCGGAAATGGAGAGTTTGAAAAACTTAGTCGGAGGCATGGAGTAAAGATTCCTGCTGCGACAGGGTGTTCAGTGGAAGAATGTAGCTTGGCTGTGGGTGCTATCATTGGGTATGATAGCATCAAATCAGCCTCAAGGATGAATAGCGCTGTAGTGATATTCTTAGATTCCATTGAAAAGGTGAATAAAATAGTTGAGAGGGGTGTTGTGTTGCGGGAGACACAGACGCCGGTATTTCCGCTTATGAATCCTGCGAAGAAAGTCATGCTTTCTAACGTGCCACCATTTGTTAGAGATGAAGTGTTAGAGCGAGAGTTATCGCGACATGGTCAAATAGTATCTACAATAAAGAAGGTTCTTTTTGGATGCAAATCTCCGTTGTTGAAACATGTCGTGTCTCATAGGAGACAAGTGCATATGATTTAAAAAAAGGAAGGAGATGAACTGAATTTAGCGTTTAGCTTTAAGATTGATGGATTTGATTATGTCTTCTATGCATCTACTGAATCAATGAAATGCTTTGGATGTGGAAGAGAGGGGCATTTGGTGCGTAGTTGTCCCGAAAATGAGCGCGCTGAGCCTGGTAGTAGTTTTAGTGCGAGTGCAACTAACGCACCACCGCGAGGGAATGAACATAATAAGGGTACAGGAGAAGAGAGAAGGTGGGCAGATGTGGTTGGAAAAGCAGGAGAGGAAGGCAGTGTGGATACGGGGGCAATTGTGGTAGATCAGAACAAAGAGGGAGGGGAAACAGTAGGTGAGATTGCGACTGCTGTCGCTGAGGTGGTGTTGGAAAATGAAATTGGAAGTCAAGAGGAGATTGAAATAATGGAAAAGGAAGCGGATGTTTTCAAAATACCGAGGAGTAAAAGGAAGAATTTAAGGGGTGGTGAAGGGTCTAATTCTAAGAGAAAGGTAGAGTTTGATAAATCAATTGAAGATGAACAAGGTGTAGAGATGGTGGAGTATTCTTCTGGGGAGGATAGTGAGAGTGAGTCGTCTGACGCTTCACAACAATATAGTGAGATAAATGGGGTGGAAGGGAGGTATGGGATCGAGAGGATACGTCAATTTTTGAAGTTGACAAAAGGGAAGAAATATATGCAGGATTACAATGTAACTGATTTTTTCCCTGAACGTGAATTGTTTATTGAATCAGCAAAGTTTCTGATGTCAAAAATTACAGGGGGAAGTTTGAAAAGCCCTGAAATTGCTAGACTCAAGAAAGTGGTCACAAGAGTGATAAGTGATGTAAATTCTAAAGAAAATGAAAGAGTTCAGTTGCAGTCTTAACTCTGTAAAGAGATGTGGTGGCTGGATCTTCCTCTGTATATTTTTTTTATCAATGAGCAGTTTTAAGATTTCTTCTTTAAACGTAAATGGGGCAAGAGATGTTAAAAAAAGAGCCATGGTGTATGAGTTAATTAGGGGAAAGGGAAGTGACATCATTTTTCTACAAGAAACGCATAGTAATTTGGAAAATGAAGTTATGTGGCAACAGGAGTGGGGGGGGACAGTGGTGTGTAGTCATAAAAACTCAAAAAGTGGGGGTGTGGTTATCTTGTTCTCAAAAGGGTTTTTGCCATTGTCATATGAGGTTGAAGAGGTAGTTGAGGGGAGGTTATTAAAAGTTAGAGCAAGGTATGAAAACATCACTATGTGTCTGATAAATGTATATGCCCCATTGGTGACAGTTGAGAGGGTATGTTTTTTAGAGACACTATCAAATACCATTGAGAAATGTAACAAAGAAGATTATTTGTTTATTGCTGGGGATTTTAACTGCACAGTTAGTGATTTAGATAGAAATCACCAAGAACCTCATATAGCCTCAAGGATGTTTTTAAAACGCCTCATTGTAACAAATGAATTGTGTGATATTTGGCGGAGTCAACATGGAGGAACAAGGCAGTACACCTGGGCGCATGTGAGAGAGAACATCATTTCTATGGCCAGGTTAGATAGGTTTTATGTTTTTGAGCATCAATCTCAGGTCTGTAAATCAAGTGTGATAACTCCAGTGGGATTTTCTGATCATTGTTTAATAACAGAGGTGGTGTTCATTAACGATGTAAAACCCAAAAGCGCATACTGGCATTTTAATATAACTTTATTGAGTGATGCTCACTTCAGGAAATGTTTCAGTTTTTTTGGGGAGAGGTGGAGGTCTCAAAAGGCCAGTTTTGTATCCATTCAACAGTGGTGGGATATAGGGAAAATACAGATTCAACAATTTTGTAATCAATACACGAGGAATGTCACCAAAGATATCACCAGATCAATGAAAGCCCTAGAGATTGAAATAGTGGAACTCATGACGTTGGTTGAGACCACAGGAGATCGAGGCCATACTCAGGCCCTCAAGAGGAGAAAAACTGCATTGGCAGACCTGCTGGGTATCAGAGCACAGGGGGCACTGGTGAGAAGTAAATTTCAGGGAATATCTGAAATGGATGCCTCATCCAAATTTTTCTTTGGTTTAGAGAAAAAGAATGGACAAAGAAAAATTATTCATTGTCTCAAATCAGCTGTTGGACAAGAGCTCACTAGCCCTAGTGAAATTAGAAAGAGGGCAGTAGAGTTCTATGCTGAGCTCTACAAGTGTGAGTACAAAGAGGACAAAACAGTGACACAGCAGTTCTTTGATGGGCTCCCAAAGGTGGCTGCAGAAGCTCAGGTTGAGCTTGAGCAACCATTGTCTTTGCAGGATTTATACACTGCATTAAAAGGCATGGAAAATGGAAGGGCACCAGGCATTGATGGGCTTCCCGTTGACTTTTTTAAGTCTTTTTGGGCTATGTTGGGAGAGGATTGGTTAGAAGTAGCTAATGATAGTTTAACCGGAGGGTTACTACCAATAAGCTGCAGAAGGGCTGTCCTCACCCTACTGCCCAAAAAGGGTGACCCGAGGGAGGTGAAGAACTGGAGGCCGGTGGCTTTATTGTGCACTGATTATAAGATATTGTCAAAAGCTTTGTCCAACAGGCTGAGGGAGGTGATGGGGCAAATCATACATACGGATCAGTCCTACTGTGTTCCTGGCAGGCAGATAGGGGATAACATTTCTCTGATTCGTGATTTTTTGGACGTCTCTAGGGCTATTGGGTTGGATGCTGGTCTAATTTCAATTGATCAGGAAAAGGCATTTGACCGAGTTGAACATCAATATTTATGGCACACGTTTGAGGCGTTTGGGTTCAGCTCTGGTTTTATTGCCATGATAAAGGTGATATATGGTGACATTGAAAGTGTATTGAAAGTTAACGGTGGTTTGAGTGCTCCTTTTAAAGTGTGTAGAGGTATTAGGCAGGGATGTTCTATGTCAGGGATGTTATATGCCATTGCTATAGAGCCACTACTAAATAGCATTAGAAGTCGCATTGCAGGGGTGTGCCTTTCAGAGGATGTTCCTCCTATTCGTCTCTCAGCCTATGCTGATGATGTAGTTGTGCTAGTGAAAAATCAAGCGGAGGTGGATAGCTTGGGTCTAATGGTTGATCGTTTTAGGGGAATATCCTCTGCAAAGGTAAATTGGGAAAAGAGTTGTGCGTTACAGATTGGAGAATGGTCTGGAGGGATCATGGCTTTGCCAGGGGGGCTAGAATGGTGTAAGGGAGGTTTTAAGTATCTTGGAGTATACCTAGGAGATGAGGGGACTATGGAAAAAAATTGGAGTGGGGTGGTTGAAATGGTGGAAGGGAGGATGAGGAGATGGCGTTGGTTATTATCTCGTATGTCATATAGGGGGCGCACTATTATAGTTAACAATGTGATTGCATCTGCACTGTGGCATCGGTTGTCAGTTTTAGAACCACCATCTGGCCTTCTGGCTAAGATACAGGCAATTATTGTGGATTTCTTTTGGGATAAATATCACTGGGTTCCACAAAGTGTTTTGTATTTGTCAAAAGAAGAGGGGGGACAAGGTCTTGTACATCTTGCTAGTAGGGCTGCTGCTTTCCGGTTTCAGTTTATTCAAAGGTTACTTTATGGACCGGAAAATGTGGTGTGGAGAGGGGTGGCAGGTCTTATATTACAACGGGTTGGAGGATTAGGTTTAAAGAAGGCTTTATTTCTGGTTGATAGTAGCCAGATTTCTAGGGAGGGAGTACCTCTGTTTTACAGAGGACTTCTCAGAGTGTGGAGCATAATGAAGGTGTCCAGACGAACTTCAGTGGAGTCAGTGCATTGGCTGTTGGAGGAACCTCTGGTGTATGGGGCAAGACTGGATTGTACAACTGCAGCTGTTCCACATTTCTCCAAGATTCTGGTGAAGGGGAAAATCATCACCTTAAGACAGTTAATGGCCATGGCTGGGCCCGCCTTAATGGATAGAAGACGGGTGGCAGAACATTTGGGGATGAGGTCGGAAAGGATTGTCGGACAAATGCTGGGGAGCTGTAGGAAGGCTCTGTCAGCGGAAGAATGGGGTATGCTTAGTAGCCACAAGAAGAAGGTACAAGATGAAGACGTCTCATTTCCAAGACTAGGGATTACACCAGGTATCCCAGAGTCAGAAAGAAAGGCGTTATTGCTGGATTTGAGAGGGTTGGAGGAGGTGGGTTTGGATGAGGTGAATGGGAAGGACTTGTATAGGGGGTGTGTCAAGGTGTTGAATAAAGATAAATTGAAAAATAGAAAAGACACTCCATGGAGGGTAAAATTGGGCATTGATGATAGGGTAAAGCCAGCATGGAGGGCACTGTACAAACCACCGTTACAAAAGGGTACTGGTGATATGCAATGGAGGGTTTTACATGGCATCATTGCAGTTAATGCTTTTGTATCTGTTATTAATTCAGATGTTAGAGATGGATGTCCTTTTTGTAATATAAGAGAAACCATTTTTCACTGTTTTATGGAGTGTGAGAGGATAAAACCTCTATTGGAAATGATGGAATCTTTGTTTAAAGCTGTAGGGGAATTTTTCAATAACACTGTTTTTATTTTGGGGTTTCAATATAGTAAACAACAGAAAAGAAAATGTCAAATGTTAAATTTTATTTTGGGACAAGCTAAGATGTCAAGTAGAGTAGAAAACACAAGATAGAAACGGGATATGGGAAGGATGTAAGATGTGTTTTTAAAGGATTAGTGAAAGCAAGAATAAAAGTAGATTTTGAGTTCTTTTCAGCTGTAAAAGATCTCCTATTATTTGAGAAGTGGGCCTACGAAAGAGCGCTTTGTTTTGTAGAGGAGGGGCAATTATTTTTTTCTGATGAAATAAGTTGAATGTATATGTTATGTATGTATTTTTGTTTAGGAATTACATTTATTGTTTCATTTCTGAAAAGGCAGTGTGTCTTTTTATTTTTATTTTATGTTAACACTTGAGTAAAAAATAAAGGTTTTATAAAAACTCTCTCTCTCTCTCTCTCTCTCTCTCTCTCTCTCTCTCTCTCTGTCTCTGTCTCTCTGTCTGTCTGTCTGTCTGTCTGTGCAACCTGGACTCAGGGGCAGAAGTAACGTTGACAAGATGGCTCCTAGCCAACTATTTATTAGGTATTTTTTTTCTGCTCATTAAATGTTTAGCATTTTAGATGGGCGGTCACTCACCAGTATTTAGACCACAAATGAGACTTTCCTGAATTGGATCCAGCCTCTCCCTCAATGTGATCAAGACAAAGGAGACGATTGTGGACTACAGAAAAAAGAGAAACGAGAATGTACCCATTCTCATCAACGGGGCTGTAGTGGAGCAGGTTGAGAGCTTCAAGTTCTTTGCGTCCACATCACCAACAAACTATCATGGTCCAAACACACCAAAACAGTCGGGAAGAGGGCACTATAATGACTATTCTCCCTCAGGAGACTGAAAAGATTGGGCATGGGTCCTCAGATCCTCAAAAAGCTTTACAGCTGCACCATCGAGAGCACTGGTTGCATCACAGCCTGGTATGGCAACTGCTCAGACTCTGACCGCAAGGCACTACAGAGGGTAGTGTGTTCTGCCCAGTATATCACTGGGGCCAAGCTTCCTGCTGTCCAGGGTTAGGGTTAGGCATACCCTAACCCGAACCTTAACCCCAACCACTCACCCACACGACGCCATACACATGATTGTGATGCTGGTTGGATGTTGTGACAAATTCTCTAAAACGACTTTGGAGGTGGTTTATGGTAGAGAAATTAACATAACATTATCTGGCAACAGCTCTGGTGGGTATTCCTGCAGTCAATTGCACGCTCCCTCAAAATTTGAGACATCTATGTCATTGTGTTGTGAGGAAAAACTGCACATTTTAAATTGGCCTTTTATTGTCCCTAGCACAAGGTGCACCTGTATAATGATCATGCTGCTTAATCATCTTCTTGATATGCCACACCTGTCAGGTGGATGGATTATCTTAGCAAAGCAGAAATGCTCACGAACAGGGATTGAAACAAATTTCTGCAGATCATGTGAGAGAAATAAGCTTTTCGTGTGTATGGATCATTTCGGGGATCTTTTATTTCAGCTCATGAAACATGGGACCAACACTACATGTTGCATCTATATTTTTGTTCAGTGAAGTAGCAATGTTGCTAATTAGCTAAAATGCTAAATTTGTCCATGATGAGATTCGAACACAGAACCTTAGTGTTGCTAGACATTTGCGTTATACACTTACGCACTCACACAAACCAACCACCCTCCTTTTGTGTAACCTTACAAAACTTAACATTTCATGTTACTATGTTACTATGTCTAGGCTATGAGACCAGGCTGCTCTCTCTCTCTGCTCCCCAGGTGTGTGTGATTTTGTTTGAATGTGAGAAAGATGAAGGGGGAGAGCGTGTGTGTGTATGCTTTCCTATCTGGCTGTTTTTGTGCGTCATTTGCATGTGAGTGTGTATGAATCTTTCTCTGTGATTTTTTTCTCCACAAAAGTGTGTGTTTGTCTGTGGAATGCCCATCCCAATGCAACAGGAGCTGGTAACATGACAGCTGAGCAGCTTTGTCATGGTTTAGCTGGCTTGGTTGGTATTTAGTTAACACTCTTCTCTCCCACCACTTCTAAACACTATCTTGGCAGCAGCGTTGGAGCTAACTGATAAGATTCCCAATGCTCTACCTGCTTAATTAGGGGACAGGCATTCAGAGCCACAGGTCGAGACTCAGCTGTTCAATGGCACACCGTCTTATCAGACCCCCTTTCTCTGAAATTAACTTTAATAATACAATACCAGGCCATCGTAGTGGCCCGAATGTAGCCGTTAAAGTGACTTTTTCAGACCAACATGCGCGTACAGTCTATCTGCAGTGAGGTGAAGTGTTGAGGGATCAGGTTTTGTAATGGTTGTGCAGTCAGTGATGTGGAAAAGTGCTATGAGGTGTGAACAACGCAACACACCTCCTTCTGAAGGCTAATCTTCATTCTCCTCTGGGTCTTCTTCCCCCCTCCTCCCTCCTCCTCATCTGTCACCCATTCTCTCCTTCCCCATCCATCGTCCTCCCTCCACTCCTCCTTCGCTTGCTCGATCTCCCTCCTCTTCCATTCCCTTTTCTCTTCCTTTTCCATTCCCCCTCTCTTCTCATCTTCCTTTCCTCTCATCTTTCTCTCCTCTCATCTCATCTCATCTACTGTCCTCATCTTTCGCTCCTCTCATCTCATCTTTCCTCTCCTCTCCTATCATCTCGGCTCATATCCTCTCCTCTCATCTTATCTTTCTCTCTTCTCTTCTCATCTCATCTTTCTCTCTTCTCATCTCATCTTTCTCTCCTCCCAACTCATCTTTCCCCTCCTCACCTCTCATCTTTCCTCTCCTATCATCTTTCTTCTCCTCTCCTCTTATCTCATCTTCCTCTCCTCTCTCCCTTCTCTCATATTCCTCTCCTCTCATCTCATCTTCCTCTCCTCTCATCTTCCTCTCCTCTCTTCTCCTCCTCATCTCTCATCACCTCTCCTCTCCTTGTCTCATCCCATCTCTCTTCTCATCTCCTCTCATCTTATCTTCCTCTCCTCTCATCTCAACTTCCTCTCCTCTCATCTAATCTTTATTTCCTCTCATCTCATCTTTCTCTCATTTGATCTCATCTTTCCCGTCTCCTCTCCTCTTCTATTTCTCTCCTCTCACCTCCTCTCATCTTTCTCCCCTCTCATCTCATCTTGTCATGGTTTAGCAGGCTTGGTTGGTATTTAGTTAATTCTCTTCTCTCCCACCACTTCTAAACACTATCTTGGCAGCAGCGTTGGAGCTAACTGATAAGATTCCCAATGCTCTACCTGCTTAATTAGGGGACAGGCATTCAGAGCCACAGGTCGAGACTCAGCTGTTCAATGGCACACAGTCTTATCAGACCCCCTTTCTCTGAAATTAACTTTAATAATACTATACCAGGCCATTGTAGTTGCACGCGAGGCATCCTTTTTTGTAATGGTTGTGCAGTCAGTGATGTGGAAAAGTGCTATGAGGTGTGAACAACACAACACACCTAATTTTAAAGGCTAATCTTCATTCTCTGGGTCTTCTTCCTCCCTCCTCCTCATCTATCACTCATTCTCTCCCTCTCCATCCAACGTCCTCCCTCCTCTCCTCCTTCGCTCGCTTGATCTCCCTTTTCTTCCATTCCCTCTTCTCTTCCTTTTCCATTCCCCCTCTCACCTCATCTCCTCCCCTATCATCTTTCCTTTCATCTCATCTACTCTCCTCTCATTTTTCTTTCCTCTTCTGTCATATTTCCTCTCCTGTCATCTTTATCTCCTTGCATCTCATCTTCATCTCATCTCATCTTCCTCTCATCTTCCTCTCATCTCATCTTTCCTCTCCTCTCATCTTTCATCTCCGCTCATCTCCTCTCCTCTCATATTTCCTCTCCTCTCATCTCCTCTCACCTTTCATCTCATCTCCTCTCCTCTCATCTTTCCTCTCCTTTCCTCTCATCTCATCTTCCTCTCATCTCATTTCTCCTCTCCTCGCCTATCATCTCCACTCATCTCCTCTCCTCTCATCTATTCCCTCCTCTCATCTCCTCTTCTCTCATCTTTCTCTCCTCTCATCTCATCTTCCTCTCCTCTCCCTCTCCTCTCATTTCCCTATCCTCTCATCTTCCTCTCCTTTCCTCTCTTCTCCTCCTCTCTCATCCCCTCTCCTCTTCTCATCTCATCCCATCTCTCCTCTCATCTCCCCTCATCTCCTCTCCCTCATCTTCCTCTCCTCTCATCTTTCTCTCCTCTCATCTTTCTCTCCTCTCATCTCCTGTCTTCTCCTCTCATATCATCTTCCTTTCATCTTATCTTTCTCTCCTTTTAGCCTATTTCCTCTCACCTCCTCTCCTCTTTCTCTACTCTCATCTCATCTTTCTCTCCTCTCATCTCCTCTCATCTCATCTTTCTCTCCTTTCATCTCTTCATCTCATCTCATCTCTCTTCTCCTCTCCTCTCTTCTCCTCATCTAATCTTTCTCTCCTCTTATCTCATCTTCCTCTCATCTCATCTTCCTCTCCTCTCATATAATTTTCCTTTCCTTCCCTCTCTTATCTCCTCTCCTTGTATCATCAAATCTCTCCTCCCCTTCTTCTTTGCAGTGGGATCTCAAGGGCCAGGTGGAGGAAATAACTGGGAGATTGTGGCGGACCGACCAGAAGACACCGCAAACACTAGCATTGCAGCGGTGACAGTGATGAACGAGTGGGCCAACCCTAATAATTTGTCACTCACGGCCAGAGAGAGGTCCATTAATCAAAACGATCGTGTCAGCACCACATTCTCTCCTCCAATGCACACCGTTTTCTATCCCAGCATCCTTCCCTTCATCCACCCCAGTCATCACATTCTCTCCTCCAATACACACCCATTTCTATACCTGCATCCTTCCCTCCATCCTTCCTTCCATCCATCCCAGTCATCACATTCTCTCCTCCAACAAAAACACGTTTCTATCCCTGCATCCTTCCCTTCACCCCCCCAGGCATCAGATCCTCTCTCCAATATACATCTTATTCCATCCATCCCTCCATCCTTCCCTTTTTCCACCCCTTCTTCTATCCCTCCATCAACCCCTGGCACCACATCCTCCAACACACCTTCTTCTGTCCCCCTGTTCATCCACCCACCGACCATAACACAGACACCTACCCTGACTGTGACTAAAACAGCTAGATACTGACTGGAGGCTATGCCTGTATGGCTGAAGCTTCAGGAGGTACAAGTTGCTGGGCAGGGATGGGGATTCTGACTCCTGGTAGCTTCCGACCTGGTGTGGTGGAGCACAGGGTAGCTGACATATGGAGAGGCTGCCATAGGGAGATGGTGGAGCACAGAAGCACCAGCCACAGGGATAGAGCAGGAGACAAGCGAGTGGGCTGCAACTCAGGGCACCAGACATAGGAAGCCGCCTCGCAGACAGAGGAAGAGCACTCTCTCCTGGGTAAGGGTGATGGTGGAGAGACGGTGCTGGGCTCTGTGAGTGGATTAATTGATCCTCTGCTGCTGTAATACATCAGACGTATCCCCAGTAGAGAGAGAGAGAGACACACACAGACAGAGTTAGCTTGTTGCTCTGCGAATGTTTGGTGTTTGAATGTTTTTCTCCTCCTTTGACTCTGGTAGCTATAGACACAAATCACCAGCAGCACCACCATGCAACCTAAATTCAAGTTTTATTAGTTGTATATACAGGATACACAGTAGCTGTCAACATTTTTGGACACACCGACCTATTCAAGGGTTAACTCTAATGAATGTATCCTCTGCAGCAGAGGTAAATCTAATTAATGTATCCTCTGCAGCAGAGGTAACTCTGGGTATTCCATTCCTGTAGTGGTCCTCATGAGAGCCAGTTTCATCACAGCTCATGAGGGTTTTTGTGACTGCACTTGAAGAAACTTTCAAAGTTCTTGACATTGTCCAGATTGACTGACCTTCATGTCTGAAAGTAATGATGGACTGTCGTTTCTCTTTGCTTATTTGAGCTGTTCTTTCAAATAGGGCTGTCTTCTGTACTAATTGGCTCAAAAGCATCAAACAACTTTTTGGTTATTTCATGATTCCATTTGCGTTATTTCATAGTTTTGATGTCTTCACAATTATTCGACAATCTAGAAAATAGTAAAAATAAAGAAAAACCCTGGAATGAGTAGATGTGTCCAAACTTTGACTGGTACTGTACATGGCATACACCATCCAATGAAATGCTTACTTCGTTTTCGACAATGCAACAACAGTAAGACATAACTAGATGGTAACTTTACAAGTAAAGATGTGGGGCTCGCTTTTGCTCTTTGAATGTATTTTTATGGTCGTGGAAGAAGCTGATAACATTTTATTCAAGCTGATGGCATGACAAACAAGTGCCCTCATTATGCAACGAAGACCAAAAAGACAGAACATTTGTCCATATTCCAATTAAAGTGAAAAACATTTAAACTGCTTAACTTATTGCACTGTTTGATTTGTTTGAAAAATATACTTTCCCAGAAAACATGTTGCATTTGTCCAATAGTTTTTCTCATTCATATTAACCTAATGATGCTCATTCAGGATTGTTTTAGTCTTGTGTAGAGTAATGATATACAGGTGACTGCAGAGGAGGATTGATTCTGCCAGATCATCCAATTCATAACCACTGTTTGACTTGATTCTGCCAGATCATTCTATACATAACCACTGTTTGACTTGATTATGCCAGATCACTCTATACATAACCACTGTTTGAGTTGATTCTACCAGATCATTCTATACATAACCACTGTTTGACTTGATTCTGCCAGATCATCCAATTCATAACCACTGTTTGACTTGATTCTGCCAGATCCTTCTATACATAACCACTGTTTGACTTGATTCTGCCAGATCATTCTATACATAACCACTGTTTGACTTGATTCTGCCAGATCATTCTATACATAACCACTGTTTGACTTGATTCTGCCAGATCATTCTATACATAACCACTGGTTGACTTGATTCTGCCAGATCCTTCTATACATAACCACTGCTTGACTTGATTCTGCCAGATCATCCAATTCATAACCACTGTTTGACTTGATTCTGCCAGATCCTTCTATACATAACCACCCTTTGACTTGATTCTTCCAGATCATTCTACACATAACCACTGTTTGACTTGATTCTTCCAGATCATTCTACACATAACCACTGTTTGACTTGATTCTACCAGATCCTTCTATACATAACCACTGTTTGACTTGATTCTGCCATTCTATACATAATCACTGTTTGACTTGATTCTGCCAGATCATTCTATACATAACCATTGTTTGACTTGATTCTGCCAGATCATTCTGTACATAACCACTGTTTGACTTGATTCTGCCAGATCATTCTATACATAACCACTGTTTGACTTGATTCTGCCAGATCATTCTATACATAACCATTGTTTGACTTGATTCTGCCAGATCATTCTACACATAACCACTGTTTGACTTGATTCTGCCAGATCATTCTATACATAACCACTGTTTGACTTGATTCTGCCAGATCATTCTATACATAACCATTGTTTGACTTGATTCTGCCAGATCATTCTATACATAACCACTATTTGACTTGATTCTGCCAGATCATTCTATACATAACCACTGTTTGACTTGATTCTGCCAGATCCTTCTATACATAACCATTGTTTGACTTGATTCTACCAGATCATCTTATACATAACCACTGTTTGACTTGATTATGCCAGATCATCCTATACATAACCACTGTTTGACTTGATTCTGCCAGATCATTCTATACATAATCACTGTTTGACTTGATTCTGCCAGATCGTTCTATACATAACCACTGTTTGACTTGATTCTGCCAGATCCTTCTATACATAACCATTGTTTGACTTGATTCTACCAGATCATCTTATACATAACCACCCTTTGACTTGATTCTTCCAGATCATTCCACACATAACCACTGTTTGACGTGATTCTTCCAGATCAATCTACACATAACCACTGTTTGACTTGATTCTGCCAGATCATTCTATACATAACCACTGTTTGACTTGATTCTGCCAGATCATTCTATACATAACCACTGTTTGACTTCATTCTGCCAGATCATCCAATTCATAACCACTGTTTGACTTGATTCTGCCACATCCTTCTATTCATAACCACTGTTTGACTTGATTCTGCCAGATCCTTCTATACATAACCATTGTTTGACTTGATTCTACCAGATCATCTTATACATAACCACCCTTTGACTTGATTCTGCCAGATCATTCTACACATAACCACTGTTTGACTTGATTCTGCCAGATCATTCTATACATAACCACCCTTTGACTTGATTCTGCCAGATCATTCTACACATAACCATTGTTTGACTTGATTCTGCCAGATCATTCTATACATAACCACCGTTTGACTTGATTCTGCCAGATCATTCTATACATAACCATTGTTTGATTTGAATCTGCCAGATCATTCTATACATAACCACTGTTTGACTTGATTCTGCCAGATCATCCTATACATAACCACTGTTTGACTTGATTCTGCCAGATCATTCTACACATAACCACTGTTTGACTTGATTCTGCCAGATCATCTAATACATAACCACTGTTTGACTTGATTCTGCCAGATCATCCAATTCATAACCACTGTTTGACTTGATTCTGCCAGATCCTTCTATACATAACCATTGTTTAAATTACATGTATTTACTGTTTCAATGCATATTCCTCAAAAGTTGCGGAAACTGCTCTTGATGTTTTCATATCATAACAAACAGGAGTTCTGGATCGTTGATTTTGAAATGTTTTTCAGGTTTAGTGTATTGATAGACTAAAATGTACATTTTCCAGAATGTATATCTTTCCATCTGTCTAGTAGGAGTATTTCTCATCCATGTTCACCTAATGCTGCTTACACATTATGCTGTATGAAACTTTACTTTCATATCATCGAGAGTGGTCAGTAGCTATGGTCAGTAGTTGTGGTCAATAGTTGTGGTCTGTAGTTGTGTGGTTCAGTAGTTGTGGTCAATAAAATGTGTGGCTGGAGTCAGTAGTTGTCAGGTAGTTGTGGTCAACAGTTGTGGTCAGTGGTTGTGTGGTTTTGTCAAGTAGGTTAGATAAGTAGTTGTGGTCAGTAGTTGTGTGGTTGTGGTCAGTATTTTTGGTCAGTAGGTGGGTGGTTGTGGTCAGTAGTTGTTGTCAGTAGTTGTGTTGCTGTGGTCAGTAGGTTAGACAAGTAGTTGTGGTCAGTAGTTATGTGGTTGTGGTCAGCAGTTGTGGTCAGTAGTTGTGTGGTTGTGGTCTATAGGTTTGGACAGTAATTATGGTAAGTAGTTGTGATCTGTACTTTGTGGTTCAGTAGTTGTAGTCAATACATTGTGTGGTTGTGGTCAGTAGTTTTTAGGTAGTTGTTAGGTAGTTGTGGTTGTGGTCAGTGGGTTAGATCAGTAGTTGTGGTCAGTATTTGTGATCATTAATTGTGGTCAGTAGTTGTGGTCAGTAGGTGTGGTTTTGGTCAGTAGTTGTGGTCAGTAGTTGTGTGGTTTAGTAGTTGTGTGGTAAATAGTTTTGTGGTGGTGGTAAGTAGTTGTGTGGCTGTGGTCAGTGTCTAAATTACAGTTGTTGCGAGTGAAAACTGAAAGAAGTGCAATGAGAAGTGATCAGATGATATACCAACCGAGTGAACGGAAAAATCTTTGCTCTATCCAATCAGAGCAGCAAGATCAACATACAACCTGCCCTTCTCTTTACAGTCAAAGACTCCAAAAAGTTTTATACAAGCAATCCAGACCAGAATGCACGTGTTGGCGTTTCTAGCATATTAAACAGTGTAAGTGTAAGAAAAAAAGAAGTGTGTTGAACATTTAAAGTGGGGCCTCTTGCTTGGTCTCTCCAGAGAGCTGACAAACAAAGAGGTGTATTGGGTTTGCACTAAGAAAAATGTCACATAAAGCTTCCTTCATTATTCAATGTGTCACGACTTCCGCCGAACTCGGCCCCTCTCCTTGTTCGGGCGGCGTTTGGAGGTCGACGTCACCGGCTATCTAGCCACCGCCGCTCCATTTTTTATTTATCCATTTGTTTTGTCTTGTTCCCTGCACACCTGGTTTTCATTCTCCAATCATACTACATGTAATTATTCCTCTGTTCCCCCTCACGTCTTTGTGTGAGATTGTTTTGAGTTACGTGTCTATGTTGATGCGCTTTGCTGGTATGCGTTTATTCCGTGTTTTATTACACGAGGTATATTATTGTGTTTATAAAATATTATTGTGACTGTTTGCACGTTTTCACTTTTGCATTGGCTGGAGGTTTCGACACAGTGGTGTCCGTCTGTTGGTTTCTCCTGCCTAAATAAAGCGTGTGCCTGTTTACAACTTTCTGCTCTCCTGCACCTGACACCGCTCCCAGTACGCACGCCATTAACACAATGTTTAAAGTCCAGAAAACTGCCCATTACCCTGGCTATATACTGTACAGTGCATTTGGAAAGTATTCAGACCCCTTCGCCTTTTCCACATTTTGTTACGTTACAACCTTATTCGACATTATTAAATGTCCCTCATCAAGTCTACACACAATACCCCATAATTACAAAGCAATAGCGGGTTTTTAGACATTTTAGCAAATGTATTAACTATAAAACTTAAATATCACATTTACATACTGTATGTATTGAGACCCTTTACTCAGTACTTTGTTGAAGCACCTTTGGCAGTGATTACAGTCTCGAGTCTTCTTGGGTGTGATGCTACAAGCTTGGCACACCTGTATTTGGGGTGTTTCTCCTATTCTTCTCTGCAGATCCTCTCAAACTCTGTCAGGTTGGATGGGAAGCGTCGCTGCATAGCTATTTTACGTTCTCTCCAGAGATGTTTGATCAGGATCAAGTCTGGACTCTGGCTGGGCCACTCAAGGATATTGAGATACTTGTCCCGAAGCCACTCCTGCATTGTCCTGGCTGTGTGCTTAGGGTCATTGTCCTGTTGGAAGTTGAACCTTTGTCCCAGACAGAGGTCCTGAGCACTCTGGAACAGGTTTTCATTAAGGATCTTTCTGTACTTTGCTTCATTCATCTTTCCTTCGATCCTGACTAGTCTCCCAGTCCCTGCCGCTGAAAAACATACCCACAGCATGATGCTGCCACCACCATGGTGGTGCCAGTTGTCCTCCAGACGTGACGCTTGGCATTCAGGCCAAAGACCTCAATCTTGGTTTCATCAGACCAGATAATCTTGTTTCTCATGGTCTGAGTCTTTTAGGTGCCTTTTGGCAAACTCCACGTGAGCTGTCATGTGTCTTTTACTGAGGAGTGGCTCTCGTCTGGCCACTCTACCAAAAAGGCCAGATTGGTGGAGTGCTGCAGAGATGGTAGTCCTTCTGGATGGTTCTTCCATCTCCACAGAGGAACTTTGGAACTATGTAAGAGTGAGCATCGTGTTCTTGGTCGCATCCCTGACAAATGCCCTTCTCCCTCGATTGCTCAGTTTGGCTGGGCGGCCTGCTCTTCATCCATTTAAGAATGATGAGGCCACTGTGTTCTTTGGGATCTTCAATGCTGCAGACATTTTTTGGTACCTTGCCCCAGATCTGCACCTCGACACAATCCTGTCTCGGAACTCTATGGACAATTCCGGCCTCATGGCATGGTTTTTGCTCTCAAAATGTGGAAAAAGTGAAAAGGTCGGAATAATTTCCGAATGCACTGTGTAACAGTAATCTTGTCACGCCCTGGTCTTAGTATTTTGTGTTTTCTTTATTATTTTGGTTAGGCCAGGGTGTGACATGGTTTTTTTATGTGGTGTGTTTTGTCTTGGGGTTTTCGTAGGTATTGGGATTGTGGTTTATTGGGGTTTTCTAGCATAGTCTATGGCTGTCTGGAGTGGTTCTCAATCAGAGGCAGGTGTTTATCGTTGTCTCTGATTGGGAACCATATTTAGGCAGCCATATTCTTTGAGTGTTTCGTGGGTGATTGTTCCTGTCTCTGTGTTAGTTTGCACCAGATTAGGTTGTTTAGGTTTTCGTATTACGGTTATTGTTTTTGTACTGTTCGTGTTCTTTCTTTATTAAACATGAATCTAAATAACCACGCTGCGTTTTGGTCCGATCCCTGCTACACCTCCTCGTCAGAGGAGGAGATAGAAGAAAACCGTAACAAATCTAGTTAAGTCACCTGCCCAATGGGGGCTGTCAGGGGGGGTTGGATGAGTCAATATGCAATGTATCCCAACCATCTCTCAGACTTAAAATGAGATCGAACCTGTTAGCTGTTAGTTGCCAGACAGACAGGACCAGGGAATACATATCTGGTTTGGGATGTGTAGCAAATGGAGCCCTAATCCCATTCAGAGCTATATGGGCCTGGTCGAAAGTGAAGCACTATAAAGTAGATGGGGTGCCATTCGGGAAACAGATTTAGGTTGTTATGACGGGGAGATGTTTTTTGTCTTTCTGTGAGGAGATCACAACAGAACAGTATACATTAATGAGAGGAGGGGCTTAACCTGCATGACTCTGACATGGGGCCCCTAATGACAGTAGCCATTCCGAGCCCCACACACACATATGAACACGCAAGCATAAACACACACGCACACAAACATTGACAGAAACACACACACTTTTCTGTTTTCCCTCTCCTTATGGGGACTGGGTTTAATTAGAAAAAGCTGCTGTTTTTCAAGCAGAACAACTCACGCTGTTGTCCTGGAAGACCCACAAAGAGGTTTTCTCTTTCCATGAAACAACATCTGCTTAAAGAAAAACAGAAAAACTAAATAAAGAAATTACCTCTGATTGTTGAGAGACTTGAAAAAGTTGGAAAACACAGTTGTTATGTTATAGGTCTAGGTTGGTGTGTTATAGACCTAGATTGGTGTGCTATAGTCTTAGGTTGGTGTTTTATAGACCCAGGTTGGAGTGATATAGGCCTAGGTTGGTGTGTTTATAGACTTAGGTTGGTGTGTAATAGACGTACTGTAGGTTGGTGTGTAATAGATCTACTGTAGGTTGGTGTGTTATAGACCTATTGTAGGTTGGTGTGTTATAGACCTAGATTGGTAAGTTATAGACCTAGCTAGTTGTGTTATAGACTTAGGTTGGTGTGTAATATACCTACTGTAAGTTGGTGTGTTATAGATGTGGTTGGTGTGTTATAGGCCTGGGTCGGTGTGTTATAGACCTAGATTGGTGTGTTATAGACTTAGATTGGTGTGTAATAGACCTACTGTATGTTGGTTCGTTATAGACCTACTGTAGGTTGGTGTGTCATAGACCTAGATTGGTGTGTAATAGACCTAGATTGGTGTGTTATAGACTTAGGTTGGTGTGTTATAGACCTAGATTGGTGTGTTATAGACCTAGATTGGTGTGTTATAGACTTAGGTTGGTGTGTAATAGACCTACTGTAGGTTGGTGTGTAATAGATCTACTTTAGGTTGGTGTGTTATAGACCTACTGTAGGTTGGTGTGATATAGACCTACTGTAGGTTGGTAAATTATAGACCTAGCTAGTTGTGTTATATACCTAGCTAGTTGTGTTATAGACTTAGGTTGGTGTGTAATATACCTACTGTAAGTTGGTGTGTTATAGATGTGGTTGGTGTGTTATAGACCTAGGTTGGTGTGGTATCGTCCTACTGTAGGTTGGTGTGTTATACACTTAGGTTGGTGTGTTATAGACCTAGGATGGTTTGTTATAATCCCACTGTAGGTTGGTGTGTTATAGGCCCACTGTAGGTTGGTGTGTTATAGGCCCACTGTAGGTTGGTTTGTTATAGGCCCACTGTAAGTTGGTGTGTTATAGGTCTAGGTTGGTGTGTTATAGTCCCACTGTAGTTTGGTGTGTTATAGGCCCAGTGTAGGTTGGTGTGTTATAGGTCTAGGTTGGAATGTTATAGGCTCACTGTAGGTTGGTGTGTTATAGGTCTAGGTTGGAATGTTATAGGTTCACTGTAGGTTGGTGTGTTATAGGTCTAGGTTGGTGTGTTATAGGCCCCCTGTAGGTTGGTGTGTTATATACTTAGGTTGGTGTGTTATAGGTCTAGGTCGGTGTGTTATAGGCCCACTGTAGGTTGGTGTGTTATAGGTCTAGGTTGGTGTGTTATAGGTCTAGGTTGGTGTGTTATAGGTCTAGGTTGGAATGTTATAGGCTCACTGTAGGTTGGTGTGTTATAGGTCTAGGTTGGTGTGTTATAGGCCCCCTGTAGGTTGGTGTGTTATATACTTAGGTTGGTGTGTTATAGGTCTAGGTTGGTGTGTTATAGGCCCACTGTAGGTTGGTGTGTTATAGGCCCACTGTAGGTTGGTGTGTTATAGGCCCACTGTAGGTTGTTTTGTTATAGGCCCACTGTAAGTTGGTGTGTTATAGGTCTAGGTTGGTGTGTTATAGTCCCACTGTAGTTTGGTGTGTTATAGGCCCAGTGTAGGTTGGTGTGTTATAGGTCTAGGTTGGAATGTTATAGGCTCACTGTAGGTTGGTGTGTTATAGGTCTAGGTTGGAATGTTATAGGCTCACTGTAGGTTGGTGTGTTATAGGTCTAGGTTGGTGTGTTATAGGCCCCCTGTAGGTTGGTGTGTTATATACTTAGGTTGGTGTGTTATAGGTCTAGGTCGGTGTGTTATAGGCCCACTGTAGGTTGGTGTGTTATAGGTCTAGGTTGGTGTGTTATAGGTCTAGGTTGGTGTGTTATAGGTCTAGGTTGGAATGTTATAGGCTCACTGTAGGTTGGTGTGTTATAGGTCTAGGTTGGTGTGTTATAGGCCCCCTGTAGGTTGGTGTGTTATATACTTAGGTTGGTGTGTTATAGGTCTAGGTTGGTGTGTTATAGGCCCACTGTAGGTTGGTGTGTTATAGGCCCACTGTAGGTTGGTGTGTTATAGGCCCACTGTAGGTTGTTTTGTTATAGGCCCACTGTAAGTTGGTGTGTTATAGGTCTAGGTTGGTGTGTTATAGTCCCACTGTAGTTTGGTGTGTTATAGGCCCAGTGTAGGTTGGTGTGTTATAGGTCTAGGTTGGAATGTTATAGGCTCACTGTAGGTTGGTGTGTTATAGGTCTAGGTTGGAATGTTATAGGCTCACTGTAGGTTGGTGTGTTATAGGTCTAGGTTGGTGTGTTATAGGCCCCCTGTAGGTTGGTGTGTTATATACTTAGGTTGGTGTGTTATAGGTCTAGGTCGGTGTGTTATAGGCCCACTGTAGGTTGGTGTGTTATAGGTCTAGGTTGGTGTGTTATAGGTCTAGGTTGGTGTGTTATAGGTCTAGGTTGGAATGTTATAGGCTCACTGTAGGTTGGTGTGTTATAGGTCTAGGTTGGTGTGTTATAGGCCCCCTGTAGGTTGGTGTGTTATATACTTAGGTTGGTGTGTTATAGGTCTAGGTTGGTGTGTTATAGGCCCACTGTAGGTTGGTGTGTTATAGGCCCACTGTAGGTTGGTGTGTTATAGGCCCACTGTAGGTTGTTTTGTTATAGGCCCACTGTAAGTTGGTGTGTTATAGGCCCCCTGTAGGTTGGTGTGTTATATACTTAGGTTGGTGTGTTATAGGTCTAGGTCGGTGTGTTATAGGCCCACTGTAGGTTGGTGTGTTATAGGTCTAGGTTGGTGTGTTATAGGTCTAGGTTGGTGTGTTATAGGTCTAGGTTGGAATGTTATAGGCTCACTGTAGGTTGGTGTGTTATAGGTCTAGGTTGGTGTGTTATAGGCCCCCTGTAGGTTGGTGTGTTATATACTTAGGTTGGTGTGTTATAGGTCTAGGTTGGTGTGTTATAGGCCCACTGTAGGTTGGTGTGTTATAGGTCTAGGTTGGTGTGTTATAGGCCCACTGTAGGTTGTTTTGTTATAGGCCCACTGTAAGTTGGTGTGTTATAGGTCTAGGTTGGTGTGTTATAGTCCCACTGTAGTTTGGTGTGTTATAGGCCCAGTGTAGGTTGGTGTGTTATAGGTCTAGGTTGGAATGTTATAGGCTCACTGTAGGTTGGTGTGTTATAGGTCTAGGTTGGAATGTTATAGGCTCACTGTAGGTTGGTGTGTTATAGGTCTAGGTTGGTGTGTTATAGGCCCCCTGTAGGTTGGTGTGTTATATACTTAGGTTGGTGTGTTATAGGTCTAGGTCGGTGTGTTATAGGCCCACTGTAGGTTGGTGTGTTATAGGTCTAGGTTGGTGTGTTATAGGTCTAGGTTGGTGTGTTATAGGTCTAGGTTGGAATGTTATAGGCTCACTGTAGGTTGGTGTGTTATAGGTCTAGGTTGGTGTGTTATAGGCCCCCTGTAGGTTGGTGTGTTATATACTTAGGTTGGTGTGTTATAGGTCTAGGTTGGTGTGTTATAGGCCCACTGTAGGTTGGTGTGTTATAGGTCTAGGTTGGTGTGTTATAGGTCTAGGTTGGTGTGTTATAGGTCTAGGTTGGTGTGTTATAGGTCTAGGTTGGTGTGTTATAGGTCTAGGTTGGAATGTTATAGGCTCACTGTAGGTTGGTGTGTTATAGGTCTAGGTTGGTGTGTTATAGGTCTAGGTTGGTGTGTTATAGGCCACTGTAGCTTGGTGTGTTATAGGCCTAGGTTGGTGTGTTATAGGCCCACTGTAGGTTGGTATGTTATAGGCCCACTGTAGGTTGGTGTGTTATAGGCCCACTGTAGGTTGGTGTGTTATAGGTCTAGGTTGGTGTGTTATAGGTCTAGGTTGGAATGTTATAGGCCTACTGTAGGTTGGTGTGTTATATACTTAGGTTGGTGTGTTATAGACTTAGTTTGGTGTTTCCTTTTTATAACACTGTGTCACATAGACGTACATGTATTCTCTCAGCTTTTAGCAGAGATACAGGTACTGTATATATAGATACTTTAAACAGACACCAACTGCTAAGTTGGGGTGGTTTATTGGAGAGGAACTAAAGAGTATCCAACTAGAGTCGAAGCAGAAAAAATTATCCTTTTTGATTTGTTAGAAAAACGCCTCCGAATTGTGCAGTGACAAGTGACAAGTAAAGTATCAGATAACCAAAAGGCATCCCACCCAAACCAAGAGAAACTTTCTCTGACGCACAGTATTGTGATCAACAGAGGTACCAGGTTTCGCTAGACTGCCTGGTGCATCTGCCCACGACAAATCCCCCTCCCCTTCTCTACCTGTCAATCCCCTCTCCCTGGCATTTTCTCAATTGGATTTGCTCAACTCCTGCATCCTCTCCCTTCTGTCCTCTCTCGCCTCCTTTTGAAAAGGGTCAAAGGTAATCGAGGAGAGGCGGCGAGAAGAGGAACGTGGTCAAAAATGCGCCAGTATGAAATGAGACTCTACTCTCCACTAGCACGTCATCAGGCAAATGACGTTTACAGGTCTGGAAACCCAAAATAAATGTGTAAAGTGATAAAATACTGTACATTTTGCTAGTTGTGCAGACATTTATAGAGAAATGGTGTCACGTTCTGACCATCGTTCGTATGTGTTTTCCTTGTTTTAGTGTTGGTCAGGACGTGAGCTGGGTGGGCATTCTATGTTGTGTGTCTGGTTTGTCTATTTCTATGTTTGGCCTGATATGGTTCTCAATCAGAGGAAGGTGTTAGTCATTGTCTCTGATTGGGAACCATATTTAGGTTGCCTGTTTGGTGTTGGGTTTTGTGGGTGATTGTTCCTGTCTCTGTGTTTGCACCAGATAGGACTGTTTTTGGTTTTCCACGTTTATTGTTTTGTAGTGTTCGTGTTTATCTTTCTTTATTAAACATGAATCAATATAACCACGCTGCGTTTTGGTCTGCCTCTCCTTCACCCTTACAGAATCACCCACCACAACAGGACCAAGCGGCGTGGTGACGGGCAACAGCAAAAGCAGCAGCAGGAGAGGCAACAGAGGCAGCAGCAGCAGGAGCAGCAGCAGCAGCCGTGGGAGAGGCTGCACTACTTGGAGAAATGTACTTGGGAGGAGATTCTAGACGGGAAAGGACCCTGGGCAGAGCCAGGGGAATATTGCCGCCCCAAAGCCGAGCTGGAGGCAGCAAAAGCAGAGAGGCAGCATTATGAGGAGCTAGCACGGCAGAGCGGATGGAAGCCCGAGAGTCAGCCCCAAAAAATTATTGGGGGGGGGGGGGCACAGGGAGAGTGTGGCAGAGTCAGGAGTCAGACCTGAGCCAACTCCCCCTGTTTATCGTAAGGAGCCAAGGAGGAAACCAGAACCAGAGCCGGTGTTGGAGGTGAGCGAAGCAGAGACGGTGAAGGAGTTAATGGGGAGATTGGAGGAGAGAGATATGAGGGAGTTGCTGTGTTGGTGCATGAGACACGGAATTCGCCCGACGGAGCGTGTCCGGGATTTGATGACACCTGGGTCAGCTCTCGTCCTGAGGTGCGTGCTAGTTGTCTGGTGAAGACTGTGCCAGCCTCACGCACCAGGCCTCCTGTGCATCCTCCTAGCCTTGCACGTCCTGTGCCATCTCAGCACTACAGTGCTCCTAGCAGTGCTAACCGTGGTGAGCGTGGTGCTGGTCAGGCACCGTGTTATGTGGTGTTTCACACGGTGTCCCCAGTACGCGTGCTTAGCCCGGTGCGCTACATCCCAGCTTCCCACATCTGCCGGGCTAGGGTGAAGATCCAGCCAGGGCGGTTAGTGCCAGCCCTGCTCTCAAGATCTCCAGTACGCCTTCACGGTCCGGTCCATCCAGTACCACCTCCACACACCAGCCCTCCGATGGCAGCTCCCCGCACCAGGCTTCCTGTGCGTGTCCTCGGCCCAGTACCACCAGTGCCAGCACCACGCATCAGGCCTACAGTGCGTCCCGCCTGTCCAACGCTGCCGGAGCCTTCCTCCTCTCCAGCGCAGCCGGAGTCTCCCGCCTGTTCGGCGCTGCCAGAGCTCCCGCCCCTCAGTCCAGAGGCGCAAGAGCCCCTCATTCCAGAGCCGCCAGAGCTCCTTAGTCCAGCGCTGCCAGAGCCTTCCTCTCCAGCGTTGCCGGAGCTTCCCGTCTGCCCAGCGCCATCTGAGCTACCCGTCTCTCCAGCGTTGTCGGAGCTTCCCGTCTGCCCAGCGCCGCCAGTGCCGCCAGTCTGCCCAGCGCCGCCAGTGCCGCCAGTCTGCCCAGCGCCACCAGTGCCGCCAGTCTGCCCAGCGCCGCCAGTGCCGCCAGTCTGCCCAGCGCCGCCAGTGCCGCCTGTCTGCCCAGCGCCACCAGTGCCGCCAGTCTGCCCAGTGCCGCCAGTGCCGCCAGTCTGCCCAGCGCCGCCAGTGCCGCCAGTCTGCCCAGCGCCGCCAGTGCCGCCAGTCTGCCCAGCGCCGCCAGTGCCGCCAGTCTGCAAGGAGCCGCCAGTGCCGCCAGTCAGCCAGGAGCCAGGAGCCAGCCAGGAGCCAGGAGCTTCCTCTCAGTCCTGAGCTTCCTCTCGGTCCTGAGCTTCCTCTCGGTCCCGAGCTTCCCCTCAGTCCCGAGCTACCCCTCAGTCCCGAGCTACCCCTCAGTCCCGAGCTACCCCTCAGTCCCGAGCTACCCCTCAGTCCCGAGCTACCCCTCAGTCCCGAGCTACCCCTCAGTCCCGAGCTACCCCTCCGTCCCGAGCTACCCCTCCGTCCCGAGCTACCCCTCCGTCCCGAGCTACCCCTCAGTCCTGAGCTACCCCTCAGTCCTGAGCTACCTCAGTCCGGAGCTGCCCCTCAGTCCAGTGGGGCCCGTTGTTAGGTTTCTTAGGCCAAGGTTAGCGGCGAGGGTTGCCACTCAAGGGACGCTAAGAAGGTGGACTAAGACAATTATGGAGTGGGGTCCACGTCCAGCGCCACCGCGGACAGATGCCCACCCAGACCCTCCCCTATAGGTTTAGGTTGTGCGTTTGGAGTCCGCACCTTGGGGGGGGGGGGGGGGGGACTGTCACGTTCTGACCATCGTTCGTATGTGTTTTCCTTGTTTTAGTGTTGGTCAGGACGTGAGCTGGGTGGGCATTCTATGTTGTGTGTCTGGTTTGTCTATTTCTATGTTTGACCTGATATGGTTCTCAATCAGAGGCAGGTGTTAGTCATTGTCTCTGATTGGGAACCATATTTAGGTAGCCTGTTTTGTGTTGGGTTTTGTGGGTGATTGTTCCTGTCTCTGTGTTTGCACCAGATAGGACTGTTTTTGGTTTTCCAAGTTTATTGTTTTGTAGTGTTCATGTTTATCTTTCTTTATTAAACATGAATCAATATAACCACGCTGCGTTTTGGTCTGCCTCTCCTTCACCTCAGGAAAACCCTTACAAAAGGATAGGTAGCATATCGTTTTTGAAGGTTTGCATGCCCTTCTTCAAGAAAACAACAACTGCTTCAAAGGGGCAGATATCAAAACTCCTCCGCAAAGGACTCAGGTAGAATACACATGACTATCCTGAGGAAAGGAGGCTATAGAGGGGAGGACTTCCATTTTCCTACTAACGAATGAACACACTCCTCAACCACTTATCAGTTCCCGAGTCACAGAGGAGAGAGGACAGACTTTTTCCAAATGAGAAAAGGTTTCTCCTCCTTTCTGCACTGTCTCTCCTTTTTTGCCCTCTCTACCCTTCTACCCCATCTACACCTCTCTCCCACACCCAACAGCATCATTTATCCTCCAGAAGAAGCAATGAACAAAATTCCCTCAGAACCTCTCGCTAGTTCGGAGTGACTCCATCATTCTACAGCCTGTCTAGCTCCAAATGCCAGCTTGTTCCTCAACAGTTGGACCCAAACAGCAGCTCTGCTCCTTCCCGCTCATTCTTATTCATCCCCGTTGCCAAGGAGCACATCAACCGTGATGATGAAGGGAGAAGAAAGAAGCCTGAATACGATTTTCCAAATTTCCTGGACTCCATTTTGATTTGGAGATATCAAAGAGAAGGGCTGGGGGGGTAAGTTATGAGTTTTTTAGCTGGGAAAGTTGGTTGGGTTTGATGGGTTTGAGGCCTCTAAAAAAGTGAATAGTACAGTGGGGTGTTAGAGAGGAGATGGGCAGTGGCAGCAGCAGCAGCAGCTCTAGACTCTCTTTGGGGGGTCTGTGAGCTCTACTGCCCGTCATGTGAGGAGGAGAGCTGGGCGAGAAACAGGGAACAGATAGGATCTGCAGCTGTCTCGTGGCTTGATGGGAAATGGAATGCAGCATAGCTCTGGAAGTTTGCCCATGAGATGACACTCCAGGGCATATCTTCTCTCTGCTGTCTGTCTTCCTCCCCCATTCTTCCCTCCATCCCGCTTACATCTTGGGCCATATCTTTCAGCCCCTGTGGTTGTGGTTCCTCTCCTCCTCTCTCTTACTATAGAGAGTCCTCCCAAGAGACATACTGGTGGGTTTCAGCATACGAAATGGATAATAAATAGGGGGCAGCCATTCTTAAGAAATCTCCAGAAAACTGAATATAACTAGGAGGTTTGTATCTTTTGATAAATCTAGCACAAGGAAGGCCTTGTCTTTTAGAATCAACTATCTCCAGCTGGCTAGGTGCTGTGTGTGTTTCTTTCTTTGGTTGAAGTGTCCTGGCCCTCCATCTATTATCTACCTCCTTATCATCTACTGTCAACTTCGCTATCTTATCAAATGAAAGAAACGGATATCATGGATATCACTGTCCTCTTCTCCAGCTTCCTACACAGACCAGAGCTATTGCTCCCATAAGTGTGTCAGTGAGTCTGTCAGCTACAGGCTGTGTGTGTGTGTGTGTGTGTGTGTGTGTGTGTGTGTGTGTGTGTGTGTGTGTGTGTGTGTGTGTGTGTGTGTGTGTGTGTGTGTGTGTGTGTGTGTGTGTGTGTGTGTGTGTGTGTGTGTGTGTGTGCGTGTGTGTGTGTGCGTGTGCGCTTGTGTGCGTATGCCTGCGTGCCTATGTGTACATCCTGGCCGCCGAAGGACACTTACCATCCTAGCTTATCTCCATTTGACATTATCATCTGGGATCAGATTTCAAATTGATTTAGGTGGATTAGAACCTGGCTGCCTGCAAAGGGGAACAGAGTTTTGAACAGTGAGTTTTTCTACTTTCTAACAGCACCTGTCTTCTTGCTATTAAGTGATAAAAATGTGTTTCTTTAGAGCGATAGCCCAGACAGCTAAAGATGGGGGAAAGTAAACCATGTGTGGTCTCCCTCCCCCCGCTCCGCTCTGTCTTGTTCAGCAGATGCCAAAATCACACACAGCACAGGATAACCACCCACTCACTGCAAAATACCATGCACTCAAAAACACTGATTATCAACCAACAAGTCTTCATTTTCAGGACGTCTGGAAATACCAGGATAGGATTTTTTTTGACAACAATATTGAACCACTTACCCTTTGAAAAAATAGATGTTAAAATGGATTCCAAAACAACTACTACCCTGCTGCTGCTGCTTGGAAAGTACAGGGAGAGGGTCTGCTGCTGCTGCTTGGATAGTACAGAGAGAGGGTCTGCTGCTGCTTGGATAGTACAGAGAGGGGGTCTGCTGCTGCTTGGATAGTACAGAGAGGGGGTCTGCTGCTGCTGCTTGGATAGTACAGAGAGGGGGTCTGCTGCTGCTTAGATAGTACAGAGAGTGGGTCTGCTGCTGCTGCTTGGATAGTATACAGAGGGGGTCTGCTGCTGCTGCTTGGATAGTACAGAGGGGGGGTCTACTGCTGCTGCTGCTTGGATTGTACAGAGAGAGGGTCTGCTGCTGCTGCTACTTGGATTGTACAGAGAGAGGGTCTGCTGCTGCTGCTTGGATAGTACAGAGAGGTGGTCTGCTGATGCTGCTTGGAAGAACAAGCATTTCTCAGCTTTGACATATAGATCATGCTCCAACAGGCGACCAAGCACCCTGCGCACCAGGGACACATGCTCAGGTCGTGTAGCGGAGTATATCAGAATATCATCGATATACACCACTACACCCTGCCCGTGCAGGTCCCTGAAGATCTCATCTACAAATGTTTTATTTTTACTTTATTTAACTAGGCAAGTCAGTTAATTAAGAACAAATTCTTATTTTCAATGACGGCCTAGGAACAGTGGGTTAACTGCCTGTTCAGGGGCAGAACAACAGATTTGCACCATGTCAGCTCAGGGGTTTGAACTTGCAACCTTCCGGTTACTAGTCCAACGCTCTAACAACTAGGCTACCCTGCCGCCCGATTGGAAGACTGATGGAGCATTCATCAACCCATATGGCATGACAAGGTACTCATAATGACCTGAGGTGGTGCTAAATGCCGTCTTCCACTCATCACCCTTCCCGAATACGCACCAGATTGTACGCACTCCTGAGATCGAATTTTGTGAAGAAGCGTGCCCCGTGCATTGACTCAATAACCGTATTTATCAGAGGTAGCGGGTAACAATATTTCACCATGATTTTATTTAGACCTCGATAATCAATGCACGGGCATAAACCGCCATCCTTCTTTTTCACAAAAAAGAAACTCGAAGAGACAGGTGAAATGGATGGCTGAATATACCCCTGACGCAGGGATTCAGAGACATATGTCTCCATAGCCACCGTCTCCGCTTGTGACAGGGGACACACGTGACTCATGGGATATGCAGCGTCTACCAGGAGATCTATCGCACAATCACCCCGTCGATGGGGTGGTAATTGAGTCACCTTATTTTTACAGAAGGCAAGAGCCAAATCGTCATATTCGGGGGAGATTCGCACGGTGGAGATGTGGTCTGGACTTTCCACCGTAGTAGCACTAACTGAAACCCTTAAACACCTACCTGAGCACTCTCGCGACCACCCCCTGAGAGCCCTTTGTGGCCAAGAAACAGTGGGGTTATGACAAGCTAACCATGGTAGGCCTAGCACCACAGAATACGCAGGAGAATCAATAAGGGAAAGACTAATCTTCTCCTTGTGACCCTCCTGCGTTATCATACACAAAGGTGCGGTGACCTCCCTGATAAACCCTGACCCTAATGCTCGACTATCTAAGGCATGAATAGGGAAAGGCATATCCACAGAAACAATAGGGATCCCTAAACTATGAGCTACATTTTTATGAATGAAATTCCCAGCCGCGCCTGAATCTACTAGCGCCTTATACTGGGAATGCAGGGAAAAATCCGGAAAAGTGACAGAGACAAACATTAGTGCAACAGAGGGCTCTGGATGAGAATGGTGCCTACTCACCTGGGGTGATGCCAGAGTGCCCTGCCAGCCTTCTCTATTCCCAGAGGAACCAACCCGGCACCGACCAGCAGTGTGCTCTCTGCAACCATAGATGGTGCTCCAGCGGGAACCCCCTCCGGTCACCCTGCGCACCATCCCTCCCAATTCCATAGGTTTGGGAGAGAGGGTGCGGGAGGATGGAACAACCAGACCCCGATCTAGAAGTCCACAAGTAGCCAGCATGTTGTCCAGCCTGATGGACATGTCCACCAGCTGGTCAAAGGTGAGGGTGGTGTCTCTACAGGCCAGCTCCCGACGGACGTCCTCGCGTAGACTATAACGGTAATGGTCGATCAGAGCCCTGTCGCTCCATCCAGCGCCGGCAGCCAGGGTCGTAAACTCCAGAGCAAACTCCTGTGCACTCCTCGTCTCCTGCCTCAGATGATAGAGGCGCTCACCCGCCACTCTGCCTTCTGGTGGATGGTCGAATACTGTCCTGAAATGGCGGGTGAACTCCTCAAAATGGTCCAACGCCGCATCCTCCTCTCAACACACAGCACTGGCCCACTCCAGGGCTTTCTCAGTGAGGCACGAGACGAGGGCGCAACTCTTCTCACGGTCCGATGGTACTGGGGAGACCGTGGCCAGATACAAGTTCAGTTTAAGAAGAAAACCCTGGCAGCCGGTAGTATCTCCATTGTATCCCGTGGGTAGGGATAAATGGATCTTATTAGGTTCAGGAGGGGGGAAAGCGTTAAAGGGAGATCCCGGTTGTGGTGGTGGAGGTGCTGGAGAAACTCCCTGTCTCTCCCAGCGGTCCATATTCTGGACAATGAGGTCCATGGCGGCGCTCAGACAGTCAATCTCCTCCGCTTGTTCCCGGATGCATTCCTCCATCTCTATGAGCGAAGTGTCTTCTCCTGCTGACTTCATATTTTTGGTCAGAGATTCTGTCAGAGTCGTGTGTAAAGGTGGCAGGGAAGTCAGGCGCAGGAGAGTCAAACGAAGTGTAAATGGAGTCTTTTAATATAAGTCCACTTAACATGCTCCAAACACTATATACGTACATACATAAACGAACATGGGTACGAGGACCCGCCACGCACCTATACAACATAAAACAAAACTTGACATAAAACAATCTCTGACAAAGACATGAGGGGAAACAGAGGGTTAAATACACAACAGTAATGAATGGGATTGAAAACAGGTGTGTGGGAAGACAAGACAAAACCAATGGAAAACGAAAAATGGACCAATGATGGCTAGAAGGTCGGTGACATCGACCGCCGAACACCGCCCGAACAAGGAGAGGCAACGACTTCGGTAGAAGTCGTGACAGGTATCACTTCTGTAGTGAATAAGAGTTCTAAGTTCATACCATTCGCAACCAAAGCTCACGCTGATGTTGGCTTCGTTCTGTAGTTATTATCTCAACATCGGACCGTCGTCCTCACATCCTCGGAACAGGAGGTTACATTGTCGTCAAGGCTTTATATAGGAAGGATCTTGCACGCTTGTAAATAACAGCTGGTGCACGATATCTAAGGAAGTCTTGAGCTATTGCTCACCTAAGGTAGAGTATCTCATGATAAGATGTAGACTACACTACCTACCTAAAGAGTTTTCATCTGTATTTTTGTAGCTGTTTACATACCACCACAGACTGAGGCTGGCACTAAGACAGCAGTGAATGAGCTGTATTCCAACGATAAGCAAACAAGAAAATCCTCACACAGAAGCGGCGCTCCTAGTAGCCGGGGACTTTAATGCAGGGAAACTTAAATTCTATCAGCATGTCACATGTGCAACCACAGGCAAAAACACTCTGGACCACCTTTACTCCACACACAGAGCATACAAAGCATACAAAGCTCTCCCTCGCCCTCTATTTAGCAAATCTAACCATAATTATATTATTCTGATTCGTGCTTACAAGCAAAAATTTAAGCAGAAATCACCAGTTAAGGGATCAATAAAAAAATGGTCAAAGGAAGCAGATTTTATATATTTTATTTTATTTCACCTTTATTTAACCAGGTAGGCAAGTTGAGAACAAGTTCTCATTTACAATTGCGACCTGGCCAAGATAAAGAAAAGCAGTTTGACACATACAACGACACAGTTACACATGGAGTAAAACAAACATACAGTCAATAATACAGTATAAAGTCTATATACGATGTGAGCAAGTGAGGTGAGATAAGGGAGGTAAAGGCAAAAAAGGCCATGGTGGCAAAGTAAATACAATACAGCAAGTAAAACACTGGAATGGTAGATTTGCAATGGAAGAATGTGCAAAGTAGAGATAGAAATAATGGGGTGCAAAGGAGCAAAATAAATAAATAAATAAAATAAATACAGTAGGGAAAGAGGTAGTTGTTTGGGCTAAATTATAGGTGGGCTATGTACAGGTGCAGTAATCTGTAAGCTGCTCTGACAGCTGGTGCTTAAAGCTAGTGAGGGAGATAAGTGTTTCCAGTTTCAGAGATGTTTGTAGTTCGTTCCAGTCATTGGCAGCAGAGAACTGGAAGGAGAGGCGGCCAAATAAATAATTGGTTTTGGGGGTGACCAGAGAGATATACCTGCTGGAGCGTGTGCTACAAGTGGGTGATGCTATGGTGACCAGCGAGCTGAGATAAGGGGGACTTTACCTAGCAGGGTCTTGTAGATGACGTGGAGCCAGTGGTTTTGGCGACGAGCATGAAGCGAGGACCAGCCAACGAGAGAGTACAGGTCGCAATGGTGGGTAGTATATGGGGCTTTGGTGACAAAACGGATTGCACTGTGATAGACTGCATCCAATTTGTTGAGTAGGGTATTGGAGGCTATTTTGTAAATGACATCGCCGAAGTCGAGGATTGGTAGGATGGTCAATTTTACAAGGGTATGTTTGGCAGCATGAGTGAAGGATGCATTGTTGCGAAATAGGAAGCCAATTCTAGATTTAACTTTGGATTGGAGATGTTTGATGTGGGTCTGGAAGGAGAGTTTACAGTCTAACCAGACACCTAGGTGTTTGTAGTTGTCCACGTATTCTAAGTCAGAGCCGTCCAGAGTAGTGATGTTGGACAGTCGGGCAGGTGCAGGCAGCGATCAGTTGAAGAGCATGCATTTAGTTTTACTTGTATTTAAGAGCAATTGGAGGCCACGGAAGGAGAGTTGTATGGCATTGAAGCTTGCCTGGAGGGTTGTTAACACAGTGTCCAAAGAAGGGCCAGAAGTATACAGAATGGTGGCGTCTGCGTAGAGGTGGATCAGAGACTCACCAGCAGCAAGAGCGACATCATTGATGTATACAGAGAAGAGAGTCGGTCCAAGAATTGAACCCTGTGGCACCCCCATAGAGACTGACAGAGGTCCGGACAGCAGACCCTCCGATTTGACACACTGAACTCTATCAGAGTAGTAGTTGGTGAACCAGGCGAGGCAATCTGATTTGAGAAACCAAGGCTGTCGAGGCTGCCGATGAGGATGTGATGATTGACAGAGTCGAAAGCCTTGGCCAGATCAATGAAAACGGCTGCACAGTAATGTTTCTTATCGATGGCGGTTAAGATATCGTTTAGGACCTTGAGCGTGGCTGAGGTGCACCCATAACCCTGGGTGCACTGAAACCAGATTGCATAGCGGAAAAGGTATGGTGAGATTCGAAATGGTCGGTAATCTGTTTGTTGACTTGGCTTTCGAAGACCTTAGAAAGGCAAGGAAGGATAGATATAGGTCTGTAGCAGTTTGGGTCAAGAGTGTCCCCAACTTTGAAGAGGGGGATGACCGCAGCTGCTTTTCAATCTTTGGGAATCTCAGACGACACGAAAGAGAGGTTTAACAGACTAGTAATAGGGGTGGCAACAATTTCGGCAGATAATTTTAGAAAGAAGGGGTCCAGATTGTCTAGCCCGGCTGATTTGTAGGGGTCCAGATTTTGAAGCTCTTTCAGAACATCAGCTGACTGGATTTGGGAGAAGGAGAAATGGGGAAGGCTTGGGCGAGTTGCTGTGGGGGGTGCAGTGCTGTTGACCGGGGTAGGAGTAGCCAGGTGGAAAGCATGGCAAGCCGTAGAAAAATGCTTATTGAAATTCTCAATTATAGTGGATTTATCAGTGGTGACAGTATTTCCTATCTTCAGTGCAGTGGGCAGCTGGGAGGAGGTGTTCTTATTCTCCATGGACTTTACAGTGTCCCAGAACTGTTTGGGTAAGTGTTGCAGGAAGCAAATTTCTGCTTGAAAAAGCTAGCCTTGGCTAGCCTTTTTCTAACTGCCTGTGTATAATGGTTGCTAAACTACTGGACTGTTTCGCTAGCACCGACTGGAATATGTTCCGGGATTCCTCTAATGGCATTGAGGTATACACCACGTCAGTGCATCAATGACATCGTCCCCACAGTGACCTACCCCACAGTACATACCCCAACCAGAAGCCATGGATTTCAGGCAACATCCGCACTCTAAGATCCACACTCTTCAGCTCTAGCTAAAGGCTAGAGCTGCCGCTTTCAAGAAGCGGGACTCTAACCCAGAAGCTTATTAGAAATCTCGCAATGCATTCCGACGAACCATTAAACAGGCAAAGTGTCAATACAGCACTAAGATTGAATCGTACTACACCGGCTCTGATGCTCGTCGGATGTGGCAGGGCTTGCAAACTATTACAGACTACAAAGGGAAGCACAGCCGAGAGCTGCCCAGTGACACGAGCCTATCAGACAAGATAAACTACTTCCATGCTTATGTCATGATGGTGGCCTGGGGATAGGTTTATGACAGTCATAAATACCTCTTCCCCCCCTTTTTCCTCTCTCTACCCTACTGATGTTACATTTGCAAAACCCTTGGTTAACAGAGATTCTGGGAACATTAGAAGGTGGGGGAAATGAACCATATTCTGGTAATCCGACCAATTGAACATATGCGGTGGTACTTAATGAATATGATGTCAGTTCGGTTGTCATCTGAGACATTCTCATCAATGATAATATGACATAAACTCTACAGTGGAAAGTCTACACATCAGAGTTATCGGATTCACATGGAATTGCTATTCAATTTAAATGTTTGTTTATGAAATTATTTGTGAAGGGATGAAATGTGATTTTAGCTTCTGAAATGTGAGATTTGGGTTTTCATAAGGCTCTGTTCAATCAGTGGCCCGCCCCTGTGAAGGGACATGGGCTATAAAACTTTTCAAACGTTCCCAAAGTCAACGGGCTATTTTGTCAGGACAAGTTGCTACAATATGCATATAATTGACAGCTTAGGATAGAAAACACTCTAAAGTTTCCAAAACTGTAAACATATTTTCGGTGAGTATAACAGAACTGATATTGCAAGTGAAAGCCTGAGAAAAATCGAATCAGGAAGGGACTCTTATTTAGAAACCTCTGCGTTCCTATGCGTCCCTATTGAGCGGTGAATGGGATATCAACCAGATTCCTTTTTCTATGGCTTCCCTAATATGTCACAAGACATAGTTTCAGGCTTTTATTTTGAAAAATGAGCGTGAATGACAACATTGCTTTAGTGGTCAGCTGGTGGCTCTCAGAGTGATTTGTGCGTAATAGACAAAGGCGGCCATTGTGCCTCTCGCTCCTACTGGGAAGCCAACTGTCCTGGTTGATATATTATCGAATAGATATTTGAAAAACACCTTGAGGATTGAGTATAAAAAACGTTTGCCATGTTTCTGTCGATATTATGGATCTAATTTTGAATATTTTTCGGCGTTGTCGTGACCGCAGTTTCCAGTGGATTTCTCAACCAAACGTGAAGAACAAAAGGAGGTATTTCGGCTATAAAAAATAATCTTTATGGGACAAAATGAACATTTGCTGTCTAACTGGGAGTCTCGTGAGTGAAAACATCCGAAGCTCATCAAAGGTAAATTATTTAATTTGATTGCTTTTCTGATTTTCGTGACCAAGTTGCCTACTGCTAGCTGGACATAATGCTATGCTGTCGATAAACTTACACAAGCTTGTCTTGCTTTGGCTGTAAAAGCATAATTTCAAAATCTGAGATGACAGGGTGATTAACAAAAGGCTAAGCTGTGTTTCACTATATTTCACTTGTGATTTCATGAATATGAATATTTTCTAGTAATATTTTGTGTCCGTTGCGTTATGCTAATTAGTGTCAGTTGATGACAATTCTCCCGGATCCAGGAGGGGTAGTTCTAAGAGGTTATTAACAAACTATAGTTTTGGCAAGTCGGTTAGGACATCTACTTTGTGCATGACACAAGTAATTTTTACAACAATTGTTAACAGACAGATTATTTCACGTATAATTCACTGTATAACAAGTCAAGTGAGTCAGAAGTTTACATACGCTAAGTTGACTGTGCCTTTAAACAGCTTGGAAAATTCCAAAAATGTCATGGCTTTAGAAGTTTCTGATAGGCCAATTGACATAATTTGAGGCAATTGGAGGTGTACCTGTGGATATATTTCTAGGCATACCTTCACTCTCAGTGACTCTTTGGTTGACATCATGGGGAAATCAAAAGAAATCAGTCGAGACCTCAGAAAAACAATTGTAGACCTCCACAAGTCTGCTTCATCCTTGGGAGCAATTTCCAAATGCCTGAAGGTACCACGTTCATCTGTACAAACAATAGTACGCAAGTATAAACACCATGGGACCACACAGCCATCATACCACTCAGGAAGGAGACACATTCTGTCTCATAGAGATGAACGTACCTTGGTGCAAAAAGTGGAAATCAATCACAGAACAGCAAAGGACCTTGTGAAGAAGCTGGAGGAAACAGGTACAAAAGTATCTATATCCACAGTATAACGAGTCCTATATCGACATAACCTGAAAGCCGATTAGCAAGGAAAAGCCTATGCTCCAAAACCGTCATAAAAAAGCCACACTACGGTTTGCAACTGCACATTTGGACAAAGATCGTACTTTTTGGAGAAATGTCCTCTGGTCTGATGAAACAAAAATAGAACTGTTTGGCCATGATGACCATCGTTCTGTTTGGAGGGAAAAGGGCGAGGCTTGCAGGCCGAAGAACACCATCCCAACGTGAAGCACAGGGGTGGCAGCATCACGTTGTGGGGATGCTTTGCTGCAGGAGGGACTGGTGCACTTCACAAAATAGATGGCATAATGAGGTAGGAAAATTATGTGGATATATTGAAGCAACATCTCAAGACATCAGTCAGGAAGTTAAAGCTTGGTCACAAATGGGTCTTCCAAATGGACATTGACCCCAAGCATACTTCCAAAGTTGTAGAAAAATGGCTTAAGGACAACACAGTCATGGTATTGGAGTGGCCATCACAAAGCCCTGACCTCACTCCTATAGAAAATTTGTGGGCAGAACTGAAAAGCGTGTGCGAGCAAGAAGGCCTACAAACCTGACTCAGTTATTCCAGATCTGTCAGGAGGTATGGGCCAAAATTCACCCAACTTATTGTGGGAAGCTTGTGGAAGGCTACCTAAAAAATTTGACCCAAATTAAACAATTTAAAGGCAATGCTACCAAATATTAATTGAGTGTACGTAAACTTCTGACCCACTGGGAATGCGATGAAGGATATTAAAGCTGAAATAAATCATTCTCTCTACTATTATTCTGACATTTCACATTCTTAAAATAAAGAGGCCATCCTAACTGACCTTAGACAGGGACATTTTACTAGGATTAAATTAGTTTAAATGTAAGGTGTATGTACACTTCTGACTTCAACTGTACATACAGTACATACAAATCAAAATCCAATCAAATCAAATTGTATTGGTCACGTACACATGGTTAGCAGATATTAATGTGAGTGTAGCGAAATGCTTGTGCTTCTATTTCCAACAGTGCAGTAATATCTAACAAGTAATCTAAAAACGATCTAATACACACAAGTCTAAAGGGGTGAATGAGAATATTTACATATAAGTATATGGATGAGCGATGGCAAAGTGGCATATATAAACATACAGTCGGGCAAAAAAGTATTTAGTCAGCCACCAATTGTGCAAGTTCACCCACTTCAAAAGATGAGAGAGGCCTGTAATTTTCATCATAAGTACACTTCAACTATGACAGACAAAATGAGGGAAAAAAAATCCAGAAAATCACATTCAAACTGAAAAATTGGGCGTGCAAAGTTATTCAGCCCCTTTACTTTAAGTGCAGCAAACTCTCTCCAGAAGTTCAGTGAGGATCTCTGAATGATCCAATGTTGACCTAAATGACTAATGATGATAAATACAATCCACCTGTGTGTAATCAAGTCTCCGTATGAATGCACCTGCACTGTGATAGTCTCAGAGGTCCGTTAAAAGCGCAGAGAGCATCATGAAGAACAAGGAACACACCAGGCAGGTCCGAGATACTGTTGTGAAGAAGTTTAAAGCCGGATTTGGATACAAAAAGATTTCCCAAGCTTTAAACATCCCAAGGAGCACTGTGCAAGCGATAATATTGACATGGAAAGAGTATCAGACCACTGCAAATCTACCAAGACCTGGCCGTCCCTCTAAACTTTCAGCTCATACAAGGAGAAGACTGATCAGAGATGCAGCCAAGAGGCCCATGATCACTCTGGATGAACTGCAGAGATCTACAGCTGAGGTGGGAGACTCTGTCCATAGGACAACAATCAGTCGTATATTGCACAAATCTGGCCTTTATGGAAGAGTGGCAAGAAGAAAGCCCTTTCTTAAAGATATCCATAAAAAGTGTCATTTAAAGTTTGCCACAAGCCACCTGGGAGACACACCAAACATGTGGAAGAAGGTGCTCTGGTCAGATGAAACCAAAATTGAACTTTCTGGCAACAATGCAAAACGTTATGTTTGGCGTAAAAGCAACACAGCTCATCACCGTGAACACACCATCCCCACTGTCAAACATGGTGGTGGCAGCATCATGGTTTGGGCCTGCTTTTCTTCAGCAGGGACAGGGAAGATGGTTAAAATTGATGGGAAGATGGATGGAGCCAAATACAGGACCATTCTGGAAGAAAACCTGATGGAGTCTGCAAAAGACCTGAGACTGGGACGGAGATTTGTCTTCCAACAAGACAATTATCCAAAACATAAAGCAAAATATAGAATGGAATGGTTCAAAAATAAACATATCCAGGTGTTAGAATGGCCAAGTCAAAGTCCAGACCTGAATCCAATCGAGAATCTGTGGAAAGAACTGAAAACTGCTGTTCACAAATGCTCTCCATCCAACCTCACTGAGCTCGAGCTGTTTTGCAAGGAGGAATGGGAAAAACTTTCAGTCTCTCGATGTGCAAAACTGATAGAGACATACCCCAAGCGACTTACAGCTGTAATCGCAGCAAAAGGTGGCGCTACAAAGTATTAACTTAAGGGGGCTGAATAATTTTGCACGCCCAATTTTTCAGTTTTTGATTTGTTAAAAAAGTTTGAAATATACAATAAATGTCATTCCACTTCATAATTGTGTCCCACTTGTTGTCGATTCTTCACAAAAAAATACAGTTTTATATCTTTATGTTTGAAGCCTGAAATGTGGCAAAAGGTCGCAAAGTTCAAGGGGGCCGTATACTTTCGCAAGGCACTGTACATATACATGTTCAGTTGCAAGAACGAGTATGTGAACCCTTTGGAATTTCCTGGATTTCTGCATAGATTTGGTCACAAAATGTAAATAGACAAATTCAGTGTTCTTAAACTAATAACACACTAATTATTATATTGTTCTTGTCTATATTGAATACATAATTTAAGCATTCACATAAGTTGGAAAAAGTGTGTGAACCCCTAGGCTAATGACTTCTCTAAAAGATAATTGGAGTCAGGAGTCAGCTAACCTTGAGTCCAATCAGTGAGACGATATTGGAGATGTTTGTTATAGCTGACCTGCCCTATAAAAAGCACTCACAAAATGTGAGTTTGCTATTCAAAAGAAGTATTACCTGATGTGAACCATGCCTTGAAGAAAAGAGATCTCAAAATACCTAAGATTAAGAATTGTTGGCTTGCATAATGCAGGAAATGGTTACAAAAGTATCTGTAAAAGCCTTGATGTTGATCAGTGCACGGTAAGACAAAATGTCTATAAATGGGGAAAGCTTAGCACTGTTGCTACTCTCCGTAGGTGTGGCAGTCTTGCAAAGATGACTGCAAGAACACAGCACAGAATGCTCAATGCTCAAAGATTTACAGAAATCTCAGGGACATGCTAATATCTCTGTTGATGAGTCTACAATACGTAAAACACTAAACAAGGAATGTGTTCATGGGAGGACGCCACGGGAGAAGACACTGCTGTACAAAGAAAACATTGCTGCATGTCTGAAGTTCGCAAAATAGCACCTGGATGTTCCACAGCGCTACTGCCAAAATATTCTGTGGACAGATTAAACTAAAGTTGAGCTGTTTAGAAGTAACATACAACAATATGTGTGGAGAAAAAAAGGCACAGCACACCAACATCAAAACCTCCTCCCCACTGTAAAGTATGGTGGAGAGAGCATCGTGGTTTGGGGCTGCTTTGCTGCCTCAGGGCCTGGACAGCTTTCTATCATCAACAGAAAAATGAATTCCCAAGTTTATCAAGACATTTTGCAGGAGAATGTAAGGCTATCTGTCCACCAATTGAAGCTCTACAGAGGTTGGGTGATGCAACAGGACAATGACAAAAAACACAGAAGTTAATCAACAACAGAATGGCTTCAACAAAAGAAAATACGCCTTGTGGAGTGGCCCAGTCAGTCCTGACCTCAATCCAATTGAGGTGCTGTGACATGTCCTCAAAAGAGCGGTTCACACCAGACATCCCAAAAATATTGCCGCAACCAGTTATTAATAAATCCAAGGGTTCACATACTTTTTCCACCATGCACTGTGTGTTATTAGTTCAAGCAGACTTTGTTTGTCTGTTGTTGTGCGAAGATCAGATCAAAATGTATGACAAATCTATGCAGAAATCCATGTAATTCCAAATGGTTCTCATACTTATTCTTGCCACTGTGTTCGTATACATACACATACACCACCAGTAAAAAGTTTTAGAATACCTACTCATTCAAGGGTTTTTCTTTATTTTCACAATTTTCTACATTTTAGAATAATAGTGAAGACATCAAAACTATGAAATAAAACAAATGAAATCTTGCCATCAAGACAAAGGGTGGCTATATAAAGAACCTCAAATCTAAAATATATTTTGATTTGTTTAACACTTTTTTAGTTACTACGTGATTCCCTATGTACTATTTCATAGTTTTGATGTCTTCACTATTATTCTACAATGTAGAAAATAGTAAAAATAAAGAATGGCCCTTGAATGAGTAGGTGTTCTAAAACTTTTGACCGGTGGTGTACATACACACATGCATACATATACAGATAAATAAATACAGAAAAATGTATTCATTATTTCATTATTTCATTCTCCATTTCTTTGAGGTAACAATAGTTATATGGTCTTTCCAATTACATTTCACCACAATATCGACCAGTTTCAATACACAGAGGTAATATCCATGATCTTTACCGTGCACATAGCGATCTCTTTCTTTTAGGTAGATTATACATAATATATCACTCACTCACAAATTCACTCTTAATCGAACAAAAGGTTCTCAATTTGATTTTATGATTAGTCTCCTCCACTCCTTTTTTAAATATTGCATCAACAGTTGTTTTTCAATAATATCTATGTCTCCCTTAATTTGCTTTTCATACAGATGTTCACAGTCAGACTGTTGAAAAAGGTCAGACATTTTAGTTGCCCAGGCTCCCCCTATGGATATATCCCATTGAAAAACGTTACTAGCTTTTCTGGCAGTTGGCATATCCAACAGTCTATTCCAAAGTCTCACTATACACGCCTTCCATCTCACGTCACAGTGTTCCCAGCTCAAGTCCCCAGTTATTGTAGTACAGGCGCAAACTTGTGGACACCTAAGCACATTGTTTACGAGAATTGCCTACTGCAGTTGTTCAAGAGATGTCCAGTTTGCAGCCGAACATGCAACATAGAGAAGACCAACAAGCGGACCCTAAGCATCACCGGACATGCTCTCGCTGTTAGCATTCCTAGAAATTGAACAGGGAGGACACTTAATTGGGGCTGGACCCCTTTTTTCTCAATTTCTGCCTGAATGACGTGCCCAAAGTCAACTGCCTTTTGCTCAGGCCCTGAAGCCAGGATACGCAAATACTTGGTACCATTGGAATAAAAACACTTTGAATTTTGTAGAAATGTTTAAATAATGTAGGAGAATATAACGCAATAGATATGGTAGGAGAAAATCCTAAGAAAAACCAACCAGAATTTCTTTTGAGAGAGACCATCCTCTTACAATGCCAGGTATAAGGTCATACTGAAAATTAGATCCCTGGATGCAATTGCTATGGATTCCACAGCATGTCAGCAGTTTATGTTGAAGGTTTCAGGCTTGTAACTTCAAAAACTATTAAGAAATATCAGTTTTAGTACAGGGACATAGTCTTGGGAATTGGTGTTTGCATGTCATGAAGAACGATGCACCTACTAAAATCGGTTTCCTATTGAACATATAGTTTGATTACATTCTAGGGTATCTGAGGAGTAAATATAAACATATGTTGACTTGTTGAAACAAAGTTTAGGGGTAGATTTTTGGCTGTAGTGTTTCCAAACGCCTGGAAGAAAGCGCATTCTTTGATATTTTTCTCCGGTAAAGACAATAACAATTCTCTGTCTTAAATTTTATCGTTTATTTACGTATTAGGGTACCTAAGGTTTGATTATAAATGTTGTTTGACTTGTTTAGAAAAGTTTATTAGTAACGTTTGGGATTAATTTTGTATGCATTTTGATGGAGGGAAACTGGGTGGATTATTGACTGAGCGAGCCAGCTAAACTGAGTTTTTATGGATATAAAGAAGGACATTATCGAACAAAAGGACCATTTGTGATGTATCTGGGACCTTTTGGAGTGCCCACAGAAAAAGATCATCAAAAGTAAGGCATTTATTATATCGCTATATTTGACTTTTGTGTCGCACCTGCCTGGTTGAAATATGTTTTTCATGCTTTTGTAAGCAGGGCACTGTCCTCAGATAATCGCATGGTGTGCTTTCACCGTAAAGCCTTTTTAAATCTGACACAGCGGCTTGATTAAAAAGAAGTTAAGCTTTATTTTGAGTGTATTACACTTGTGATTTCATGAAAGTTAAATATTTATAATTCTGTAGTTTGAATTTCGCAATCTGCAATTTCACCGGATGTTGGCCAGGTGGGGCGCTACCGTCCCACCTGCCCATAATGAGTTAATATCCATAATTTTTATGATCATTTATTTTAATTGCTCGCCCTCCAGTTTCACCGGAGGTTGTCCCGCTAGTGGGATGCCATGCCCTGAAAGGTTTTAAATCAGGTTGCTGACATTTGATGTGGTCAAGAGTCAAAAATATTTCTAGTGTTGTCCCAATTCACCTTCATAACCTAGCCTGGTGGAACCAGCCTGATATCTGTCTTTACCAATCTATTTCACTTCACATTTTATGATATCTGAAGTGAAATAGAAAGGTGAATGCAGTGATCAGGTTGGTTCCACCAGACTAATCATAACCACCAATGATAATGTAATCAGTGCTCAGTGTGTTTGTGTGTGACCGACCGGTATCTTTGATGAGGGGCCAGGAGCTGATCTACTCTGCCATGCCCATCAATGGCGAACTGGCAAAGACCTTACCTTACCAAAGACAGCCTCACCTATTGCCTGCTCACCAACAGTCGTCAATGGGGAGACCAGAATTAGGTAGGTTTAGTATGACCTGTTCAAAATTCAACATGGTATATGTTTGTTTGTCAGATACCACCTATCCTAACTGCCATTGGTAATAGAACAGTGACTGTGTATGTGTTTACAGATGCATCTATGGAACCAGCACTTGGAGACTTGCAAGACGATGTGATGGAGTTCAAACTGACAAACAGGCTTAATACTGATGTCTCTGAATAGAGAGAGACCTGGCACTCTGACAGATAGGCATGATACTGATGTCTGTGAAAGGAGAGTTACCTGGCACTCTAACAGACAAGCTTGATACTGATGTCTGTGAAAGGAGAGAAACCTGGCACTCTGACAGACAGGCATGATACTGATATCTCTGAACTACAGGCAGATCCACTATATATGTAAAAGTATATAAAAGTATATGAACACCCTTTCAAATTTGTGAATTCTGCGATTTCAGCCAAACCCTTTGCTGACAGGTGTATAAAATCGAGCACACAGCCATGCAATTTCCGTAGAGAAACATTGGCAGTTGAATGGCATTACTGAAGAGCTCAGTGACTTTTAACGTGGCACCGTCATAGGATGCCACCTTTCCAACAAGTCAGTTCGTCAAATTTCTGCCCTTCTAGAGCTGTCCTGGTCAATTGTAAGTGCTGTTATTGTGAAGTGGAAACATATATGAGCAACAACACCTCAGTTATAGGACCGCCGAGAGCTGAAGAGCGTAGTGCCTAAAAATCGTCTGTCCTCAGTTGCAACACTAACTGCCGTGTTCCAAACTGCCTCATGAAGCTCCGGAACTGTTAGTCAGGAGCAACATAAAATAGGTTTCCAATGGCCGAGCAGCCGCATACAATCCTAAGATCACTATGCTCAATGCCAAGAGTCAGCTGGAAGGGTGTAAAGCTTGCCGCCATTGAACTCTGGAGCAGTGCAAAAGCGTTCTCTGGAGTAAAGAATCATGCTTCACCATCTGGCAGCCCAAGGACAAATCTGGGTGTGGAGGATGCCAGGAGAACAATACCTGCCCCAATGCATAGTGCCAACTGTAAAGTTTGGTGGAGGAGGAATAATGGTCTGGTGCTGTTTTTCATTTTTCGGGCTAGGCTCCTTAGTTCCATTAAAGGGATATCTTAATGACACAGCATACAATGACATTCTAGATGATTCTGAGCTTACAACTTTGGAGCAACAATTTGGGGAAGGCCCTTTCCTGTTTCAGCATGACAATGCCCCCATGCACAAAGCGAGGTCCATACAGAAATGGTTTTGTCGAGATCATGTGAAGGAACTTGACTGGGCCTGCACAGAGCCCTGACCTCAACCCAATCAAACGACTTTGGCAAGAATTGGAACGAAGTCTGCAAGCCAGGCCTAATTGCCCAACCTCACTAATGCTCTTGTGTCTGAATGGAAGCAAGTGCCCGCAGCAATGTTCCATCATCTAGTGGAAAGCCTTCCCAGAAGAGTGGAGGCTGTTATAGCAGCAAATGGAGGAGCAACCACATGAATGCCCATGATTTTTAAATTAGATGTTCAACGAGCAGGTGTCCACACACTTTGGCCATGTAGTGTAAATATGGAAATAGTTTAGAGCCTAACATAAGGGGATTAATACATTTCAAAAATGTATATCTCCCAGATATTGGACAGGCACTTCGGAACAAACTTCATTTAGCTTTTTGGGGACTATCTTTTCTTCCATGTAGTGAATCTGTTATTCAATGTGTTTCTATTGGCTAAAAGTAGTAATGCAAAATTGTTTCATCCAATAATTTTTTTTTAATTATTCTGTTATACCTTAAAACCTCCTAGAGCTCCCCCATACTTCGTGCAATTTCTGCCTGAAGACATACCCAAATCTAACAGCCTGTAGCTCAGGCACAGAACCAAGGATATGCATATTCTTGGTACCATTTGAAAGACAACACTCTGAAGTTTGTGTAAATGTGAATTGAGTGTAGGAGAATATAACACAATAGATCTGGTTTAGATAAAAAAATTGAATAAATGTTTTTTATTTTTATTTTTGTATCATCATCTTTAAAATGAACAAGATAAAATAAACATTCAGATAGGTTGATGGGGACAATTTCAGTGAAAACTATACGAGGGCAACAGTACTTGTGCAAAGTTTCAGAATGATAACTTCCAAAATGAGTGTGCTACATGACATTTATCATGAAGTCACCCAGGTGTCCCACACAAGTAGCCCAAATGTACCCAAGAGGCCAAATTTGTGAAGGTATACATTTTGAAACAAATAACTATATACAAAATACCAAAATGGTATTCTAACACCCCCCCCCCCCAAAAAATAATACTGGAGAAAAAAAAATTGAAAAAATACTGGAAAAAAAATTTTATTGATTAAAAAATATATGAAAATAAATATATATACACATGTACAAAATAACATGGGTAACTATTTACACACTTTCAATATTTGGAATACCCTCAGTCCTCTATCAAATCAAATCTATTTATATAGCCCCACCCTAAAACCCCAAACAGCAAGCAATGCAGGTGTAGAAGCACGGTGGCTAGGAAAAACTCCCTAGAAAGGCAAAAACCTAGGAAGAAACCTAGAGAATTTAGCTTTCCCTGACTTAGTCGCCATAATGATTGATATATAAACAGCTGAAACTGCGCGTTTACCAAACAATGCAGTGCGTAATATGTGTTTCTCCTTCCGGTATGAAACTTCAATAGCGAATGACTCACTGTCACGCCCTGGTCTTAGTATTTTGTGTTTTCTTTATTATTTTGGTCAGGCCAGGGTGTGACATGGGTTAATTATGTGGTGTGTTTTGTCTTGGGGTTTTGTAGGTATTGGGATTGTGTCATAGTGGGGTTGTCTAGAAAAGTCTATGGTTGCCTGAAGTGGTTCTCAATCAGAGGCAGGTGTTTATCGTTGTCTCTGATTGGGAACCATATTTAGGCAGCCATATTCTTTGAGTGTTTCGTGGGTGATTGTTCCTGTCTTAGTGTTTGTTTGCACAAGATAGGCTGTTTAGGGTTTTTCACGTTTATTGTTTTTGTATACTGTTCGTGTTTTCATCTTTATTAAAATTGTCTCGAAAGAACCACGCTGTATTTTGGTCCGCCTCTCCTTCGACGGAAGAAAACCTTAACAGAATCACCCACCACAAAAGGACCAAGCGGCGTGGTGACAGGCAGCAGCAGCAGGAGCAGCGAAAGGAGGAATGGACATGGGAAGACGTTTTGGACGGCAAGGGTTGTTACACTTGGGAGGAAATACTGGCTGGAAGAAATCGCCTCCCATGGGAACAGGTAGAGGCACTTAGGAGAGCAGAGGCAGCCGGAGAGAGGAGCCGGCGATACGAGGGAACACGGTTGGCAAGGAAGTCCGAGAGTCAGCCCCAAAAATGTCTTGGGGGGTGGCACACAGGGAGTATGTCGACGCCAGGTAGGAGACCTGCGCCAACTTCCTGTGCTTACCGGAGGGCTAGAGAGACCTGGCAGGCACCGTGTTATGCTGTGGAGCGCACGGTGTCTCCAGTGCGGGTGCATAGCCCGGTGCGGTACATACCAGCTCCTCGTATCGGCCGGGCTAGAGTGGGCATCGAGCCAGGTATGGTTGGGCAGGCTCGGTGCTCAAGAGCTCCAGTGCGCCTGCACGGTCTGGTCTATCAGGTACCACCTCCACGCACCAGCCCTCCGGTGGCAGCTCCCAGCACCAGGCTTCCTGTGCGTGTCCTCGGCCCAGTACCACCAGGGCCAGCACCACGCATTAGGCCTACAGTGCGCCTCGCCTGTCCAGGGCTGCCGGAGCCTTCCTCCTCTACAGCGCTGTCGGAGTCTCCTGCCTGTCCAGCGCTGCCGGAGCATTCCTCCTCTACAGCGCTGCCGGAGTCTCCCGCCTGTTCAGCGCTGCCAGAGTCTCCCGCCTGTCCAGCACTGCAAGCTGCCAGTCTGCAAGGAGCTGCCAGAGCTGGAAGGAGCTGCCAGAGCTGCCAGTCTGCATGGAGCTGCCAGAGCTGCCAGTCTGCATGGAGCAGCCAGAGCTGCCAGTCTGCATGGAGCAGCCAGAGCTGCCAGTCTGCATGGAGCAGCCAGAGCTGCCAGTCTGCATCGAGCAGCCAGAGCCGCCAGTCTGCATGGAGCAGCCAGAGCTGCCAGTCTGCATGGAGCAGCCAGAGCTGCCAGTCTGCATGGAGCAGCCAGAGCTGCCAGTCTGCATGGAGCAGCCAGAGCCGCCAGTCTGCATGGAGCAGCCAGAGCCGCCAGTCGGCCAGGATCCGCCAGAGCCGCCAGTCAGCCAGGATCCGCCAGAGCCGCCAGTCTGCCAGGATCCGCCAGTCAGCCAGGATCTTCCAGATCCGCCAGTCAGCCAGGATCCGCCATTGAGCCAGGATCCGCCAGTCAGCCAGGATCTGCCAGAACCACCAGCCAGCCAGGATCTGCCAGAGCCATCTACCTGCCTGAGCTTCCTCTCAGTCCCGAGGTTCCTCTCAGTCCCGAGCTTCCCCTCAGTCCCGAGCTTCCCCTCAGTCCCGAGCTTCCCCTCAGTCCCGAGCTTCCCCTCAGTCCCGAGCTTCCCCTCAGTCCCGAGCTACCCCTCAGTCCCGAGCTACCCCTCAGTCCCGAGCTACCTCAGTCCCGAGCTGTCCTTCAGTCCGGAGCTGCCCCTCAGTCCAGTGGGGCCCTTGGTTAGGGCTACTAAGCCAAGGTCGGTGGCGAGGGTTGCCAATCTAAGGACGCGATGCATGCGGACTAAGACTTTGTTGGCGTGGGGTCCACGTCCCGCGCCGGAGCCGCCACTGTGGACAGACGCCCACCCGGACCCTTCCCTATGGGTTTAGGTGTGCGGCCGGGAGTCCGCACCTTGGGGGGGGGGGGGTTCTGTCACGCCCTGGTCTTAGTATTTTGTGTTTTCTTTATTATTTTGGTCAGGCCAGGGTGTGACATGGATTAATTATGTGGTGTGTTTTGTCTTGGGCTTTTGTAGGTATTCGGATTGTGGTATAGTGGGGTTGTCTAGAAAAGTCTATGGTTGCCTGAAGAGGTTCTCAATCAGAGGCGGGTGTTTATCGTTGTCTCTGATTGAGAACCATATTTAGGCAGCCATATTCTTTGAGTGTTTCGTGGGTGATTGTTCCTGTCTTAGTGTTTGTTTGCACCAGATAGGCTGTTTAGGGTTTTTCAAGTTTATTGTATTTGTATACTGTTCGTGTTTTCATCTTTATTAAAGATGTCTCGAAATAACCACGCTGCATTTTGGTCCGCTTACCCTTCGACGGAAGAAAACCTTAACACTCACTTTACGCTGGAGCTTACTACATGGGTTGGTCTTGCAACACATAAACATGGCCTATTGCCGTTTACCTCAGCTCATTGGCTAGCTACCCAGCTAGATTTCTAGATGATCAGTGGTCATTGGGTTAAAAGACAGTCTATCAATGAAACAGCGGGCAAATCATTGGTGCACAATGATGTCATGACTTGTTGTCTTTGAATCGGTTTCTTTCAGTCAATACCTCCCGCGAAATAGCCCATCACGTTTTACAAACAAACCAGCTGATTGCAGTGAAACCAAACATCACGTTCTGTGTGTGTTATTTACCTGGAATGTGTCGTCAAAAATGGAATGAGACGGAATTCACGACACAAGCAGTTCACAAAATGTTTTGTGTTAGGCTATAAAAATGGATGTTATCAAACAAAAGATCATTCATTGTGTAACAATGAGCATTGGAATTGCAAACAGATGAAGATCGTCAAAGGTAAACCATTTATATTAATACAGATTGTGGTTATGTTACGTCTGTGCTGGTTAAAATTGTTGTTTTTTATGGGGCTCTATGCTCAGATAATCACATCGTATTCTTTCGCAGTAAATCCTTTTTAAAATCTGACAACGCAGTTGGATTACCAAGATTCTAGGCTTTCAATATATGTGAGACATATAGTCCCTTGGGACATCTTAATTGGGCATGGGACACAAGCTAAGGCTTGATCACCCTTTAGCTGGCCACCTTTGATGAGGGTGTTTAGTGATTAAAGGCCGAAACACCCACTGATTCGAAGGCCCACTACTGAGGATGTGTCCCAAAATTGACATCTTAACCCAGTCTAAGAAATAAATCTCCCATGCCACTCTGTCAACATCACAGCAAATCTCAGTGCATTCCATCTATTGGCACAATGGGCAGTTTTTAACATCTCGTCCCATGTTTTATCATTCTATTTTCATGAATGTTTAATATGACTATTTATGTAGCGATTTCAGCCCTCTAGCGGGTTCTGTGCGGGTTTCGTGCGCAGAGAGTTTAAGCGGTCGTACAATTCTAAATCAAATATCTAAATGATCCTTGTGTAACGAGTGCGCTGAGCATCGGGAAGCAAGTTCAGGCAGTGAGTGTTTTAATAAATTAAACAAGTAACACAAACAACGCAACGACATGAAAACAGAGTCAATAACACCTGAGGCAAGAACCAAGGGGAGTGACAGATATAGGAAAGATAATCAAGGAGGTGATGGAGTCCAGGTGAGTGTAATGAGGCGCAGATGCGTGAGATAATGGTGGTAATGATAATGGTGGTAATGATAATGGTGTGCGGGATAATCAGAGGCCTGATGACCTAGAGGCTGGAGAGGGAATATACGTGACCGTACCCCCTCCCTGACACGCAGCTTCAGCAGCAGGACGCCGTCAAAGGGAACGAACCCAGGGATCAGGAGCGGACCGGTCACCCCTGCTGATGCTTGAGAACCTGTCACGCCAGCTGAGGCACGGGAACCTGTCGAGTCAGCCGGGGCATGGGAACCTGTCAGATCGGTTGAGGCAGGGGAGCCTGGCGATCTGGCTGAGACATGAGAACCTAGCGAGCCGGTGGAAGCAGGGGAGCCTGGCGATCTGGCTGAGACATTAGAACCTAGCGAGCCGGCTGAGGCAGGGGAGCCTGGCTATCTGGCTGAGACATGAGAACCTAGCGAGCCGGTGGAAGCAGGGGAGCCTGGCGATCCGGTGGAGGCATGAAAGCCCGACGAGCCGGCTGAGGCAGGGGAGCCTGGCTATCTGGCTGAGACATGAGAACCTAGCGAGCCGGTGGAAGCAGGGGAGCCTGGCGATCCGGTGGAGGCATGAAAGCCCGACGAGCCGGCTGAGGCAGGGGAGCCTGGCGATCTGGCTGAGGCATGAGAATCTAACGAGCCGGTGGAAGCAGGGGAGCCTGGCGATCTGGCTGAGGCATGAGAACCTAGCGAGCCGGTGGAAGCAGGGGAGCCTGGCGATCTGGCTGAGGCATGAGAACCTAACGAGCCAGTGGAAGCAGGGGAGCCTGGCGATCCGGTGGAGGCATGAAAGCCCGACGAGCCGGCTGAGGCAGGGGAGCCTGGCGATCTGGCTGAGGCATGAGAACCTAACGAGCCGGTGGAAGCAGGGGAGGCTGGCAATCTGGCTGAGGCATGAGAACCTAACGAGCCGGTGGAAGCAGGGGAGCCTGGCGATCTGGCTGAGGCATGAGAACCTAACGAGCCGGGGGAAGCAGGGGAGCCTGGCTATCCGGCTGAGGCAGGGGAGCCTGGCGATCCGGTGGAGGCATGAAAGCTCGACGAGCCGGCTGAAGCAGGGGAGCCTGGCTATCCGGCTGAGGCATGAGAACCTAACGAGCTGGTGGAAGCAGGGGAGCCTGGCCGATCCGGTGGAGGCATGAAAGCCCGACGAGCCGGCTGAAGCAGGGGAGCCTGGCTATCCGGCTGAGGCATAAGAGCCTGTAGCAGTTCCCGGACCCAACGTCATTACTCTGACACAAAAATAAAATAAACACTCCCTGATGCTTCCCTTAGGTGAAGTGTTATTTTGTAACGAGTCCGCTGAGAGTCGGGAAGCAAGTTCAGGGAGCGAGTGTTTTAATAAATCAATGAAACAATAAACACGTAACACAAACAATGCACCAACATGAAAACAGAGTCAATAACACCTGAGGAAAGAAACAAGGGGAGATATAGATGTAGTGAAGATAATCAAGGAGGTGATGGAGTCCAGGTGAGTGTCATGAGGCGCAGGTGCGCGAGACGATGGTGACAGGTGTGCGGGATAATCAGCAGCCTGATGAACTAGAGGCCGGAGAGGGAGTATACGTGACACCTTGGTATGACCATCTTAAAACAATACAATATGTTAGCTTAGAACCCCACCAGCTTAAACTCTTAGAGGGTTAATGATATTGGTGAAAATGTTAACTCAACAGAACTCCATATGTATGCTGATGACACACTTGTCTTCTCTTTTACATCTAAAGTTGAGAAGGATTAGCAACTGGCTTTTGATGAAAACATCTAAATGATTTCAAGTTATTGAATAAACTTAATTTCTAAAATTACAGGGTATTGATTAAGTTGCTTGTAACCCAATTGAATTTCGATAGGTAATTCCAAAGTAAAAAGTGAACTTGGAGAAAAATGATAAAAATGTGTTGTCTTTACATGTATTTATTATTTGTTACGTTTAACAAAAGTGGAAAAGTAGGTTGAGTGTTGAAAGAAATAGGTTGCAACGTTAAATATAGATTTGGCATTGAATCATATATTTGGTTTCAACAATTGTTGTTTTTTTCAATTGAGAAAACCTACCTAATTTACTTTAAACCTGTTGAGGTATTGATTATTTATGTTGATCCAAAGAGTCATTTTTACAGTGCCTAGTGGAACAGACCCGAACATGGCATTGAATATTCATAGTGAGTCTCTGCCTGTCGCTAGTGTCTGATGTCCCATTTTCCAAAATGTTTCGGATTGTTTCATTATTAATAGCTACTTTCCCATCCCAGTATGATTTGGCTTTTCGAATGTCATCCCAAACTAAATTCCTTCTGTCAGAAAAGTGCAGCTCTGACCGGGCGCCACACACACACACACACACACACACACACACACACACACACACACACACACACACACACACACACACACACACACACACACACACACACACACACACACACACACACACACACACACAGGAAAAGAATCTGAAGAAACAAGGCAGGGAGCACTGTGTGTTTATAAGCCTCCATTGATATCTCGGCTGGCAGTGTCTCTGCTGATTGGCTGAGCTGATGGTTCCTTGAATAGGTAAACAGGACACTCTGTCTCCATTCCCCTTGATGTGATGTATCATCTCTGTGAGTGTGTGTGTGTTTGTGCGTGTGTGCATGCGTGTGTGGGTACATGTGTGTGCTCAGAATATTCCACCAGGCTCCACCGATGTTCCTCTCTGTCACTAAATAATGCACAGCTCCATCCATGAAGAGCAGAGACCAGCCTAGCGAGTGGCTCCCACCTCCCGCTCTCAGGAAGACTAATGATGAGGTGCAAGTAGAAAACCACTTTCCTGTGTACGCCCATCCATCTAATCCCTTCTTATCATGTACCAACACAAGTTGTTTATTGTCACTCCTACATGCAAAACTCCCATAATTGGGCCAATCACTCAGTAAGTCCAGTCCTGGACTGTCTTAACAAAATGAATCCAAAATATTTAGGCTTACTTAATCCAGTGTCCCAATTTATTTTAATTTTTATCGGGATATGCAAATATATGTATATCATCACCTCATTTGCATATTTAAAGTGATTCTCAAGTACTTCTGTACTTTGTGTAGTTCTTAAAGTACTGTAGCATTCACAAGCCAAAAGTGGTCTCCAAAAATGGCGTACTACGTCACATATGTGCAGATATGAGCACCACGTCATTGCTCTCGACTCTCTCCCTCTGCTGTGTGTGCCTCTTGCTAGCGGTCACTCGTATGGCAAGGGACTGAAGCTCATTGGTTGAACTCGATTTGTCGGGGGGCTGGTCCACATGGAGGAAAATGTAGAGAAAATGGCGCCGCACAGCTTCCAGAAAAACAGTCGCTTTCAAACTAAGGATTTGTTGGCTAATTGAGGTAAGGCAGTAACTCTGATCATACTGTAGATTATGCACGTATGAACTACTCATGTATGGACTACACACATCCAGCCATAGCCGGTTGTTAGAAAAATGCTTAGTAGTCACTAAAGTTCCAGACTAGGTATTTCATACAATATTTCAGAATAATTTGAATACAAAAAGATTATATATTTATATATACATTAAACTGGTAATATCTGATTATGATATGGTTAAGCAAAATAAATCCCTATTAGGTGCTTGGCCTTAAGTTCAGGCAATAATTCAGAGTGGTTAAGGTTAGGGTTAGGGTTAAAACAGAAAAACAAACATTTAGAAAACGAGTGCCTGTTGCACTGGGATTGAAACCTTGATGGTAGGAGCTGTAACTCATGGTTTTAGCCCATCCTTGTGGTTATGCAGGAGAATAGTTGCTCATGGCATCTGAAGCGGTCTCCTCAGCTGATAGGGTAGTCATACAGACTGCTGAATCTGTTCCTCATCTTCAAATAATATTTTTGCAGGAATGATTTTGCCGAAGATTGTATCTCCGCCGGGCTGGGCACCCTGAGCTGCCGTCTTTCTGAAAGGTAAATGTCACTACTCACTAGACAGTATAGGAGCTGTATTCTAATTTGTCAACCAATGGACACCGCAGATAGAGTCTGCGTCCCAAACGGTACCCATGGTGCGCTGCTCTGGTCAAAATGGAATATAGTGCCATTTGGGAATAATATCAGTGTTCACTGTTGTTTACTGAAAAAGCTGATTCCTGTGCTTGGCCCTCCTATGTTGAAAATAATAAACGGCTCTCTATCCACCGGATGTGTACCAAACTCACTAAAAGTGGCAGTAATAAAGCCTCTCTTGAAAAAGCCAAACCTTGACCCAGAAAATATTTAAAAAACTATCGGCCTATATTGAATCTTCTATTCCCCTCAACAATTTTAGAAAAGGCTGTTGCGCAGCACCTCACATGCCTCTTTTGGAGAGGTTGGAAACCCAAATTGGTCTACACGGACAAGTTCTGGCCTGGTTTAGATCTTATCTGTCGGAAAGATATCAGTTTGTCTCTGTGAATGGTTTGTCCTCTGACAAATCAACTGTAAATTTCGGTGTTCCTCAAGGTTCCGTTTTAGGACCATTATTTCACTATATATTTTACCTCTTGGGGATGTCATTCGAAAACATAATGTTAACTTTCACTGCTATGCGGATGACACACAGCTGTACATTTCAATGAAACATGGTGAAGCCCCAAAACTGCCGTCGCTAGAAGCATGTGTTTCAGACATAAGGAAGTGGATGGCTGCAAACTTTCTACTTTTAAACTCGGACAAAACAGAGATGCTTGTTCTAGGTCCCAAGAAACAAAGAGATCGTGTGTTGAATCTGACAATTAATCTTAATGGTTGTACAGTCGTCTCAAATAAAACTGTGAAGGACCTCGGCGTTACTCTGGACCCTGATCTCTCTTTTGAAGAACATATCAAGACCATTTCAAGGACAGCTTTTTTCCATCTATGTAACATTGCAAAAATCAGAAACTTTCTGGCCAAAAATGATGCAGAAAAATTCATCCATGCTTTTGTCACTTCTAGGTTAGACTACTGCAATGCTCTACTTTCCGGCTACCCGGATAAAGCACTAAATAAACTTCAGTTAGTGCTAAATACGGCTGCTAGAATCCTGACTAGAACCAAAAAATGTGATCATATTACTCCAGTGCTATCCTCCCTACACTGGCTTCCTGTCAAGGCAAGGGCTGATTTCAAGGTTTTACTGCTAACCTACAAAGCATTACATGGGCTTGCTCCTACCTATCTCTCTGATTTGATCCTGCCGTACATACGTACACGTACGCTATGGTCACAAGACGCCGGCCTCCTAATTGTCCCTAGAATTTCTAAGCAAACAGCTGGAGGCAGGGATTTCTCCTATAGAGCTCCATTTTTATGGAATGGTCTGCCTACCCATGTGAGAGACGCAAACTCAGTCTCAAGTCTTTACTGAAAACTCATCTTTTCAGTGGGTCATATGATTGAGTGTAGTCTGGCCCAGGAGTGTGAAGGTGAACAGAAAGGCTCTGGAGCAACGAACCGCCCTTGCTGTCTCTGCCTGGCCGGTTCCCCTCTTTCCACTGGGATTCTCTGCCTCTAACCCTATTACAGGGGCTGAGTCACTGGCTTACTGGGGCTCTTTCATACCGTCCCTAGGAGGGGTGCGTCACTTGAGTGGGTTGAGTCACTGATGTGATCTTCCTGTCTAGGTTGGCGCCCCCCCTTGGATTGTGCTGTGGCGGAGATCTTTGTGGGCTATACTCGGCCTTTTCTCAGGATGGTAAGTTGGTGGTTGAAGATATCCCTCTAGTGGTGTGGGGCTGTGCTTTGGCAAAGTGGGTGGGGTTATATCCTTCCTGTTTGGCCCTGTCCGGGGGTGTCATCGGATGGGGCCACAGTGTCTTCTGACCCCTCCTGTCTCAGCCTCCAGCATTTATGCTGCAGTAGTTTATGTGTCGGGGGGCTAGGGTCAGTTTGTTATATCTGAAGTACTTCTCCTGTCCTATCCGGTGTCCTGTGTGAATTTAAGTATGCTCTCTCTAATTCTCTCTTTCTCTCTTCTTTCTCTCTCTTGGAGGACCTGATCTCTAGGAACATGCCTCAGGACTACCGGGCATGATGACTCCTTGCTGTCCCCAGTCCACCTGGCCGTGCTGCTGCTCCAGTTTCAAATGTTCTGCCTGTGATTATCATTTATGAACATTTGAACATCTTGGCCAAGTGCTGTTATAATCGCCACCCGGCACAGCCAGAAGAGGACTGGCCACCCCACATAGCCTGGTTCCTCTCTAGGTTTCTTTCTAGGTTTTGGCCTTTCTAGGGAGTTATTTCCTAGCCACCGTGCTTCTACACCTGTATTGCTTGCTGTTTGGGGTTTTAGGCTGGGTTTCTGTACAGCACTTTGAGATATCAGCTGATGTACGAAGGGCTATATAAATAAATTTGATTTGATTTTGTTTCACATCTGTCTCTTCATTCCCCAGGGGAGTTTTGAAGATAGTGTCCTCTCCTAACAAGTATACTGTCACTCCTGTCTGCAAAATTCTCATAATTGACCAAATAACTCAGTTCCTCTTACCTTTCCGCCTAGCACTGATAACTTGTTTATTGAGGAACAATGCACTTACTACGACAGTGATGCCTCGCTTTATGTCTCTGTCAAATGTCAATATGCCTTGTATACTGTTGGTTAGGATAGTTATCATTGTTTTAGTTTACTGCGGAGCCCTTAGTCCCAACTAACATGCCTCAGATACCTCCTTTTTCCCACCTCCCACACATGCAGTGACCTCACCCAGCATAACTAGCGCGTCCAGAGATGCAACCTCTCTTATCATCACTCAGTGCCTGGGTTTTTCCTGTACCCGCACCTCATCATACCCCAGAAATCTGCTCCTTTTATTCTCTGTCCCCAACGCACTAGACAACCAGTTTTGATAGCCTTTAGCCGTACCCTCATCCTACTCCTCCTCTGTTCCTCGGGTGATGTGGAGGTTAACCCAGGCCCTGCGTGTCCCCAGGCACTCTCTTTTGTTGACTTCTCTAACCGAAAAAGCCTTGGTTTCATGCATGTTAACATCAGAAGCCCTAAGTTTGTTTTACTCACTGCTTTAGTACACTCCGCCAACCCTGATGTCATTGCCATGTCTGAATCCTGGCTTAGGAAGGCCACCAAAAATTCTGAGATTTCCATACCCAACTACAACATTTTCCATCAAGATAGAACTGACAAAGGGGAAGGATTTGCAATCTACTGCAGAGATAGCCTGCAAGGTCTATCCCCTCGGGCGGCAGGGTAGCCTAGTGGTTAGAGCGTTGGACTAGCAACCGGAAGGTTGCAAGTTCAAGCCCCCGAGCTGACAAGGTACAAATCTGTCATTCTGCCCCTGAACAGGCAGTTAACCCACTGTTCCTAGGCTGCCATTGAAAATAAGAATTTGTTCTTAACTGACTTGCCTAGTTAAATAAAGGTCAAATAAAAAAAATTAAAAAAAATGTTTCTAATTTAAAAAATGAATCTCTCCAGAAGTAAGTCTCTCACTGTTGCCGCCTGTTATAGACCCCCCTCAGCTCCCAGCTGTGCCCTGGACACCATATGTGAATTGATTGCCCCCAATCTATCTTCAGAGTTCGTTCTTTTAGGTGACCTAAACTGGGATATACTTAACACCCCGGCAGTCCTACAATCTAAACTAGATGCCCTCAATCTCACACAAATGATCAAGGAACCCACCAGGTACAACACTAAATCCGTAAACATGGGCACCCTCATAGATATTACCCTGACCAAAATCTGCTGTTTTCAATCAGGATCTCAGCGATCACTGCCTCATTGCCTGCATCCGCTATGGGTCCGCAGTCCCTTATCACTGTCAAACGCTCCCTAAAACACTTCTGTGAGCAGGGCTTTAAAATCGACCCGGCCCAGGTATCCTGGAAGGATATTGACCTTGTGTCGAGGATGCAGGGTCATTCTTTAAAAGTAATTTCCTCACAATTTTAAATAAGCATGCCCATTTAAAAAAAAATTGAACTAAGAACAGATATAGCCCTTGGTTCACTCCAGACCTGACTGCCCTCGACCAGCACAAAAACATCCTGCTGACTGCATTAGTATCGAATAGTCCCCACGATATGCAATTTTTCAGGGAAGTCAGGAACCAATACAAGGAATCAGTTAGGAAAGCAAAGACTAGCTTTTTCAAACAGAAAATTGCATCCTGTAGCTCTAACTCCTAAAGGTTTTGAAACACTGTAAAGTCCATGGAGAATAGGAGCACCTCCTCCCAGCTGCCCACTGCATTGAGGCCAGATAAGTCTGTCACCACTGATAAACCCATGATAATCGAGAATTTCAATAAGCATTTCTCTACGGCTGGCCATGCTTTCCTCCTGGCTACCCCAACACTGGCCAACAGCTCCGCACCCCCCGCAGCTACTTGCCCAAGCCTCCCCAGCTTCTCCTTCACCCAAATCCAGTCAGCTGATGTTCTGAAAGAGCTGGAAAACCTGGACCCGTACAAATCACCTGGGCTAGACAATCTGGACAATATCTTTCTAAAATTATACGCCGACATTGTTGCAACCCCTTTTACCAGTCTGTTCAATCTCTCTTTCGTATCGTTCGAGATCCCTAAAGATTGGAAAGCTGCCGCGGTCATCCCCCTCTACAAAGGGGGTGACACTCTAAACCCAAACTGTTACAGACCTATATCCATCAAATCGGAGGGCCTGTTGTCCGGACCTCTGGCAGTCGCTATGGGGGTACCACAGGGTTCAATTTTTGGGCCGACTCTTTTAACTGTATATATCAACGATGTCGCTCTTGCTGTGGGTGATTCCCTGATTCACCTCTACGCAGACGACACCAATCTGTATTCATCTGGCCCTTCTGGGGTGGCAGGGTAGCCTAGTGGTTAGAGCGTTGGACTAGTAACCGGAAGGTTGCGAGTTCAAACCCCCGAGCTGACAAGGTACAAATCTGTCGTTCTGCCCCTGAACAGGCAGTTAACCCACTGTTCCCAGGCCGTCATTGAAAATAAGAATGTGTTCTTAACTGACTTGCCTGGTTAAATAAAGGTAAAAATTTAAATTTAAAATTTAAATTCTTTGAACATTGTGTTAACTAACCTCCAAACGAGCTTCAATGCCATACAACACTCCTTCCGTGGCCTCCAACTGCTCTTAAATACTAGTAAAACCAAATGCATGCCTTTCAACCGATCGCTGCCCGCAGCCGCCCGCCCGACTAGCATTACTACTCTGGACGGTTCTGACTTAGAATATGTGGACTACAAATACCTAGGTGTCTGGCTAGACTGTAAACTCTCCTTTCAGACTCATATTAAAAATTTAATCTAGAATCTGCTTCCTATTTCGCAATAAAGCCTCCTTTTTCTATTTCTACTTGCACATCATCATCTGCTCATCTATCACTTCAGTGTTAATTTTCTAAATTGTAATTATTCCGCTACTTTGGTCTATTTATCGTCTTACCTCCTCACGCCATTTGCACACACTATGTATAGACTTTCTTTATTTTCTATTGTGTTATTGACTGTACGCTTGTTTATTCCATGTGTAACACTGTGTTGTTGTTTGTGTCGCACTGCTTTGCTTTATCTTGGCCAGGTCGCAGTTGTAAATGAGAACTTTTTCTCAACTAGCCTACCTGGGTAAATAAAGGTGAAATAAAAAATGTATAACAGAAAAATATGTGGATGTATCATCTTTGCTATCTTAAAACGTCTCTGGGATATGTGGGACCCACCTGGCCAAAAGCCAGTGAAAATGCAGAGCGCCAAATTCAAATAAATTACTATAAAAATCTAACTTTCAAGAAATCACACATGCAAGACAGCAAATTAAAGCTACACTTGTTGTGAATCCAGCCAACATGTCAGATTTCAAAAAGGCTTTTCGGCGAAAGCAAACAATGCTATTATCTGAGGATAGCACCATAGTAAACAAAGAGAGAGAAGCATATTTCAACCCTGCAGGCGCGACACAAAACGCAGAAATAAAAATATAATTCCTGCCTTACCTTTGACGAGCTTCTTTTGTTGGCACTCCAATATGTCCCATAAACATCACAAATGGTCCTTTTGTTTGATTAATTCCGTCGATATATATCCAAAATGTCAATTTATTTGGCGCGTTTGATCCAGAAAAATACCGGTTCCAACTCGCGCAACGTGACTACAAAATATCTCAAAAGTTATCTGTAAAATTTGCCAAAACATTTCAAACTACTTTTGTAATTCAACTTTAGGTATTTTTTTACATAAATAATCGATTAAATTTAAGACGGGATGATCTGTGTTCAATACAGGAAGAAAACAAACTGACGCTACCTTTCTGGTCACGCGCCTCTAACAAACAGTACACTTGAAATGACCCTCGTTTTGAACAGGGCTACCTCTTCATTACACAAATGAAAAACCTCAACCAATTTCAAAAGACTTGTGACATTCAGTGGAAGTGATAGGAACTGCAAGAAGAAAATCTGAATGGTTTTGCCTCTGGTTTTCACCTGCTACATAAGTTTTGTTATACTCACAGACATGATTCAAACAGTTTTAGAAACTTCAGAATATCTTCTATCCAAATCTACTAATAATATGCACATCTTATCTTCTGGGGATGAGTAGCGGACAGTTGATTTGTGGCATGAATTTCATCCGGACGTGAAAATACTGCCCCCTGTCACCAATACATTTTAAGATGAATGCATTAACTGTAAGTCACATCTGCTAAGTGACTCAAATGTCAATGTAAATGCTCTCTCTCTCTCTCTCTCTCTCTCTCTCTCTCTCTCTCTCACACACACATACACTAACAATTTCTCATCCCTGCACCTTTATCTTCTCTCTCTGTTGGTTATTGAATTGCTTTAGCATTCATTCTGACTTCGGTATGGCATTGCCTATGACACCTTTTAATATCCAAGTGGAGCTTGTGAGAGAAATGTTAAGCAGAAGGTTGGGGAGAGAATTCATTATACAGACCTCTTCTCCTTCCACGACCTGCACCGCACCAGCTGCTGTGCATATTCCATCTCTCTATCTGCCAGGCCTGAAATTGAGCGGTTGCGTGTCCTCTGCATATATTGTGACCACATTACACTGTCTGATGAGACCTGCTGCTCTGGCCCTGCCAGTCTGAAGAAAAACAATCTCCAATAACCTTAGTTCTACCGCAACCACTCCTACTGCTACCTCCACAGCCACGGCCACAACCACCACCACCACCATCACCACCAACCCTAATGCCACCATCACAGCCATGGCCACCGCCACCACCATTACCACAACCCCTATTGCCGCCACCACCACCCCAATCACCGCCACCAGCACCACAACCACCACCATCAACACCATCATCACTACTACCATCACTACGACGGCCACCACCACCACCATCTCATTGCCCATGCTGGACGGTGTTCCAGACACACATATTTACAGTGGGGCAAAAAAGTATTTATTCAGCCACCAATTGTGCAAGTTCTCCCACTTAAAAAGATGAGAGATGCCTGTAATTTTCATCATAGGTACACTTCAACTATGACAGACAAAATTAGGAAATAAAATCCAGAAAATCACATTGTAGGATTTTTTATTAATTTATTTGCAAATTATGGTGGAAAAAAAGTATTTGGTCACCTACAAACAAGCAAGATTTCTGGCTCTCACAGACCTGTCACTTCTTCTTTAAGAGGCTCCTCTGTCCTCCACTCGTTACCTGTATTAATGACACCTGTTTGAACTTGTTATCAGTATAAAAGACACCTGTCCACAACCTCAAACAGTCACACTCCAAACTCCACTATGGCCAAGACCAAAGACCTGTCAAAGGACACCAGAAACCAAATTGTAGACCTGCACCAGGCTGGGAAGACTGAATCTGCAATAGGTAAGCAGCTTGGTTTGAAGAAATCAACTGTGGGAGCAATTATTAGGAAATGGAAGTCATACAAGACCACTGATAATCTCCCTCGATCTGGGGCTCCACGCAAAATCTCAAAATGATCACAAGAACGGTGAGCAAAAATCCCAGAACCACACGGGGGGACCTAGTGAATGACCTGCAGAGAGCTGGGACCAAAGTAACAAATCCTACCCCATCAGTAACACACTACACCGCCAGGGACTCAAATCCTGCAGTGCCAGACGTGTCCCCCTGCTTAAGCCAGTACATGTCCAGGCCCGTCTGAAGTTTGATAGAGAGCATTTGGATGATCCAGAAGAAGATTGGGAGAATGTCATATGGTCAGATGAAACCAAAATTTTACTTTTTGGTAAAAACTCATCTCGTCATGTTTGGAGGACAAAGAATGCTGAGTTGCATCCAAAGAACACCATACCTACTGTGAAGCATGGTGGTGGAAACATCATGCTTTGGGGCTGTTTTTCTGCAAAGTGACCAGGACGACTGATCCGTGTAAAGGAAAGAATGAATGGGGCCATGTATCGTGAGATTTTGAGTGAAAACCTCCTTCCATCAGCAAGGGCATTGAAGATGAAAAGTGGCTGGGTCTTTCAGCATGACAATGATCCCGGGCAACGAAGGAGTGGCTTCGTAAGAAGCATTTCAAGGTCCTGGAGTGGCCTAGCCAGTCTCCAGATCTCAACCCAATAGAACATCTTTGGAGGGAGTTGAAAGTCCATGTTGCCCAGCAACAGCCCCAAAACATCACTGCTCTAGAGGAGATCTGCATGGAGGAATGGGCCAAAATACCAGCAACAGTGTGTGAAAACCTTGTGAAGACTTACAGAAAACGTTTGACCTCTGCCATTGCCAACAAAGAGTATATAACAAAGTATTGGGATAAACTTTTGTTATTGACCAAATACTTATTTTCCACCCTAATTTGCAAATAAATTCATTACAAATCCTACAATGTGATTTTTTCGATTTTTTTTTCTCATTTTGTCTGTCATAGTTGAAGTGTACCTATGATGAAAATTTGTGTCCTAAGTTTTCATAACTGTGACCTTAATTGCCTATCGTCTCTAAGCTGTTACTGTCTTAACGACCGTTCCACACGTGCATGTTCATTAATTGTTTATGGTACATTGAACAAGCATGGGAAACAGTGTTCAAACCCTTTACAATGAAGATCTGTGAAGTTATTTGGATTATTATCTTTGGACAGGTTTCTGAAAACGGGACATTTCTTTTTTTGCTGAGTTTATATATATATATATATATATATACAGTATATATTTATTTGCAGAGCTGACAGCAGAGCGCTTGTTGTGAGTGAAGGCCTGAAAATAATCTAACACACCATTCTCCGCACTATGTAACCAAGAGAGAGAGAGAAACAGAGAGAGAAACAGAGAGAAAGAGAACAGAGAGAGGAACAGAAATAGATAAACAGAGATAAAGATCAAGAGAAACAGAGATAAACAGAGTGCGAGAAACAGAGAGAGATAACAGAGAGAAAGAGAACAGAAAGAGAAACAGAGAGAGATAAACCAGGAGAAATATAACAGAGAGAAAGAGAACAGAGAGAGGAACAGAAATAGATAAACAGAGATAAAGATCAAGAGAAACAGAGATAAACAGAGTGCGAGAAACAGAGAGAGATAACAGAGAGAAAGAGAACAGAAAGAGAAACAGAGAGAGATAAACCGAGAGAAATATAACAGAGAGAAAGAGATAAGCAGAGAGAAAGAGAAACAGAGAGAACTAAACAGAGAGAAATATAACAGAGAGAAAGAGATAAGCAGAGAGAGAGAAACAGAGAGAACTAAACAGAGAGAAATATAACAGAGAGAAAGAGATAAGCAGAGAGAAAGAGAAACAGAGAGAACTAAACAGAGAGAAATATAACAGAGAGAAAGAGATAAGCAGAGAGAAAGAGAACAGAGAGGAACAGCAGAGAAACAGATAGAAAGAGAGCAGAGCGAGAGAGAGAAACAGAGAGAACTAAACAGAGAGAAATATAACAGAGAGAGAGAGAAAGAGATAATGTAATGATCCTCTTCCTGTAAATGACTGGACCAAAGCGCAGCGTGGTACGTGTTCATGATATTTTACGAAATCAGAACACTTGAACAAAAATAACAAAGACGAAAACGAACAGTTCTGTAAGGAAAATAAACTATACAGAAAACAACTACCCACAAAAACCCTGTGGGGAAAAGCTACCTAAGTATGGTTCCCAATCAGAGACAACGATAGACAGCTGTCCCTGATTGAGAACCATACCCGGCCAAAACAAAAAAATACATAAACATAGAAAAATAATAGAAGATCATAGAATGCCCACCCAAATCACACCCTGACCAAACCAAAATAGAGACATAAAAAGCTCTAAGGTCAGGGCGTGACAGTACACCTCCCAAAGGGTGCGGACTCCGGCCGCAAAACCTGAACCTATAGGGGAAGGTCTGGGTGGGCAGTTTTCCGCGGTGGCAGGTCTGGTGAGGGACGTAGACCCCTGCTCCACCTCTGGCTTGGCACACTTAGGTGGCGCCAGCATCTTATGTGTTCATGATATTTTATTAAATCAGAACGCTTGAACAAAAATAACAAAGATGAAAATGAAAACCTTAACCTATAGGGGAAGGTATGGGTGGGCATGACAGATAAACAGAGAGAAAGAGAACAAATCAAATCAAATCAAATGTATTTATATAGCCCTTCGTACATCAGCTGATATCTCAAAGTGCTGTACAGAAACCCAGCCTAAATCCCCAAACAGCAAGCAATGCAGGTGTAGAAGCACGGTGGCTAGGAAAAACTCCCTAGAAAAGCCAAAACCTAGGAAGAAACCTAGAGAGGAACCAGGCTATGTGGGGTGGCCAGTCCTCTTCTGGCTGTGCCGGGTGGAGATTATAACAGAACATGGCCAAGATGTTCAAATGTTCATAAATTACCAGCATGGTCGAATAATAATAAGGCAGAACAGTTGAAACTGGAGCAGCAGCACGGTCAGGTGGACTGGGGACTGCAAGGAGTCATCATGTCAGGTAGTCCTGGGGCATGGTCCTAGGGCTCAGGTCCTCCGAGAGAGAGAAAGAAAGAGAGAAGGAGAGAATTAGCACTGAGATTCACACAGGACACCGAATAGGGCAGGAGAAGTACTCCAGATGTAACAAACTGACCCTAGCCCCCGACACATAAACTACTGCAGCATAAATACTGGAGGCTGAGACAGGAGGGGTCAGGAGACACTGTGGCCCCATCCGAGGACACCCCCGGACAGGGCCAAACAGGAAGGATATAACCCCACCCACTTTGCCAAAGCACAGCCCCCACACCACTAGAGGGATATCTTCAACCACCAACTTACCATCCTGAGACAAGGCTGAGTATAGCCCACAAAGATCTCCGCCATGGCACAACCCAGACAGGATGACCACATCAGTGAATCAACCCACTCAGGTGAAACACCCCTTCCAGGGACGGCATGAGAGAGCCCCAGTAAGCCAGTGACTCAGCCCCTGTAATAGGGTTAGAGGCAGAGAATCCCTGTGGAAAGAGGGGAACCGGCCAGGCAGAGACAGCAAGGGCGGTTCGTTGCTCCAGAGCCTTTCCGTTCACCTTCCCACTCCTGGGCCAGACTACACTCAATCATATGACCCACTGAAGAGATGAGTCTTCAGTAAAGACTTATAGGTTGAGACCGAGTTTGCGTCTCTCACATGGGTAGGCAGACCGTTCCATAAAAATGGATCTCTATAGGAGAAAGCCCTGCCTCCAGCTGTTTGCTTAGAAATTCTAGGGACAATTAGGATGCCTGCGTCTTGTGACCGTAGCGTACGTGTAGGTATGTACGGCAGGACCAAATCAGAGAGATAGGTAGGAGCAAGCCCATGTAATGCTTTGTAGGTTAGCAGTAAAACCTTGAAATCAGCCCTTGCTTTGACAGGAAGCCAGTGTAGGGAGGCTAGCACTGGAGTAATATGATCAAATTTTTTGGTTCTAGTCAGGATTCTAGCAGCCGTATTGTCCGAGTTTAAAAGTAGAAGGTTTGCAGCCATCCACTTCCTTATGTCTGAAACACATGCTTCTAGCAAGGGCAATTTTGGGGCTTCACCATGTTTCATTGAAATGTACAGCTGTGTGTCATCCGCATAGCAGTGAAAGTTAACATTACGTTTTCGAATAACATCCCCAAGAGGTAAAATATATAGTGAAAACAATAGTGGTCCTAAAACGGAACCTTGAGGAACACCGAAATTTACAGTTGATTTGTCAGAGGACAAACCATTCACAGAGACAAACTGATATCTTTCCAACAGATACGATCTTAACCAGGCCAGAAGTTGTCCGTGTAGACCAATTTGGGTTTCCAATCTCTCCAAAAGAATGTGGTGATCGATGGTATCAAAAGCAGCACTAAGGTCTAGGAGTGAGTTTAGTGAGTTTCGTACACATTCGGTGGATAGAGAGCAGTTTATTATGTTCAACATAGGAGGGCCAAGCACAGGAAGCAGCTCTTTCAGTAGTTTAGTTGGAATAGGGTCCATTATGCAGCTAGACGGTTTAGAGGCCATGATTATTTTCATCATTGTGTCAAGAGATATAGTACTAAAACACTTGAGCGTCTCTCTTGATCCTATCTCCTGGCAGAGTTGTGCAGACTCAGGACAACCGAGCTTTGAAGGAATACGCAGATTTAAAGAGGAGTCCGTAATTTGCTTTCTAACAATCATAATATTTTCCTCAAAGAAGTTCATGAATTTATCACTGCTAAAGTGAAAGTCATCCTCTCTTGGGTAATGCTGCTTATTAGTTAGCTTTGCGACAGTATCAAAAAGGAATTTCGGATTGTTCTTATTTTCCTCAATTAAGTAAGAAAAATAGGATGATCGAGCAGCAGTAAGGGCTCTTCGGTACTGCACGGTACTGTCTTTCCAAGCTAGTCGGAAGACTTCCAGTTTGGTGTGGCGCCATTTCCGTTCCAATTTTCTGGAAGCTTGCTTCAGAGCTCGGGTATTTTCTGTGTACCAGGGAGCTAGTTTCTTATGAGAAATGTTTTTAGTTTTTAGGGGTGCAACTGCATCTAGGGTATTGCGCAAGGTTAAATTGAGTTCCTCAGTTAAGTGGTTAACTGATGTTTGTCCTCTGGCAGAGAGAGAAAGAGCAATAAACAGAGAGAGAGGAACAGAAGAGATAAACAGAGAGAAAGAGAACAGAGAGAGAGAGAGAAACAGAGAGACATAAACAGAGAGAAATATAACAGATTGAGAGAGAAAGAGAACAGAGAGAGAGAGAGAAACAGAGAGATCAACAGAGAGAGAGAGAAACAGAAAAGATAACAGAGAGAAAGGGAACAGAGAGAAACAGAGATATTAACAGAGAGAAAGATAGAGAGAGAGAGAAACAGAGAGATAAACAGAGAAATATAACATTGAGAGAAAGAGAGAGAGATAAGCAGAGAGATGGAGAACAGAGAGAGAGAGAAACAGAGAGACAAACAAAGAGAAACAACAGAGAGAGAGAGAGGTAAACAAAGAGAAAGAGATCAGAGAGAGAGAGAGAGATAAACAGAGAGAGAGAGAGAGAGAGAGAGAACAGAGAGAGAGAGAGCCTTGTGGAGTCATTTTCAAAGCTGGCATGTTTTTTTACACACACACACACAAACACACACACATACATACATGGCTCTCCTGAAGGATAATAGACCCTCCTCTCTCACTGCAGCAAGCCCCTGGGGGGAGGTGACAGGGTCGCGTGTGTGTATGGGGAGAAGAGATGGCAAGTGATGGTAAAGAAGGGCATCCTTACAACCCAAGTGGGTCTGGTGTCCTTAGCTGTCATGCAAGACTCTCAACCAATCTCTTTATAAGATAGTCAAATTACAGGGTTGGGGTGTGAAGTGAATTGCTGGATATACAGTGGGAAGAAAAAGTTTGTGAACCCTTTAGAATTACCTGGATTTCTGCATAAATGTTACATCACATGTTATCTGATCTTCATCTAAGTGACAAAAATAGACAAACACGGTCTGCTTACACTAATAACACACAAACAATTATAATTGTTCATGCCTTTATCGAACACACCGTGTAAACATTCACAGTGCAGGTGGGAAAAGTATGTGAATCCTTGGATTTAATAACAGGGTGACCCTCCTTTGGCAGCAATAACCTCAACCAAACGTTTTCTGTAGTTGCGGATCAGGCCTGCACAACAGTCAGAAGGAATTTTGTTTAATTTCCACAATATTCTTGGGGTGTCTAGTGTGAACCGATCTCTTGAGGTCATGCCACAGCATCTCAATCGGGTTGAGGTCAGGACTGACTGGGCCACTCCAGAAGGCATATTTTCTTCTGTTCAAGCCATTCTGTTGTTGATTTACTTCTGTCTTTTGGGATGTTGTCGTGTTGCATCACCTAACTTCTATTGAGCTTCAATTGGTAGACAGATAGCCTTACATTCCCCTGCAAAATGTCTTGATAAACTTGGGAATTCATTTTCCGTCAATGATAGCAAGCTGTCCAGGCTCTGATGCAGCAAAGCAGCCCAAACCATGATGCTCCCTCCACCATAGTTTACAGTTGGGATGAGGTTTTGATTGTGGTGTGCTGTGCCTTTTTCTCTCCACACATAGTGTTGTGTGTTCCTTCCAAACAACACAACCTTAGTTTCATCTGTCCACAGAATATTTTGGCAGTAGCGCTGTGGAACATCCAGGTGCTCTTTTGCGAACTTCAGATTCAGGTATCCTTTGTACAGCAGTGTCTTCTCCCGTGGCGTCCTCCCATGAACACCTTCCTTGTTTAGTGTTTTACGTATTGTTGACTCGTCAACAGAGATGTTAGCATCTTCCAGAGATTTCTGTATGTAAGTCTTTAGCTGACACTAGGATTCTTCTTAACCTCATCGAGCACTCTGTGCTGTGTAGTCATCTTTGCAGTCATCTTTGCAGGACTGCCACTCCTAGGGAGAGTAGCAACAGTGCTGAAATTTCTCCATTTATAGACAATTTGTCTTACCGTGGACTGACTTTTACAGATACTTTTGTAACCCTTTCCAGCTTCATGCAAGGCAACAATTCTTAATCTTAGGTCTTCTGAGATCTCTTTTGTTCGAGGCATGGTTCACATTAGGAAATGCTTCTTGTAAATTGCAAACTCAAAATTTGTGAGTGTTTTTCATGGGGCAGGGCAGCTCTAACCAAAATCTCCAATCTTGTCTCATTAATTGGACTCCAGGTTAGTTGAATCCTGACTCCAATTAGCTTTTGGAGAAGTGATTCGCCTAGGGGTTCACATACTTTTTCCAACCTACACCGTGAATATGTATTCAATATAGACAATAAAAATACAGTCATTTGTGTGTTATTAGTTTAAGCACACTGTGTTTGTCTATTGTTGTGACTTAGATGAATATATGGTGGAAAATTTAAAGATTGTTATAATACTTTTATTGCATCAAATGGTTGTTTTATTCAACAGAATAGAGTATTCGTATAACTATTTTGTGTGTGTTCTACTGAGGATGGGCCTCTGGAAGATAACACTGACAGGAGATTTACAATTGATTTTGGGTGATAAAACCTAAAGAGACTGCATTCCAGAGCATGAGTTAATGTTTCTGTTCTATATGGTACCAGGGAGAGATGACCCCAGAGCCAGACCCTGGTCTGTACACAAAGATAACTGTTTTTACAGCAGGAACTCTCTGCTGGGAAATATAAGTTTCTTTCATACAAATCTTAACCTTGTGACCCATTCTATACATCTGTTATTCGTCATGTAGGTTGTATCTTATCTTGGCTATAAAATACCTGTACTTTTGTCTTGGGGCTCTCAGCAAATCATCTGAGCGTGATTCGTTGATCAGCCATCATTATCGTAGAGCACTCAATTGATTCACTTTATATGTGTGCGTTGTATTGACTTGCTCCCTTATGGATAAGTGATTAAAGATTTAGTTTAAGTATAACTGTGAGACTTGTGTGATAAGTTTGTCTCTTTTCATTTGATAGAAAAGCAATTAACCACCAAAAAGATCAGATCAAATGTTATGTCAAATTTAGGCAGAAATCCAGGCAATTCCAAATGGTTCACATACTTTTTCTTATCACTGTGGGTTACTCTTGGTGACTTGGGAAATACAGGCCTAAGAAAAGTGGGAAACGGGGCTGAGATAGGCAAGTAACAGACGAGGTGAACTGGCAAGACACTGGGATCTATGAGTAACTAATAGGGCATGTGGGGCTAGGACACGGGTGTATCGGCACTCGATTGTATCAGTATTAGGATATTGGCATGTGAGTGTTAGGAAATTGGGTTTAGGTGTGTGGGTAAGTGGGCTGAGGTATATACATATTGGGGCTGTGGAATAGGGATCTGTTAATTGTACTATAGGCAGAGCACTGTATGTTCCCATAAGTCACAAAAACATACTTTTTAACATACTGTTCAATATTTTTTTATATACCTCATAATATTAAATTATAATGTTAGATTTACTAACGGCATAATACAGTGGGGCAAAAAAGTATTCAATCAGCCACCAATTGTGCAAGTTCTCCCACTTAAAAAGATGAGAGAGGCCTGTAATTTTCATAATAGGTACACTTCAACTATGACAGACAAAATTAGAAATAAAATCCAGAAAATCACATTGTAGGATGTTTAATGAATTTATTTGCAGATTATGGTGGAAAATAAGTATTTGGTCAATAAAAAAAGTTTATCTCAATACTTTGTTATATACCCTTTGTTGGCAATGACAGAGGTCAAACGTTTTCTGTAAGTCTTCACAAGGTTTTCACACACTGTTGCTGGTATTTTGGCCCATTCTTCCATGCAGATCTCCTCTAGAGCAGTGATGTTTTGGGGCTTCTACAACCACAAGATTCCTAAAACTTCAATAATAATGCCATCACCTACAGAGAGAAAAACCTGGAGAAGGGCCCCCTAAGCAAGCTGGTCCTTGTGCTCTGTTCAAAAACACAAACAGACCCCACTGAGCCCCAGGACAGCAACACAATTAGACCCAACCAAATCATGAGAAAACAAAAAGATAATTACTTGACACATTGGAAAGAATTAACAAAAAACAGAGCAAACTAGAATGCTATTTGGCCCTAAACAGAGAGTACACAGTGGCAGAATACCTGACCACTGTGACTGACCCTAACTTAAGGAAAGCTTTGACTATGTACAGAATCAGTGAGCATAGCCTTGCCATTGAGAAAGAGCGCCGTAGGCAGACCTGGCTCTCAAGAGATGACAGGCTATGTGCTCACTGCCCACAAAATGAGGTGGAAACTGAGCTGCACTTCTTAACCTCCTGCCCAATGTATGACCATATTACAGACACATACTTCCCTCAGATTACACAGATTCAAAGAATTCGAAAACAAACACAATTTTGATCAACTTCCATATCTGGGGTGAAATACCACAGTGTGCCATCACAGCAGCAAGATGTGTGACCTGTTGCCACAAGAAAAGGGCAACCAGTGAGGGCAACCATGTTTATTTATTTTCCCTTTTGTATTTGAACCCTTTCACACGTACCATCACACGGGTGTGATCGTTCTACAGTGGTCCCTGAAGCATACGATCACACCCGTGTGATTAGAACACTCATTTAGAACACTCATTTAGAACGGCCTGTTTCGAATGACGGAACAATCAGCATTTGAGCTGGCCACACTTTTTCCAGAAACTATTTACACAAACACAGTCCTTATAAAGTTATGTCCACAATGTGGGCAGTTTATTTTTGGATGCAATGTTCAGATATTCACAGAAGTATCTATAGCATAACACAATCATCCTAACCAGAAAAATGTAGGCTACATTTGTCCTAGCGCTAACTGAGGAAAGATTGATGCAACACAAGCGGTCATATTTTCTAACTCCCGGCTGACATAAACTACAATATGAATTAGCCAATAGCAATTACTGTGTATAATGAATCACATCTGGGGTGAGCTCACCATTGATTAAAATAATTTAGTAAAACACTTTCTAGAAATCGAAAGTAATGCGATGATTAGTTTCAGTGCACAGCCAGGCTTTCTTTCCTCACAGAAACCAAAGATAATAAGAGAAGACAAGATGAGTTTGGCCTGTTTATAGTATGCATGTTGAAGGGGTGTGTCGTCTACCATCGTTCACATCCCACCATTCACTTCCCGAAGTTCTCAAAAAATGAGTGAACCCTTACTCACCTCATTTTGTTAAAGCATCTTTGGTCCGACAGACGATCACATGAAACCCAGAATGTATGTCAACAAACATGGCTCCACACACATATCTGGAATTAGCTTAGCTCATCATAATCAGCACAACCTTCAAAACATTTTACACACATACTATGTGGCCATTACAATCTATGCAAAAATCAGAATGCATGATTTATTGGTAATTGAAAACGTGAATAAGATAGTAAATATATCCATAATACCACACAAAACATTTTCTGATAGTGATTTATTGATACAAATAGTGCGTGCAGGCAGTCAATCACGTAACCTCTCACTCCCACTCTGAGCCATTCAGTGTTGATGTTTATGTACAGTGGGGCAAAAAAGTATTTAGTCAGCCACCAATTGTGCAAGTTCTCTCACTTAAAAAGATGAGAGGCCTGTAATTTTCATCATAGGTACACTTCAACTATGACAGACAAAATGAGAAAAAAAATCCAGAAAATCACATTGTAGGATTTTTTAATTAATTAATTTGCAAATTATGGTGGAAAATAAGTATTTGGTCAATAACAAAAGTTTATCTCAATACTTTGTTATATACCCTTTGTTGGCAATAACAGAGGTCAAACGTTTTCTGTAAGTCTTCACAAGGTTTTCACACACTTGCTGGTATTTTGGCCCATTCCTCCATGCAGATCTCCTCTAGAGAAGTGATGTTTTGGGGCTGTTGCTGGGCAACATGGACTTTCAACTCTCTCCAAAGATTTTCTAGGGGGGTTGAGATCTGGAGACTGGCTAGGCCACTCCAGGACCTTGAAATGCTTCTTACGAAGCCACTCCTTCGTTGCCCAGGCAGTGTGTTTGGGATCATTGTCATGCTGAAAGACCCAGCCACTTTTCATCTTCAATGTCCTTGCTGATGGAAGGAGGTTTTCACTCAAAATCTCACGATACATGGCCCCATTCATTCTTTCCTTTACACGGATCAGTCATCCTGGTCCCGTTGCAGAAAAACAGCCCCAAAGCATGATGTTTCCACCCCCATGCTTCACAGTAGGTATGGTGTTCTTTGGATGCAACTCAGCATTCTTTGTCCTCCAAACACGACGAGTTGAGTTTTTACCAAAAAGTTAAATTTTGGTTTCATCTGACCATATGACATTCTCACAATCTTCTTCTGGATCATCCAAATGCTCTCTAGCAAACTTCAGACGGGCCTGGACATGTACTGGCTTAAGCAGGGGGACACGTCTGGCACTGCAGGATTTGAGTCCCTGGCGGTGTAGTGTGTTACTGATGGTAGGCTTTGTTACTTTGGTCCCAGCTCTCTGCAGGTCATTCACTAGGTCCCCCCGTGTGGTTCTGGGATTTTTGCTCACCGTTCTTGTGATCATTTTGACCCCACGGGGTGAGATCTTGCGTGGAGCCCCAGATCGAGGGAGATTATCAGTGGTCTTGCATGTCTTCCATTTCCTAATATTTGCTCCCACAGTTGATTTCTTCACACCAAGCTGCTTACCTATTGCAGATTCAGTCTTCCCAGCCTGGTGCAGGTCTACAATTTGGTTTCTGTTATCCTTTGACAGCTCTTTGGTCTTGGCCATAGTGGAGTTTGGAGTGTGACTGTTTGAGGTTGTGGACAGGTGTCTTTTATACTGATGACAAGTTCAAACTGGTGCCATTAATACAGGTAACGAGTGGAGCACAGAGGAGCCTCTTAAAGGAGAAGTTACAGGGCTGTGAGAGACAGAAATCTTGCTTGTTTGTAGGTGACCAAATACATATTTTCCACCAAAATTTGCAAATAAATTCATAAAAAATCCTACAATGTGATTTTCAGGATTTTTTTTTTCATTTTGTCTGTCATAGTTGAAGTGTACCTATGATAAATTACAGGTCTCTCTCATCTTTTTAAGTGGGAGAACTTGCACAATTGGTGGCTGACTAAATACTTTTTTGCCACACTGTATTTTCCCTCATGGTGATGCCATTCGAAAACATAATGTTAACTTTCACTGCTATGCGGATGACACACAGCTGTACATTTCAATGAAACATGGTGCAGCCCCAAAATTGCTCTCGCTAGAAGCATGTGTTTCAGACATAAGGAAGTGGATGGCTGCAAACGTTCTACTTTTAAACTCGGACAAAACAGAGATGCTTGTTTTAGGTCCGAAGAAACAAAGAGATCTTCTGTTGAATCTGACAATTAATCTTAATGGTTGTACAGTCGTCTCAAACAAAACTGTGAAGGACCTCTGCGTTACTCTGGACCCTGATCTCTCTTTTGAAGAACATATCAAGACTGTTTCAAGGACAGCTT